>NC_135784.1:196121927-196469427 GCF_051106095.1 Pogona vitticeps | reverse complement strand
TAAATATTTGCATTTTATTTTTAGCTTATGTGTCCTGACAGCTGGTTCTTCAGAAGCCAGCTCCATGGAGTTCAAAGGGACTTACTCCCAAATAAATGCACAAGCATTGCAGATTCAGTATAAAATAAAATCTAGCATTATTTAATCTAAAGCCTTTTCTAGATGGCACAAAAAATCTCACCCTGCAGATCTCTCCATTGGTTGAAAAAGGATTTTAAAAGCCACTTCGTAGGAAACTGTTCATCTTTGGAAAATTCTAGAAAACCTTTATGGAATGCTTAAGAATTCCGTTTCCCTGCTGAAACATCTCTTCTACAGCTATCTTTTTGCCCTGCCGATTTGAAGCCTCATGAAAGCTTCCAGCCAGGAAACTCTGACTGCAAAAATGAACTTCACGGGAAGCACCATAGTGCTAAATCTGCAATCTCACAGCAGGATGAGGCAAAAATAAACATTGGCTTCAGAAGGGACCAAAAAAAGTGCATATGGCCATAGATTTTGTCGCTGTTGTAACCAAGACAAGTTGTACATGATCTGGATGGCAGGAAAAATACAACATCAGCAATGAATCAGTTACATTACAGACAGCTAATACTCTGTGTGGAAAACCCTTAGATATTCTCACCCTCCAGCATCTTGTGGGTTGAAGGGGGGGAGTGTTTGTCATCCTGAGATCGTGGTGTGGAGGCATTTCCTCTTTCTCATTCCACAAGCTGTCCCTGATTTTAACACTGGTTGAAATTCTGGTGCCAGAAGTTATCTAGATTATAAAGTCAGCTAATAAATACCAGTAAATGATACTTGGATCTTGTTATAAATGACAATGTTGCTAAGGCTATGAAAACAAGATGCAGGGAGCTTTTAGTAAAATGTAAGACAGAACCTAAAAATCTTGTCAACTGTGTTCTAACCTATGATCATACTTATCACTTCCAAACTACAGGGCAGCAGAAAGAGGCATTGGTATATTCTAAACAATACAGAGGGCTGCCAAGGGAGACCACAGGTTTATTTAAAACCTCTATCTATCACAGATTTGCTGGTGAGAAGTAAGTTTAAAGAAAAACAACAAAGGTCCTGGCAATGCTTTGTTGGGTGTGTTACCCCCATGTAGTCATCATCCACGCGGGCACTGCACCTACTGTAAATACACATGTAATAGGATATGGTTTGTAGATCATCACAGTGGCAGGATATACAACTTAGAAGCTTTTACCGCATGTAACACAAGTGGAGTGATATACAGTATGCTATTAGACGCCCCTGCAATAAAATCTATGTTTGGAAGGCTTGAGGCTGTTCAACTATATGTAGTTGAACATCTCAGTAACATAGGAAATAAAACAATGGGAACTCATTTAGGGGGACATTATATGGAAAATAGTCAATTCAGAAAGAGATCTACGCTTTTTGACTTTGGAAGTTGTTCACACAATGCGAGTTATTTCTTAAGAAAGAAATAGACTGTATAATAAAAAAAAATTAAACACATTGGCCACTAAAGGATTAATTGAAGGGACAGATCTTCTTCCCCTGCTTTAATTATACATCTGTTTCTTTTACTTCAGCGTGTTTGCAGACCAGCAGTAAAAATGATAACTGCTGACCTTGAAGAACAGCTGCACTTGAAAATGTTTATATGCAGGCCTTTTTCCTTTCTGTATTAGAATTGATTTGAATGGAGCTGATCGCAGACTGAAAAAAACAAACAGAAGAACTAATCAGAGTTTAATAAACAAGGTATGTATAGATAATATTTATGACTACAGAGTAGATGAAATACTCTTTTAATGTCCACCTATCCTAATTTTAACATAATGATGCAATACTCTAGACAAGAAATTATTAGTTAGCATAAGAATAGTTGAACTTTTTAATGGACGTGCTGCAGAATTATGGATACATGAATGTATTTATATGATTCCCCTCAGTAAGCTATAATAGTTAAATTGTAATTCTTTTTATGTTATATAGCCCTTGAAGAAGGCTGATAGGTTGAAAGCATCAGGCATTTTATACTAGAATATAGAGCATTATCTTTTCTAAATTCTGGGACTAGAGTCCCCTCCTCCTTTTTTTGACCTAACATTTGAGTGGATGTACAAGTTTCTTTTGTTATTTTATTTGCCAGACATTATGCCACGTAAGGCTGATGATGTAACCAACTAGAGTGATTTTTTTTAAATAAAAAATTTCCAATATCCACCTCCCATGAAAGATCTCAAGGTCCTTTGGGATACCTTTCATCATGGACAATCAGTTGGGGGATGAAAGAGGGTGGTGGTGAGACCTCAATTTCCCAGAATCACAACCACCAGGATTATTTTACCACCAGCAGCAATTTTGGGAAATTAAAACTCTCCCATCCCTCCACCCTCAACTGCTTCCCCATGATGAAAAGGAACCAAGTAACCTAAGGGAGCCCCAGAACTAGAGATGGGGACATTCTACTCCCTATCTGCAATCAATATGGGCCCAGCTACCAGAACTGACCTGTCCACTCATGTGTTGCTGTGCCCCCCCCCCGTGTCCTGCTCTTCCCACCAATCATGGGAGTAGCTCCTCCATCTCCCTGCTGCCCACTCCAGGCAGGGGATGGGATTACAAGTCTCCCTCCATGGCTGCTGAGTGGCCAGCTGAGCAGGGAGATGGAGGAGCTACTTCTGCGATTGGTGGGAAGAGTAGGACACGGGCACCGTGGCGGCGCGTAAATGGACAGGCCGGATCTGGGGGCCAGACTCACATTAGTTGCAGTTGGGATAGGGATATGTGTTTTTGTAAACCAATATGAACATTCCCATCTCTGCTCAGGATCTTTAGAGAGAAATCCGAAACTTTTTTGCTGTGCAAGTCTAGTGACATCATCAGGCTTCCATGGCGTAAGTTCCATACCAGGATTTTAGCCATTGGTGCTTAAATAAGAAAATCAAAGCTGAGTCAACTCCTTTCTTGCTTTTATGACTCTGAAGGGGAAAAAAAAACCAACAACTTCAAGAGTTGCTGTTAATGTACAAAGTGTTAATTCTGACAAATAAAAATGGATGGGCAAAGACATGTTGCTTTCGTCAAAGAACTGAATTCATGCTGGCTGCTTCAAATGAAACTTCAGACCACATCAAAGAATTTTAATTTAACAAAATATATATGCTGCATGGAGTCTCACGGCATGAAGCATCATGTTCCATGCAACATCAGTTGCCAAAAATTACATTTGCAAAAATGAGCAAATGACAAACAGGAGCTGGTAATCCAATTATATAAACCACATTTATCATGAGAACAATTGACAATTTGAAACTTGAAGCATGTAGCGTTATGCTGAGATGGGAGATAGACCCCCTAAACACACATTTACAGTACTGGATAAAGGATGTTCATTTAAAGACTATCAGTGTTTTTGATCTGCTCTGTGGCTTGTTTCTATTTGTGAACCTGTAGCATCCTTCAAAGGACACACACTTCAGCTATACAGTCTATAAATGCACTGTAAAATGTCTCAAATGACACACATGAAATAAGAACAGGTAATGGCGTTCCGTGACTAATCGCGCTGGCCACATGACCACGGAAACTGTCTTCGGACAAACGGTGGCTCTATGGCTTGGAAACGGGGATGAATACCACACCCTAGAGTCGGACACGACTGGATTAAATGTCAAGGGGAACCTTTACCTTTACCAACAGCGAACTAAGAATTTCCCAGGGCATGGTATGCATATTTGCTGGAAGACTTGTGATTTCTGTAGGTGTTCCACGAAGCAGCTTAAAGATACTTCAAACATTGTTATTTGGGGTATGTACACTCATAAAATATGGATTCCTTAGTCCTGTTTCCTGTCACCTCTGTGGAATCCATCTTCACAGGATGAGGGAAATGTAAATACTGATGGGGAACTACCTCCTGCCTGCTTTCCCCCCCCCCCCACTTTTTTTTAACAGTATCTGCTTGGATAAACATGTCAGCCAATAGGATCCTTCTGATGAGAAAACATATTTCGGAAATTCCTCAGCCTGGGACCAGCCTGACAACTATTAGTCAGAACAGCACCTAATCCTATTTAACCACTCCTGCTGAAGATATGCTAACAACCTTGGCAAATATAGCCCAGCAGGGCTGCTAATTAGTTGCTTGAGAAAAAGGAAAGATTTGCAAATGGCAACATCAAAAAAAAGGGATAAATACAAAGCAGTGGGGGTACCTTCTGTCTGAAAAAGCTTTGCATGTGATGAAACCTGCAGCAACAAGAATTGAAAATGCCTTTTCCAGTGTAAACAAATAATAATCATTCTAAACCCTTGCAGTGAGACAAGTGATGGAACAGAACAAAGTTCTAGTTCGTCCACTATGAGATATAGTAAGAAGGCAGTGAGAATAGTACCCTTTGTTTTCAAGGAAGTAGGCATGTTAGTCTGTTTCATTAAATACAACAGAACAAAAGAAAAAATAAAATTTGGGGGCATCTCTAAGGTGAACAAATTGGTTGAATTTTGAAGTTGACGCAATCCATGGCTATTGTCACACTGGCAATAAGAAGCGCATTTAAGTGCCATTTAGATTGATTTAGATTTTATTGTTCACACAACACAAGGTTGAAAGGGATTTATAGGAGCTGCCAAGTGGTTCTTTTTACAACTGGTTTGCAGGGGCTTTTAAAAGCACTTCACTTCAAAAATTGATTCAGTTCAATGGAGTTTTGTGGGAATGAGTCGATTTCAGCCATGTAGATGCCCAGACTGGTTTAAATCACCAGAAATAAATTGATTTCCATTTGGTGAACATAGCCACTGGTTTAAATACCATGTGACTTGAACCTGATTTTGTTTAAAAAAATCTGAACAGAAATTGATTCAAATTCCTAGTGTGACCACAGCGATGGCATGTCTAAATAAAAGGAGGAGGCATGTTTTCATCCATTGTCATTGCATCCAGCAATCCTTGGGGATGGGAGGGGGAATTTGTTTATTTATTTATTCACATTGCACAATAAAGTAGATTAAGCAAACTTTAAAAATTAGAAATCATTTTAGGGGTTTTTTAAAGCATTCAAAACAAGAAGCTGTATGGAATAATACAGCTTCGGCTGGCTGCCAGAAGCCCAGCAAGGTTGGAGTCAGCCTGATTTCCCTTGGGAGGGAGCTCAAAAATTGAAGTGCTGAAGAGACCAAGCTATGTTTTTGTTATACTCGTCAGGCTTGCCTCTCTAGGTGAGGACATAGAATGAAACCTCTGCTGAAGATCTCAAATTTTGAGCAAGTTCATGCAAGAGGAGTTTGTTTTTCATATTCTAACTGCAAGCTGTTTAGAATTTGATAAGTCAGTACAACACCTTTAAACTGAGTTCAGGAACAAATGAGAGATTTGTTTGGTTCACAAACAAAGAAATATAATTGGTGCAAAATTACTGCACTTCCTAAGCCAATACACAGTGTTAAGATGATGTTCTTAATCAAAACAAACAAACAAAAACCCAGATTCAAAAATATGTATATTTAATGAGAAATGTGAATAAAAATATTTATTTAAAAAATAGATGCATAAAAAGTATTGGGACACTATGTGCACAAAATGTATATGATAGGAACAAGTATGTATAAAAATGCGTATACTAGATCAACGTATCTGAAGTTCATACATAATTGGCATGCTATTTATTTATTTATTAGATTTTTATTCCGCCCTTCTGGACATATGTCTACTCAGGGCGGCTCACAATAAAATTATTCATAAAAACAAAACAACGATTTACATTGACAATATTAGTATTAATCAATATGGAAAATATGAAACAAAAGATTAAGTAGGAAGTAAAAGTCAAGTATTGACAGCAGGGAAGGCCTGCCTAAAGAGCCAAATCTTTAATTGGTTCTTAAAAACACCCAGCGAGAGTGCCAAGCAGATCTCTAATGGCAAGCTATTCCAAAGTCGAGGGGCCACTGCCTAGAAGGCCCGGTTTCTTGTTCTTTCTTTCCGGGCGTCTCTCGGCGTTAGGCCCCTCAGCCATCTTTCCTGGCTATAGTGAGTGACTCGAGTAGATCTAGGTGGGAGAAGGCGTTCTGCTAGGTATCAAGGTCCTAAACCGTTTAGCAAAGCAAAGCAAAGCAAAGCGTGCTGCTTATATACCGCCCCATAGCGCTTCAAGCACTCTCTGGGCTGTTTACAAGTTAGTTATGCAGGCTATATATTCCCACCCCCCAGCAAGTTGGGTACTCATTTTACCGACCTCGGAAGGACAGAAGGCTGAGTCAACCTTGAGCCGCTACCTGGGATTGAACCCCAGGTCGTGAGCACAGTTTTGGCTGCAGTACAGCGGTTTAACCACTGTGCCATGAGGCTCTCTTTATATGGGCTTTATTAGGGCTTTATATGTCATCATGAACACTTTGAAATCAATGCGGAAGCGAATGGGCAGCCAGTGCAAGGCAGCCAGAGTGGGAGAAATATGCTGGTGTTTTCTCACCCCACTAAGGAGTATGGTCGCCACATTCTGAAGCTTCCGCATCAATCTCAAAGGTAGCCCCACGTAAAGCACATTACAGTGGTCTAATCTCAAGATTACAAGCACATGGACCAGAGTGGTGAGGACCCCGCCATCAAGATAGGGACACAGCTGGGCAATCCGCCACTGATGGCTATGCCATATGTTCCTGCTATTCACCAACAGGTATATCATTGAGTATGAGTTTGCGCTGTTTCTTATGAGATGAACCTAGAACTATTTTACTTATAAAATGAGAGAGAGCTGATTAGATATATTTAGCAACCAAAATTACTTTTTTAGAGTAAAAATCTAGAACATCCCAGTCAGTAAGTCACTTAGGTATGACCTCAAAGAGGCTGGTGTACCAGAATTGCTTCTTGACCAGATGATTTTGGAAATGGGCACAAGGCATGCACCCCGTCTCTCTCCCCAATCTTCTTTCTTTCTTCCCTCCTGGCTTCTTAGTGTTTTGTTGCCCCATAGTTTGTTTGACTAGGAAGGACTTTTCTGAGCTGGAGTGACTATTAATCTGTCCAGCACTTAACAATCATTCCCTCCCACATCTGAGTTCAAAGAGAGCCCTGTCTCTCTGCTCTGTCTCTCTTTCCCTTTTTCTAGAGTCTATTGAAATCCGTTGTTGAAAGCAGTCAGTTTGGTTGCTTGTTTCCTGTTAATCTGTTTACAGTTGTAAGTAATGAAATATTTTATTCTTTCTCTTGTAAATGTCTCAGAGTGAGTTATTGAGACCTTAAGTGCCAGTTAAGGAGAAAAGGTGTAATTTGCTCCAGGGAGCATGAAGCTATTCTGCTCTGGGAATCACTGCACTTCTGCTGCACAGCTAGAGGAACTTAACAAAAAATTAAAAACTCTGCAATAGAACTCATGTACGTAACATATTCGGAGAGAGCTAATGATCTTTGTCCCAGCTGAGAATTGATGTGTTGGACACAAAAATCAGACATTCTCCTTCTTCAGAGTGGAGACCTAGAAGAACAACGCAATCTCCTGAGATTTCCACTGGCACCCTGAGACCTGAAAATTCTAGTAATTTATGTAATATGTTCACATAGATAGCAAATTTATGTAAATACTATGTAATTAGCTCATTTGCTGCATAACAGTAGGGCTAGGGTGGCCTTGAATGGAATGTTCTGGATTTGACCTAAAAGATCCATCACAACTTGCTTCTTCCTTGAGATAATTTCCTCCCATCTCTAAAATGTGCTGAAGGTGAGCATGTGATGAGACTATAAATGCTCATAATCCAGACAACAAAGTCATGTGGAGGTTTCATTCTTATTGGTTGAGCACACATTCCAGTCGAGGTTCACAGAAAGAGCATTTTCTGACTCACTGCATTATTTCGGCAGGCATTGATAGCCACAATTAAGTACGTTACTTTCATTTAATGTTACTGGTTAATCATGTTTTATATTTTGCATACTTTCACTGTTAGTTGGTATTTCCATGAGGGATAAAAAAAATGAAATATATAGAAAATAATGAAAAAGAGTTAAGTCATTCAAACTCAGCCGGTTATATCAAAATACCCTCCAGGAAATACCAGTATTTAAACATTTGGTTGAGCTATATTAATGTAACTGACAGGACTGCGTGTGCCACATGGCCTGTCCTGCATCCTCCTTCCAGGTAGATTGATGCCCTTGAAAGTGACAGAGGATCCTGCCCGACTCCAAGTAGTGAAATAAGAGTCGACAGGCAGGCTACTTGGCTTCTACTTCATACATTCATTCCATTTCATTTCTATACCGCCCCATTTGTGTAATGCACTATTTTGAGAAGTTCACAACATAATAAAATAAAATCAAAACATGACAAAGGCTACTGTAATATGACAGGAGGGCCTGGCGTGCTCTGGTCCATGAGGTCATGAAGAGTCGGACACGACTAAACAACAACTGTAATATCAGAGAACGAAACAAACAAAATTAAGTAACAAAATTAAGTACAATTTTGTATGCAGAACAATGCCTTTTTTTTAAAAAAAATAGGAGTTTTGCAAACAAGACTAAAGATATTAGTAAACCGTTAACTCTCTGTGTGTGTGTGTGTGTGTGTGTGTGTGTGTGTGTAGACAGACAGACAGATTTTACTTCCCAACTGTATCACCGCCTTCACCTCCCAGCTACTCCTTTTCCTTAAGCTGCTGCTGCAGCAGCAAAAATACAAAGGTACAATAAATGCAAATATTAGAGGGTAAATTCCAGTCACAATAGAATGAAGGGATTCATTCATCATTGTCCTGATTGGCATCAAAATAAAACACACCTTGTGCTACTCTGGCAACATTCAGAGAGTTACACCTATACGCTTTAAAATGCTGAGAAAGAACCCCCATCCCTTTCTGACTTCCTCCAGTTTTTCTGCAGCATAGAAAACACGACTCCCTCAGGGAATTTCAGGGATGTTGCCTCCAGATAACATGTGCCTTTTCAAGATAATAAAGCTTGTAGTGGTAGGTCTTGCTTCTGGTCACTACTGGAAATGTGAACCACCATCTTGTTTCACCAACTGGGTAGTTCTTTTTGGTCAGGGAAGTGATTCTTATGCACCTCAAAGCAGCCGAGGCAGACATAAGTTCACATACTGATTTTAAATAAGCAGTCAGATTTGGGACTGCAGGCTTCTAGTTTGTCTTTTTGAAGATAAAGGGTCTTAGCCCTGAGATATTTATCAGGTCTTGGATTAAAGACAACCTATCTTGCCTTTGGGGCATTTGTCTTCAAAGGATATTACACAAACACACACACACGGTGCACCCCTAAGATGCTCCTTAAGAATATCTTGATTAGACTTCATTGGTAAAAATTGCATGCGGCTTGCATCGGCAGTTACGAGAGAACCTGAATACTTTTTACATCCAGTTGGTGCGTCTGCTTTGAAAACTCGTCATTTCTGCCTTATGATTTTTTGAACACCGCACGGCGGCTTCAAAGAGAATCTTTCCTCTTCTTTCTCTTCGCTTTAGGGTGCTGGGATGCACGGAACACACTCTTACGATCGCAGCCGTCAAGAGGAAAGCCAAAAGCAGTTGTTCCCTGGAAAATTTCTCATCACATGACTCGCACCATAATCCTTGGAGGGTCTGAAGAAAAAGGGGAATGAGCCTTTATTTGAAATAAGAGCTTTCTAAAATAGCAGAAACTCCAGCAAGTAATTTGAAAAAGAAGGACTCAAAGTATCTATATGTGCCTCATACATATTCATTACATGTTTCTGCTTTAAAAATACACGTTCGGACAAACGTGTTTCTTTTTTTTTTCTGAATTGAAATAGTCATTACTAGATATGAACAATTTTTAGGCTTTATCTAAAAGTAGTAAATAAAACAAGCAAGCAAGAACCGCTTTGTGCCATGATCTGCAAAGCTATTCTCCAGCACTGCATTTCTAACAAATCAGATGTGCCATATATACCTCCTCTCCCAGGCGACTGTAAGTGCAGCATGGATGTCAGCAGGCGAGAGACCTTCAGATGTATAGCTCCATGCATGGAAGCTTTCAAATGATCCAAACTCCTGTGCTATGAGATGCCAAATTGCACAGAATCCTCTGTCTGTATAGTAGATATACATGTGATGGCCTTCTACCTTGCCAGTGTTGAAGAGTATGAATCAACCACAGTGACAGATAATTTCTTCTCCTTAGTACAACAATACACCCACAACAAGACACACTAATCACCCATTTACAGAAAAAGACAAAAGCCTATCTCACAGCCATAAATACTGCACTCCCAAGCCAACTACACCAGAGCACAGAGTGCTGTCCTCTGAAGATGCCAACCACAGAGACTGGCAAAAAGTTAGGAAGAACAACCTTCAGAAGAAGGCCAAAGAGCCCAAAAAACCCCACAACAACCAGTATGAATGGACACTGGGGGAAGGAGTGTTGAGCCTGCAGGTGGCAAGTGACGAGGATGGTATGAAATAGCCCAAGTTAGTCAAAGCCTCACAGAAGGTTACAAAGCAGTCAAGAAGCAGTGAGAAGCTAAGCTGAGGAATCCAAGGCAAAGTTATGTCATGGATGGAGGCAGTAAACAGACGGGAGAAGGAGCAGTGAAACAACAGGTTCCAGGAAATCAAGCTCAGGTCACAACAGATATAAGTTCTACCAGGTCATTGGTTAGTCAATCACAGGAGAGAGAGAGAGAGAGTGAGAGAGAGAGTTTTTGTCTCACCAAGATCAGAAAGCCAGGAGTGCCAAAGATATATCAGGCAGAGCTTGGAATAATAATAGTTTAATTATTTAGTGCACTTTACTAGCATTTAACCCAACAAGCCTAAACACTGTTGACATGGTGGATCAACTTAACCAGGTCCTCGTTAGTTTAATATTTACACAGATTGTAATACCTTTAATAGTTGTAGGTTATCTGTTTGGATAGGGCCATAATGAGCAATGGAGACATGGAAAGAGGCTGACTTGTGGCCAGGAAAAGGAGAAGGGCAGCTAATGATGGCACCAACAAAAAGGGGTTTTAAATTCCAACAAACTGGAGCAAGTTCAGAGGAGGAGAACAAGGATGATCAAGGGACTGGAAACCAAGTCCTATGAGAAAAAGACTGAAAGAACTGGGCATGTTTAGCCTTGAGAAAAGAAGACTGAAAGGAGATCTGATAGCACTGTTCAAATACATGAAAGGCAGTCACACAGAGGAGGGGCAGGATCTGTTCTCAATCATCCCAGAATGCAGGACATGTAACAATAGGCCCAAGCTACAGGAAGCCAGATTTAGGCTGAATATCAGGAAAACTTCTTAACTGTTAGAGGAGTATGACAATGGAACCAATTATCTTAGGAAATGCTGAACGCTCCAATGCAGGAGGCATTCAAGAGAAAAATTAGACAACTGTCAGATGTACTTTGATTTGGATTCCTGCAGGGGGTTGGACTTGATGGCCTTATAGGCCCCTTCCAACTCCATTATTCTATGATTCTGTCATTCTATGGTAAGTCTTAAATTCTCTGACTGCAGCATGAAATTGACATTGGTGGATGAAAGTAGCCAGAAAGAGAGCAAAGCAAGCAAGAACTGAATGCAAGGGCTGTGTTTCTGTGTACAAGAAAGCTGTCTATAAGGAGGTGATGAGGGGAAGGGGAAAAATACAGAATCAGAGAAAAGCCAAGAGCTTGAGCTGAGGAAAAAAAGAATTTTGGCAGGGGTCATCTGAAGAACTCAGCTTTTGCAAGCAAAGTTGTGGTAATGCAAAGATGTTAAAGACTATTTGTCTTTCTCATTTTCTTTCTCTCTCCATATGAGAACACTGGATTTCTGCTTTTTGTTGTTCTTTAGTCATTTAAGTCATGTCCAACGCTTCGTGACCCCATGGACCAGAGCATGCCAGGCCCTCCTGTCTTCCACTGCCTCCCAGAGTTGGGTCAAATTCATGTTGGTCGCTTCGATGACACTGTCCATCCATCTCGTCCTCTGTCGTCCCCTTCTCCTCTTGCCTTCACTCTTTCCCAACATCAGGGTCTTTTCCAGGGAGTCTTCTCTTCTCATGAGATGGCCAAAGTATTGGAGCCTCAGCTTCAGGATCTGTCCTTTGAGTGAGCACTCAGGGTGCTTTTTACCACACCTTGATTCTGTCTGGGTGAGGAAGCAGAGGATGCAACTATTCGGTACTCCAGAAGAATTTTCTGCACATGCTCAGATGCACTTAAAGTATTTTTCTTTAAGAATGTTCCACCCTTGATTTATTGACTGAGCATCGTACTCACTTACTACTGCATTTCAGTATTTCACAAGATTAATGTCCTCTGTCTGGAATAAAGATGTAATGACCTTTTTCAATTCAGGCAACAGTCTGGAGAGTTTGAACTGTGAATATACAATATTGTGTTTCTGGGCTGGGTGGGAAAGGGAAGAGAAATGCAGGCCAGCACCAAAGCTTAATTCAACATGCTAGACCCATACTTTAGGGCAGTGTTCTCCAACCTGAAACTTCTCAGATATGTTGAACTATAAATCCTACCATCCCAACCAGCAGTGGAATTATGGGATTTGTAGTACAAAGGATCTGGAAAGGACTACATTGGGGAAGCCAGAAAATCACAGAAAAGGCAAGTCTGGAGAAGTAAAGAACAAACTGCTGCTCTTATACCTACTCTTGTTCATAATGGCAAAGCTTGGCATTTTAAATGGAGTTGTGTTGTTGTTTTGATGGGCCCTCAAGCTGCCTCTGACATATGGTGACTCTATGATTGAGAGATGCCTAACAGGTTCTTATCCTGTCTTCAGCAGCACTGTGCTTTCTGTAAACTCAGGCCTGTGGTTTCTGTATGGAGTCAATCCATTTTATATTTGCTCTTCCTCTTTTCCTCCTGCCTTCCACCTTTCCAACCATTATTGTCTTTTCCAGAGAATCCATCCTTCTCATTATGTGGCCAAAGGATGGTAGCCTCAGTTTCAACATATTTGCCTCCAGAGATAATTTAGGCTTGGTTTGCTCTAGGACTCACTTGTCTGTCTTTCTGTCAGTCCAGGGTATCTGCAGAGCTCTCCACCAGCACCATATTTCAAACAAATCAATTTTCCCCCTGTCAGCTTTCTTAAGTGTCCAGCTTTCACACCCATACATAATGATCAGGAATACAAGAATGTGGATGATCTTGGTCTTGGTCTCCAGTGACTCTTGATTATGTTTTCTAGTTCCCTTGTTGCTGCCCTTCCTAGTCTCAGTCTTCTGATTTCTGCAGTCTTCATTTGGGTTGATGACTGAACCAATAATCCCCATTCAAAATAATATACCAGATGTACAGGAGGATAGCATGTTTTCAGGATAGTTCACTGAGAATCACAGTGCACTGGAAAGAGGTTACACTTCCATTGAACTGCAGATTAACAATCAGGTAATAATGGAATACAGTTTAGAATTAAGAATGCATAGCTTTGTTGCAACATACGTATTGGTTGTAAAACCAGGAATACAGATTTTACCTCTCCTAAAGTACAGGGAGAAAACTGATGTTGGTGTGAATAACCATGACATGAGGGATGCTTTCTGGAGGTGACCTGAAGAGCCCTCTCACATATTTTTACTAGTCTGTTCTTTGATGAAGGCAGGAAGATAAATACTGCCAAGCCTTGGATTCCCAGTGGATCCCTAACAGAACTGAGTTTTAAAAAAAATAATAGAAATGGAAAAGGGAAAGGAGTACTGGGGAAGAAGGCATTTTCTCGGATTGTCATCAAAAGCCTGGCATTCTCAAAACAGTACATATACTATGAACACTGAGTTCTAGCTATAGGTTTCCCTTATAAAGTCATTTCTCCCAGGAAGGACATTTTCCCCCAGATAGAAGAGGACAAAATAATAGATAGCAATAGTGAGGTTATTTCCCATAAGGTGTCATGTGTGTAAAGCACAGATGGCGCACACTGGGTTGAGCTCTGTTATATTAATTTCCTGCCGTTTCCTGGTAGTGAACACACTTCAGGTATGGAATTTTCCATCATCAAGGTTCTGCACTGACCACTTCAGAATATATCTCCTGGATACTTTGGAATGGGCAAGAGGAAGGCAAAGGGCACATATCTGGAGATTTCGTGCTGCCACGCACATGCCTTAGGAGAGTCCCACCTACTAATGGGAGGCTCTTTCAGGTGGGACATTGGTGTGCCGAAACGTACCCTTTTCATCATGGATGCTATCACTCTTTTTCCAACATCCACAACAATATAAAGTTTGGCTCTGATATGTCTAGGTGCAAAATTCTTTCCCTTCCATGCTTTTCTATCTTTTCCTGAATGCTTATTTATTTTATTTTATTTTAGGCAACAGTTCATCCTGGAGGTTGGCGTTTAGCACCATGGCACTTTTGTATCGATCAGTTCCAGGGTCTCAGCTTCCTGGTCAGAAGCTTTGCACATGCAATCAATTAGTAATAACAAAACCAAAAAACCTACAGGCGACACACACTCGCACGGAAATAAGAGTTTTTGGCACATCTACTGTATTAAAAGATCTAAAAGTTATTCTACAAAGAAGCACTTTTTTCTGCTTCTCTGTGAGGCTTGGGTGCCAATCCTGGTAAAGCCCAGGGTCCTCTGCAATGAACAAGCAGGAACTAGGAGAGAAGAGGGTATAACTTTTCCTTTGTTTGGAAGACCCTGTAGTTAGAGGTCAGCAAGGATGAATTAGGGTCATCGTGCTCCTGCTGGTCCCTGTGCCACAGCCTGCTTAGCCTCTCCGGACAAAAACAGGGTTGGATTCCAGATCGTAGCAGAGTACGTTTTTGAAAAAAGAGATGCTGAACTCTTCAGTGACTACCCAACCTTTATATACACTTCTAGGGGGAATTAATGAATAAATAAGCCCTCTCTTGTCAATGTTCAGGACTATAAACAATAAAACTGAGCCAGTACATATCTCAAAGGTTTCAAAGTAAACATTAGCTTACTTTTCTATTGTGAAATACTGCAGATGACAAGCTCCTCAAAAGGGAAATGTCTAACCCGCCTGTTCTGTTCTGAAATCAGATAGTTCCCTCAGCTCACATATATAAGCCATTGATTTTTGTGAACGTTACAGACTGCAGGGTACACCAGGAGATCTCTGATAGCCGACTACTCTGCTTTAAGGCAGTGCAGTTGCCCAGTTCAGAAGTGTATTCCACATAAAAGCAATATGCACCACAAGCCACGATTTGAAAGAAAGGGAATATTTGTAGGGAAGCAACCCAAAGTTTCATTCATGTGAAAACTATTTGTAAAGTAATTCTGTAAGGTTTCTTACAGAATTTTTCACCCAGTAGGAAATGTGTACACTACTTGTGTAGTATTCTTTTCCTCCTGGAGCCACCACAAACTCTGCATATGAATCTTCACCTCTTTTTGACAGCCACCCACCCCAGAGCAATAACCACACCCTAGCAATACACCTTGGGAACATGTATTTCTGTGTTTTTTTTATTTTTTATTTTTCAGGCAGTGGATAAATAAACGGTGAACTCCCAAATCAATTTGCAGCCCCTGTGCAAAAATTGAGTGTGATTTCAGACATAATACAGGCTGCGAATCAAACTGCAATGTAGTCACACCGTAACAAAAATGTCACCACATTCTTTTCAGGTTGTGTAAAAGGACCACACAGCTTTTTTCTTTTTTTCTTTTTTTTGCAAAGGCTGAATGTCAGGATTCTAGGCTGCTTTAGTGGAAATGGGGAGCTAAGGTTACCTGAAATGGACAAACACCTAAACCACCTCAGAGAGAGATGCATCTGAGGAAGGTATACTTTTTGACTCCAGTTGTTCCTGTGTATTTCATTGCTAGCCAGCCATTTGGAAAAGTATACTAAAACCAGGCCCAACGTTTGAGACAATAAGTGTTCCTGTAGTGTCCAATATAATCTGTGTGGAGCCATACTAAGTCATCACAAGGTCTTTGGGCTCCCTCGGTGAGATATAATGCCTCTTACTCTACATAACTACTTTCAGGCCCTAGAATGAGCAGTACCTAAAGTCTCCCTGGATACCTATTTTTCTTTCGCATTCCTGGCCATGCTATGCTTCTGACTGTGCAGTAAGCACTTTTCTCTTACCAGTAAGCAATGGCACCCTTAATCTCATGTGTCCAGCTGCAGGTCCACAGCCTCTGAATGAGGCGTTCAACTGCCAGGCTGGCAGGGGCCTCCTCCTTGCATCTCTCAGTTTCTTTGAGCGCAAGGAGCCACAAAATTGTAACCTTCACTTGGAAATTATACATCAAGTAAAAGAACCAACTCCCTCAAGCACTTGCAGTGGCTCAGTAAGGTGGGTGGTGTGCACATAGGACAAATTTTAAGCTTGAAGATTTTTAATGGTAAGAAGCCGAAAAGGAGAAATTCATTGTCTCCCCCTCCAGTACACAGGCATTTTCATTTTCTTCCTCTGTCATCTGTTCAGGGAGATTTTGCAGGTTAAAAGGGGCCAAAACGACAGCCTTCAGAGGGGGGCAAGGAGGTGAGTCACCACATCCCAAGCAGCTCCTCTTTGGGCATTTCTAACTAGCAGCACAGATGTTTTGCGTTTTCATACCACGCAAGTGATACCTTGTGAATAATTCACATATTTCATAAAACCATATTGTGCAGAAGTCTGTATGTGTACTTGAACTGCGTAGGGAAAATAGAGGAGGCAGAAGACGTTATGTTGGTAAGGAAAAACATAAAGAGGATCAGGATCTTATTTCTGCATCTGTAAAATCAACATATTAGAGTCCCTAGCCTACAGAGGGTGCTTCAAATATGACAGTATTGTCCCATTAGCAAAGCTATAGAAATGATTAAGAAGACACGGGGGTGGGTGGGTGGGTGGGTGGTATGGCGTGGGTTTCTTTCCCAACAGTAATTCTGTGAACAAACAATGGGGATATTTGTTTTCCTTCAGCACCATCTCCAGCAGATAATACACAAAGATAATTTTCCCCTTTGAGTTTTCTGTATGATCTTTATTCTCTCTCCTTTTTGCTAGGAAACACATAGACTGGCAGTGTTTGCCTTTTCTCCATCCTTATTATGTTTAATTAAAACCATTAAGCCTGCTTTTGATAAAGGGAGTGAGAAGGCAATTACGTGCCTTTGATAAACAGCAGTTCTCCGGCACCCCTGCCTTTTGAAAAGGCTTATGAGAGGTGGGGGCTGCATTTCAAATGGATTAATGGGCAGAATTTGACTTGTCACTTTACAGCCATTATTATTATCCATGAAGCGTCGCTTGCATTTTTCTCATTCCTGAAGTTCCTCTCCTCAACCTTTTAAACAGCTCTTGCAGATTTTCAACTGCATCAACCGAGGCTAAGGTTGGCAAGCTGTGTAGGCCAATCCTATGAATACTGTACTTATTCTGAAGTTAAATCCCAGTATGTTTAATGAAGCTTCACTCTCTGGTAAGTACAATGAGGTTTGTGGCCTCACTCCCTGAATACTGGCCTGGTCGGGCAGGGCAAGTGCAACGAGCTTCTAGGGAACCGTATTAATGGGTAGCTTTATACTGAGGTGTGCAACATGGGGGATTCAGACTACATTTATGCTCTTCTTCCCCTTTCCACAAGTCCTGGAGTCCCTAGAATGGGTGATCTTGGGCCAATTGCTCTCTCCCGGCTTGACTTACTTCACACAACTGATATGGTGATAAAGTGGGGTGGGGTGGGGAGAGTTACATAGTCACCGTAAGCTCACCAGAGGAAAGGTGGGATGTAATTGTGGATGAAGTGGCACAGGTTGGATCGGGCTAAACAGGTAGAGATCTTCAATACCATTTGGTGAGATACTTGTATCCACATGGCATATGCATCTCAAGTACAGTATCCCTATCTGGCCCACTTCCTTTAAAGCAGTGGTTCTTAACGTGGGCGGTAATGCCCCCCAGGGGGCGATTTCATTTTTCAGGGGGGCGGTAGAACAAAAAGGGGCGGTGTGGGGGCGCTGGAGCAGAAGGGGGGCGGTAGGGGGGCGCTGGAGCAAGCCAAACCTGTGAAGATGGCTGCAGCCTTTTTACAATGTGCATGAATATATATTTTCCTCCAATCTTAATTTAGTTTCAGATATTTCGTCTTGAAATTTTTAGTTCCTGCATTGCGGTTTGTTTTTATGCCCTTTTTATATTTCTTTTTGCGTCTTAAAATTCGCTTGCAACTAAATAATTAAATGTTACTTCTTGGGGCGCATTTCATTTTCTTGGAATTTAATTTTGTTTTCAGGGGTCATTGGATTTAAGTATCTTAAATAAATAAATAAATAAATAAATAAATAAATAAATAAATAAATAAATAAATAAATAAATAAATGAGTGAATGAATGAATAAATAAATAAATAAATAAATAAATAAATAAATAAATAAATAATAAATAAGAAAGATATCATCACCTTGGGGAGGGGGGCGATGATAACTTCCTCAATGGCTCAAGGGGGTGTTTCTTTCAAAAAGGTTAAGAACCACTGCTTTAAAGCAACAACAACAGCATCCCCCTCTTCTCTCCACCTTCTTGGAAGAAGCTTTCAATTTTATTATTATTTTTCTCAAGTGGTGTAGTGCATTCGCACTGTCCTAACAGACTTTTAAAAATAACACTTTTGCTTCTTTCCTCTACCTCTCCATGGAGAAGCAGATGAAGTATTTAAATTCCCAACACTGTGAAGTGGTTAAGCTTTTTTTCTAAAAAAAGCCACTTAACAATATTGGGAAATTTAAAGCAGAAGAGAAATGTAAAGCTACAAACGGCACTTGGTTCAGTTCCAGCACTCACACACGCTGGAAACAAACCAAAATGGAGCTGTCTTCCATGCACAGAAAAACCCTAGTCCCTGACAGGGACCCAGAAAAGTTGTGAGTAGAGGATGGACTGGTTTGCTCTAGAGTTATGTTGTCTGATTGCCAGAAAAAAAGAAGGAACCAGCTTGTCCCCTAAGCAGACCAAACAGCGGGACACCCTGTGATAAACACTTGCTTTTATACATATATTACATGCCATCAATTATAGCAACCCTAATAGGGTTTTCAAGGTAAGTGGCATAATTAAAGTGTGGCTTTACTAGTGCCATCTCCCCTATTCAGTTTCCATGGCTGACTTGTAGCTTTGAACCAAGGCCTCCAGAATCCTAGTCCAACTATCTACTATACCACTGCTTATAGATAGACAGAAACTCTCCTGGTTGGCTTGTCAAATTTGTGTATCCCTGCTTCTTGTAAATAAACCATGTGAATAAACAAACATGGTGAGCTAATGAAGAGCCTGATAGAATAGATCAGGCTTGTCCAACCTGCGGCCAGTGGGCCGCATGCGGCCCAGGTCGGCTCATAATGCGGCCCAGTGCAATTTTTAAAGAAATTCCAAAGTTTCAAGTTACACTGCCGCCGCTTGCGGCCAGAATGCGGCTGGGGCATGTCACAACAGTAGGGGGGGGAGGGAAGGAAGGAGTGGGAGGGGAGAGGGGGGCTGCATGACTGCATTGCGACGTCCCTATCAATAGGTGGACCCCCTCCCGGCCCCATAAAGCCGCCGGAGTTGAAGCTGGCAGCCTCTGCTGTCTGAGATCGCAGCTGCCAGTAAGCGCGCTTGGAGCGGGGCTGTGGAGGACAGCTAGGGCTGCCCCCCCCCATGCGGCCCAAACCAAATTTTCATCTTCTAATGTGGCCCAGGGAAGGTGAAAGGTTGGACACCCCTGGAATAGATCAACAGCAAACAAGGGAACTTTTAACAGATGAAGCAGAGGGGAAAAGCACAGAGCAGAGGCAAGAATTCAGAGGCAAGAAGGAATGATTATTTAGTGCTCTGTAGACTGACAGTCATACTAGCCCAGGCAAGTTCTTCCCAGCCACACAAACCACAGACAGCATGCGAGGTTGTAAAAACTCCACCACTTTTTATGCTTCTGAAGTCTGTCTTGTAGCCTTACCAGTTTGACCATCTATTAAATGCTGGTTTTGTGGTTAGACCACTATTTGTTGACTAGCCAACAAAAAATTGTTGTTTTTTTCTATCCATTAAATTTTATCTTAAGAAAAGGAAAGGGGAAGCAAAAGATGCCAGTAGCACTAGCATAACCCAACCTAGATCAAGACCAGTGCTAAGCTAAGCTAAGCTAAGCTAGAACAGTAGACAATTCTACACAAATCTGGATTCAGAGAGTGTAAGGTCAGAGGCTGACCTCTGGGGAATGCAAGGGTCAGAGGCAGTTAATTATGAAACCTGCCACCTTACGCACACTGTAGGAAAAAACTGCATAGCTCAGTGGTTTGGGTCTTTGGCTGTGCAGCCAGAGGTTGGGAGTTCAATTCCCCACTGTTCCTTCTTTGACAGGGGCTGGACTCAATGATCCACAGGGTCCCTTCCAGCTCTACAGTTCTAAGTTTATTATTCTCAAAAGCAGTACCTTACTCCTTTGGCTACACCATAAAACCAAGCTCCTTCTATGTATATACCCAGCCCGGCCATTTTGGAGGCTGTGTCCTGCCGCCCTATTAAAGAGCGTGGTGTTGTAACCTCCTCCTATATCTGAAGAGGGCTAGGAAGTATAAGCAAGTTCAAGCCCCAAGAGCCTTTGACAGTGACCCCCCCACACACACACAGACACATCTCTTCGAAGCTAGAGAGCAGGAGATTGGGCAGGATGCTGCCATACAGGAGGAGAATTGCAGGCAGCTTCACAAAGAGGAATTTTATGGAAGTATTTTGAAATTTACCAAGGAGCCATTGAAACCATATGATATATATGTTGCTGGAGGGCTGATAAGGGAGCTTTTCCTGCCTGTCCCCAGACACACCCACCTTTCCAAACAAAATAAACACACTGCAGTGAAATATTAACCTAAATTAACTTAATAAATCACAAAACTATGTCTGAACCTTGACTCTATCAGGTTACTGCAGGGCTTCAGCTGAGGATGTTTGACTGCAGTATTGTAGACTGGCCTGTAGCTCAGAGGTCCCCAACCCCCGGTCCGCGGCCCGCTGACAGTCCGTGGCCTGAGCCGGACCGGGCTGCCGAGACAGACCTCCCACCCCACCCCCCGCATGCACTCACTCCCGCACAACCCGTTTGCACCTGCGCGCATGCTCCAGCACGCCCATGTGAGTGCTGCCATTGGCGCATGTGCACGAGAGCACGTGTGCACACACAAGCACCGTGCCGCCATTTGTGCATGTGCATGAGCGCGGGGGGGTCCTCATCTTTCCCAGCCAGTCCACGGACTGAAAAAGGTTGGCAACCGCTGCTCTAGCTGGTTGTCCAGGATGGCTTGAGTATTAAGGTTCCTCTAATTAAGGGTCGACCTTTAAAAAGTAACTTCCAAGCATTCCAACACCTCCAGAACACCCCAGAACACTGGCTGTTGGCTAGGAGTTCTTGGAGTTATATGAGGCCAAAAGTTACTGTTTTATGGTCTGAAAGATTGCACAGTAAAACTCTTGTTCTTGAAATAAGTGTCTGATGAAGTATCTTGTTTTCATTTTACCTAACAGAGCTTCATAGAGTTCTCAGAGCTGAAGCACACCTTCCTTCTTAAATAAATTTGAAACAAATTTCATTTTTGACACAGAACAACCTTCTTATTTTCGGATAAAGTAAGCATTTCCTGCCCCCTCAGTGAAGACCACCTATGGTTATCTTTCTCCATGAGTCACTTTTGACATGCCTTCTGGTCGGAAGGAAAGAGGCAATGAAAACAACGACTCATGCAGAGGCACCACGGACCACCTCATTGGAAAGCCGATAGTTTTTCTGCATGCCCAGAGCCAGAAATTTTCAGTTGGTGTAACTTGGAAAGCAGCATAGTTAATAGAGGTGAAGAGTGGTCTTTTAGACCAGATGGGCGGGGTATAAATCAAATAAATAAATAAAATAAATAAATAAGTGTGATATTTCTAAATTATATCCCAGCTCTATATCCTTCCCCGGGAAATAAACATGTGTACAGGTAGGGCAAGCACAGACTGGTGATAAAAATGACCAGTCCATCCTTGCTTTACAGGTAGAAGCTGGAGGGATGATTGGTGTGGTCAGGTCACCCTTCCTCTTTTCTTATGTGCTGATAAGCCTGTTCCATATTTGGCAATTCAGGCATATCAGATTACCTTAATGGATGTGGAAGAATGGCCCACATCACTTGATTCTCCTTTGATGAATTGCTCATCTGAAGGAGCTTCATGTACTCAAAGGAGAATCTGTTAGTATAATTATACAACCCAGGATGTGCTTGCAAGGAAAGACCAGAATGTTGTATTTGCATAGCATAGCATTCCGACCAATCAGAACATGCCTGGAGTCGGCCGGGCAGGTATACCAGGCAGGTGTCTGTTAGAAGTCTGTCAGACAAATATTTGACAGTGTCAGGGACGAATGGCTCATAGCCACAGATAGGGACAGAGACAAACATGTGACAAGGAAAGAGTCCAATATGTTATAGGGATTATAGGACTGACAAGAGGTAATTAACAGGATTTGATAGGGATAAGGCCTACATATGTAATAGTTATAGTATTACAATGTGATAGTAATTTACTAAAGAAAAATATGTCTGTCAATAAGACAAGAACATGTATGACAAATGTATGTCTAAGCACTATGAGTTATGTTATCTTTTATGTATTTTACATATACTTCTAAACAGTAGATGTTATTTACTTTTTAAACAAAGACACAAGTGGTTATTTACTATCAATTGCTGGCACACGCACGCACACACATGAGGGAGAACATCAATTTTTACTCTACAAAGTGGTATTTCAACAACATGCTTCAAGCTGCTGTGTTCGGATTCTGCAAGTTGGAGGTTATATTATTTATTATACTAAAAAAAACAAAAACAGAATTGAACGACCCAACTGGACCTTGTCTTAACTCTAGTGCTCATCCTACTATTTCCATCCCTGGCCTCTGCGCATTGAGCCAAGGGGGAGCTAGTGTAATTTGTGGATTTTATTCCACCGCTTGATCGCGAGCCCTGCTTTCGCAGGAAGGAGCTTCTACAAGTACAACTGTCCCTCAGTTCAGTCCTTCTCCTAATGCTCAAAACAAGGGGGGTGGGTGGGACCAGAAGGATGGATGCAATGTCACTTGTGTCAGGAGTGGGCTCAGCACCACTGCAATCACAGTTTAATCAGGCAGTCACTTCCTGCAAGTAATATGTGAGTGGAAACCTCTATGGTGCAAGTAGAAAGAGGGCCAGAGAAGAGCATATACAGCTGCAACGACACTCTCTTTTGTAACTGCATGTTTTGAGCTCCTGGGAGTCTTTATTGACTTATTCTACTTTTCATAGTGCAGTAAGAATTATCTTATACACATCAGAGCGCTACAGCACAGTCCTAGAACCTTGTAAAATGATGTGAAGGGTCTTGACAACCTAACTGACCAAATGCTTGTGTGTATGTGATCTGTGAGCTGGCTCAGTAGTTTAGGTATCTGGCTGAGCGTCCGATTCCTCCACTGTGCCTCCTGTAAATAGAGCCAGTCTGGGTGGCCCTGTACAAGCTGTACCAGAAGAATGGTAAACCCTAGTATGCTCTGCCTGTAAAACCTCTGAAAAAAGGTCACCATAAGTCAGAATTGACTTGATGGCATGTGATGTTGGTTATTATATATCCTTTTATAAGGAGACTCCTGGCATGTTGGGAACAGACATTTGTAGAATGCTATAGAAGGCAGTTCTCTCCCTTGCTGCTAGAATCTATTACAGGATGTTTGATCTCTCCGTTTCTCTCCTGACTCCAGAGGCATATGCTGTGAGGGAGGTGTGCAACATGCTCCTACATGCATGTTTCAAGGAACACAGGGTTGGTCCTAAGTATAACAAACAGATGGGGTGCTGAGAATTTACAGCTGCCCTTCCACAACTTCACAAGTTTGATCTGGTGGGCCTCGAAGCGAATGGAGGATTTTCTCTTTTCCCCCCCAAAAAAACCTTTGGCTCTGTCTTCTGTGCTTTTTTGCTCTGATTTCATCCACAGTGCACGAACGGAGGAAGCCAGCGAGCAGAAAATGCAATTGTACAAAGCCAATCCTCTCGCTGATCCCTAGCAAAGCCGTGTGAACCAGACAATTTCATCTTGTTAAATCCTGCCTCTGAAGTGAAGCATACTTTTTGGAATCCCAGCTGGTGACAGCGAGGCTTGCAAAACCAAACACCATCTCCTCAGTAACTAATCACGTGGCAAACGGCAGAGCAGAAAAATATTTTTCAGAAGTGGATTTGTCTAGCGCGGGTCTTGCTTTGCTTCAGTCTTATCTAATCCTCCAGGGCAGTTTGCGAAAAGTATGTTTTGTAGTTCTTGTTTCATTGACTGACCCAAGAGTTTGTCTGAACTGCTCTTCTTTAGATAACTTGTCCCAACATGGCTGTTTTTTCTCATAATGGCAATATAACAGAGGTGACCTGGCATGTTTTGACCAGCCTGCTCCATCAGCATCAGGAACATATGTCACACAGACACCTCTTTCTCGCATTGGTTGTGCTCTAGTTCAGTGGTCCCCAGCCTTGGGCCTCCAGATGTTCTTGGACTTCAACTCCCAGAAATCCTGGCTAGCCAAGGTGGTGGTGAAGGCTTCTGGGAGTTGTAGTCCAAGAACATGTGGAGGCCCAAGTTTGGGGACCATTGCTCTAGTTCATTGGTGGGTAACTGCAGCCCTCCATATCATGTTGCCTTATGATACCCCTCAGCCAAGACAGCCAATTGTGAAGGGTGATGGGAAATTGAGGGCCATGATTATCTGGAGGACTGCTGTTGCCCATTCCCTGCAATTATAAGGCTATACTCCTATCCCTGCTTAGGTTTGAGTAAACCCCACTGGATTAAGGTAAAATTATGAAGAGTGATATGCAATAAATCTGCAAAATCACATGAGCTGCAGAATTCTGCTTTTCTTAGTCCAGCAGAACAGGAGTTACATTGAAGGAGAATATTGGTGTGTACAGGTTAGTACATACCGAAATGCTTTCCACTGCAATCCTATACATGCCAACTCAGAAGTAAATTCCAGTGACTACAAGAGGATCCATTCCCAGGTAAATGCGTGTAGGGTTGTAACCCAAAAGTTTCCTAAGCAGCAGTGTCAAAGTAAAGGTAAGGATGTGCAGGTTTCTGGAATATGTTTGTGTTCCAGGTTTTCTTTTTTACAATTTTGTCTGTATGCTTGGTAGTTAAGTCCATCTCTGTGGTCTCATGGGGACACTCAGTTCTGTAATGTACCTTTAAATCCCTCATCGGCTATTATTATTATTATTATTATTATTATTATTATTATTATTATTATTATTATTATTATTATTATTATTATTATTATTATTATTATTATTATTATTATTATTATTATTATTATTTTAGAACAGTGGCAGACTGACTGAGCAGGACTGAGACAGGCAACTTTGCTTGTTTGCATCGCCCGCAGGTTCATTTTTCTTCTGGAGAAATATCAAAAGAAAGCAGAACCCAACATCAATGTATGAAAAACATTGTATATATGGGGCAAGAAGCCAGGACACACAGTTCCCTAAAGCAAACCTGTACTTTCAGAAAAGAACATCATTAAAACCTGAGCACAAAGGAATGTATTTGAACAGCCTGACTTACGTCCAACAGTAGTGATGTCAGTGACTATTTTATTTACCAGAGTTGTAGAAATGAGTCTTTTTATGGCCATTAGGCTACTGTTTGCTTAGCACTGCAGTTGTTGGAGAATATGAGGTGAGGTGTAGTCATAAGCAAAAATGGTCATTATGACACGTAGGGCAGGGAGAGATCATCTCACTGGATCCTAGAGTGGGAGGAAAGTACTGTATCTATTTGTGTATGGAAATCAGTGCCCTCCTCAATGCTTCGGGCAGAGCAGGAATGTAGGATCTTGTCCAAAATCCTCCTGGTGTTTGTGTAACTTACTGTAGCTAAATACAGCTACTGATCAAGATGCAAAGGTGTGTCTCGGCCTGCTCACCGGCCTGATTGCAAAAAGGTGAGGTGCCTCTGCCTCTCATCAGCTAGCGGCAATTAGCTGCAGCAAGGTACCCAAACCTTATTATCAACACTTGTAGAATTCTGGCCCTTGGGTCAGAATAAATATATTCCATTTCTGGGGTGGAAATTAAATTCAATATAAATGAATCCAAACACACAATTGGTATGGAGACCTAGCACTGTTAGCTTTAAAAGATTTAGCAAAATAACAGATGCTTCTCTTTGTGAAGTCTTGAGACAAGAATCTCCAGCACAGTAAATTACACACAGACAGCAGGAATGTATGCAGAGAAATATATTTACATGACTATACAAATTAGAGCAGTACCTCAGTTTACGAATGCCTTGGTGTATGTAATTTTCGGTTTACGAACCAAAATCCGTAGAAAATAATGCCCCGGGTTACGGTTTATCCCACCCTACCCCCACACTGTATGAAAGGGTTTCCCCAGGATGATGTGCCTGGA
Organism: Pogona vitticeps; assembly: GCF_051106095.1. Classification (NCBI taxonomy): domain Eukaryota; kingdom Metazoa; phylum Chordata; class Lepidosauria; order Squamata; family Agamidae; genus Pogona; species Pogona vitticeps. The sequence goes on along the minus strand of NC_135784.1, from coordinate 196,443,028 downwards.
GATTTCTAGTGCCGCCCCCGTTCCTAGCACACTCCCCGTTTGGGTTTATGAAATTTCCTCATTATGTACTGTCCTGGAGGATGCATTAATTGTGTAAATCGAGGTACGCCTGCAACATAATGTCCACAGGAACTTACATTCGGTAGTTGACCGGGCAGATCTTCACCAAGACAATCAAAGAACTGCAAAGAACAGAGTAACTATTCCCTTAATTTATATTTCCTTCAATCAATCAAAACAGGGTTTGCTTCAGGATAGCTTATCCCTCACAGTTGTGTTCCTCTAGTCATGTAGGCAGTGACATAGTAGTTAATTAATGCCACCTGTACTAACCCTAGTCAATTGCTAATAACAACATATTTCTTTAAGACAAAACAAGCACACCTTATACAGGGGTGATCCCAGTTTCCTGAAACGGGAGTGACTTTGATTCTTCTCCAATATTCTACCACAACTTTATTTATTTTGGCTTCTTGGATGCACATGGCACGCCTGAAAACTGAACCAGCCCTATCTGCTTAATTAATTCCACTGGACTTCCTTCTTCATCAAATTCATCGTAGTGTTTCACAGCTTTACTTCCTGCTTCCTGTTTGGTTCTCAGTTGTAAACTGGACATTTACCCAGATGGTGAAGCTTGTCCAAGTTATTTTATGGCTTCATGAAAAAGAAATGCTGGAGTGGACTAAAAAAGGCAGAATGTTATGGGAGGGTTTTTGTAATGTTGTCGTTTTTGTTCAGGAGAGAAAAGCAAGACTGTACAAGCTTGCTCTTTTCTCAGCTACTTTGCATATGATGCGCCAGTCCAGATCTTCCCTGAATGGAGCAGAAACATTTGAGGGCAATTCTTTGGTGTTCAGTTGAACATGCTTAGAACCCGTCCCATGACTGGGAACTCTATGCAAACAGAGTTTCCAGCTGCAGGGAAGGTTCCAAGCCTTTTGATTTGAATATGCAATGGATTATCCTTCAAATCTTCCTGTCCAACATAGGAAGGTTCAGGGTGATGTTCAGCTGACACATGCCAAAAGGTTGGGGGCAAAAGAACAATCTTGCTTCCTCTTCTATACATTCAGGCAATAATGCCCAAGGTCCAAATTACACATTATGGATAAACCACCCTTAGAAGAAAGAATTTCCTCAGTTTTGAGAATATCCTGATTATCATAGCAAGAGCTTTTCACACCTTCTCCACTTTGCAAATGTACTTGCTTTTTGTGATTGGTCAGTGGAAGATAAACATGGGCTTCATTTGCAAGTATGATTGCTAAGTCACTACCATGGCTGGAAACATGTCTCTGAAACATTAATAGATTTTAGTTTCTAATGGCAGTATGTCTGTCACATATCATTTAGCAATGAAATAGACTAACATCACAAGTTGTTGCTGTTCAGATATACATCCAGGTTGGAAAAGAACCTTCAGTCTTTATGCTTAAAGGTATGTTGAATCAAGGATGGGGAAGGCTCCAGGAAAGGTCAAAGGGTACCTCCTCTTCTTTCCTACTTTCCTGAAACTTTCCATATTATTAAATATTAAGGGTCAAAGCAGATAAGATATGGAGCTTTGCAGTTAGAGGTGGAGCTGATTTAAGCAGTATAGGCAGTGCAATTATCTTCTAACATCTTACATAGCTGCACAAAATACAAATTAGCTGCCTTGTGTTTTATATGGGAGGAAATAAGAGATTGTTTGCAGGATGATCTATAGATAACATTTGAGTGCTTTAAAATTGCAGAGCTAACTGCATACTCTGTTTTGGCCCAAAAAAGGCTCAGGTTGAGGGTTGGCTAAATTCCACTCAGTGTCGTCAATTCTAATATTTAACAACAAGAATTCTGGACTAACATAATTGCTCTCAATATGCTTCCAGTGTGTGCAAATATGAGTACATGTTTCAAATGCAAATGATCCCTGGTTCAGTTTCTAGCGTTTCCATGCGGGCTCACAAGAATTCCCACCAGAATCCATAGAAAGCTGCTGCAAATCCATATAGACTTTACAGAACCAGGTGGACCAACAGCTGACGGACCTGCTTTAGGACTTTTCTGATCTCGCCAATACTAAGAGAGCCCAGAGATGGTGGCAGATTGCTCTCTGTCCTGCCACGCACAGAGACTGTAGGAAGATAAGCACTGGCAGCATAACTATAGTATGTGGGTGGAAGAGGACATACCAAGGAATGGAAGTCCACACGCTGGAAAGCAACAGACCTTCTCAGCCCTGGAGGGCCATAACTCTGGCTCTCGCAATGAGCTGATAAAAGCTCCATAAATCACACTATCCCATTTTTTTTTTAGCAGGCACATCCATAACCCTTCTGCTCTTGCTCAGATCACTATCCCAGCTATTTCAAAACCGACAGGTATCGCAATCAGGATACAAAGAGTCATCTAACCATTCACAAAAGGAGATCTGGACATGTTTCATTATTTTAACACAGCAAGGACATGTGTGATACAAGACTGGGAAGATGCAAACCCCCCAGACCATCAAAGTAATTCTGACGAGGGGGAAAGCTTAGGTTAATCATCTGCCATCAAACGGCTTCTCATTTCCCAAAAAGTGAACTGTTGCCAGATATTTTTAGAAGGACATGTCATTCGTAGCTGTACTGCCTGTTCTTCTCCGTATGGCTTCAGGTGGTAAAACAGAGATTCAAAAGCCAATGCTGTCTTCATTTGTGTGCAGTGAATTTCACAAAGTTCTAGATGTGAGGGTTAGTTTCTATTTTTTGACCAGAGCAACTGGGAACAAAACATTGGTTTGCTTTTCTTCCTAAACATTAGGGCACAAGGCTGCTGCAGATTTCCCTCTTTATAAGTGAAAGGGCTAAAGAGTTAATTTTTAACCCTTCTGAAAGAAACCTGCAGATCTAGGAAAGATGACTGATCTGTCTTTGACAGGAACAATCACAATCTACCCACGACCACAAAAGGTGGGAGGTTCCCAGCTGTGGGCGGCAACCAGAGCACTCTGCCACATGATTGAAAAGAGGAGGGCCTTCTCAGTGGTGGTCCCGTAATTCAAGAACTCCTTACTATAGTTTGTGTGATTCACAGCAATTTTCTTCTTATTGTAATGTACTCGTCTGATGTACTACCTAACTATAAATTGTATCATACCTCTTTGTGCATTGTTTTGTGAAATCTTGCAGCAGAAAGGTACTAATAAAAAACTTGGAATGAAATTTAAGAAAATGTATTTCAGGGCACTTTTTAACATATAAATGTGCTTTCCTTAGCTTTTGTGAACCCCCAGAAAATTCAAAACTGCCTGTCTGAGATGCCCTTTGAATTCCCCTTAGCCCTTGTTTACATTTCAATAAAATCAAAATGCAGATTTAGATGTTTGTGTTCTGTAGACTCCAGTCCTATGCAGGCATTCACTTGTAGTGTGTCAATTTTTAAAATTCCAATTTCCAGAATTCCCCAAGCAGAATTCTGGGAGTTCCAGCCCTACGCTTCACTCACCTGGAACAGGCACTATTTCTCCAGAATATCTTGGACCTACTTCCTTTACAGAAAGGAATCCCACCTAGGTCTTTTGGCCAAGATCTCATAGGGGATCTATGCTGGTGTAAGTGTAATTGTGTAAATTGTGGCTGCAATTTGCCTTTAATTAATGAGTTGCTGCTTGGATTCCTTCACTCTCTCTCTCTCTCTCTCTCTCTCTCTCTCTCTCACACACACACACACACACACACACACACACACACACACACACACACACACACACACAACTTTTGTTTTTCTCTTGTATTTGCCCTGGTGAATTTTAAAGGAGTATTTATAACATCAAGGTCCACAAGCTGTAAGACAGATTTCCTATGGAGTTTAATCCTATGGAGTTTAATCCATAGGATTCAACATAGACATTTTGAGGAGCATATACCTTAGGGCCTTGATTCAGATCCCTAAAGGAAACAAAGCTAGTGTACGGGTACTTGCCTATGTTCACATTCATCTTTTTCTTACCCTGGTCTCTCTCACTTTCTCTTCTTTGTATTTTCCCTTTCACCCATCTTCCCTGACCCACATTTAGACTGGGGCAAAGGCCCATCTTTAGTTGACTTGGAAGGCTGAACATCATGTGCACAGGGGCAGACAACATGTAGCACATGGAGCTTTTTGCCACCCCCTAGCATTCTTGTTGTCCGCCCATTCAAACTTTTTCTTCTATCCACTAGAGGATGATGATAAATCATCTTAGAACTGCAGAGCTGGAAGGGGCCCTCTGGATCATCGAATCCAGTCCCTCTCAAGGAGGCACAGTGGGGAATTAAACTCCCAACTTCTCTGGCTTCGTAGCCAAATTCCTAAATCACTGTGTTATCCAGCCCTCCAGGAGATGTGACAGGATTTTTTTTTTGTTATTTATTTAAAAAACAAAGCAAAATGACAACTATTTATCAGATAACACCCCCCCACTGCATTGGAAAGAACATTTAAAGCATTTTTTTTAAATTGCAAATTAGCGTCTTTGGCCATACGCCTCTAGTTTTAGATCCACCCTCTTAGAAGTGCAGTCCTCAGGCTTCCAGCAAATCTGAACAATAGCCCTAGGTCTGGTTGGAGTGCAGCCAACCTGATATACATAGGCAGCATTATATAAATCACCATCTTCTTCATCCACATGTATTTGTTTATTTTATATTTGTAACCTGCCTTTTCAGCAGTGAGCAAAAGACAGCTTATATAACTTTCCTTTTCCCTAATTTCTCCTCACAACAACCTTGTGGAGGAGTGAGGCTGAGAGAGCATAGCTCTCTGGCCCAAGGTTACCCAGTGGGGAAAGATTTGAACCCTGGTCCTCCAAAGTCCCAGTCTTCCTCTCTAACCACTGCATCCTATTGACTCCCTGTGCTTGACACAGAAGATGGCTGGCAACTGAAATGGCAGACTAGACGGAGTTATGGGAGCTTTGGATTCAACATTCCTGAATGGATGTCTGTCAAATACAAAAGGCCCACTGGTATTCTGTGATTCGTGTATCTATGTGTCTGATGCATCTACCTGCTGCTGTGGGCATCTGCATTTTGCAAATACCCCACATAATCTCAGGGAAGAAGACTGCAATATGTAAACAATCACAGCAACATAATCAGACCATAAACAGTCTTGAATCTATGTATAAACTAAGGAAGCTACAACATAGTGCTTTAGTTTGCAAATAATCTGTACACAAAAAGTACATATCTTAGAAATAAAAAAAAATCTGTTGTAATAATACACATTTTGGAGAATGCCATGGGGCTTTTAAATTTTTCATAGGCTCTCAGCACGTTTTAATCTAGCCCTGATTTCAGCTTGTTTTCTTTAATGTGATTTGCCCTTTCTCCTTATTCTGATTATTTTTCTTTTAAAGCATTAACCCTGATGGCATGAATTCCAGCTGTGCTTATTTGCCAGAGTCTGCAGATACCATAGAGAACTGTTTAGTTTCAGAACTAACGAGATGATGGAGATGGAGACATCCTAGTTGGAACAGCCCAAACACTGTGATAAAGAGCTGAAAATATTGCAAAGAAAAGGCAGGGCAGGCCAAATCTTGCTGTATGAGTGACAAATACATTAGGAAGAAATATATAATATTTGCAGACAAAGGGTGTGACCAAACAGTGAGAAAAGATGGTGTATCATTCTGGTGGAGAGGGTCCTTTGCTGGGCGTGATCTTCCTTGAAGTGACCCATCGGTCCATGCGGGAATCGTTCCAACCTAACTCAAAAAAAAAAAAGAGTGGGTTGGACCATTGCTCTGGGCAAAGAGACACAGGACAAAACCTGCCAGGGATGCACCAGTCTTCAACATTTCAGTGCAAAAATGCTCCCGGGTGACGGACCATCTTATATATGCATGATAGCCTTCTCATGCCATAGGTTAGTGCTTATGTGCCCATGCACACATGCATGGGCACATGCACAGTTGCACAATGCTGAAGGTTAGTCTGCCTCTGTATTCATTGACTGTGCAATAGCCTGTACTCCACTGGAATCTGAAGCAATAGCATATGAATCAATCTGTCTGTCTCCCCGCTATCCCACCAGCCAGCCACCCAGCCGGATGACCTTTCAGAAAGTAGTGCAGTGACCAGTTTTCCAATGCAGCCCCATATTGTGGCTTGTAGATCTGGTCTTATCATTAGTTTTTCTAAAATGTCTTCGTCAGGCGGCGAGGTGCTGTTGGCAGCAAAAAATCTGAGCCCCTGCCGCCGCCACTGCCAGAGCTGTTGTCAGCCTAGCTTTACTGTCCCCTCCTGCAAATATATATGAAATGCACACATACCCCGTTCCAGTCTCTTCCCAGCAACCTAACTGCGGTTAACACTGGGATGCCATTCCTGGTAGATCACGGGGGGGGGGGAGGATGCCCCACCATCAAATAAATTGTCCATCCCTGTGGATTGGCAATGGGCAGGAGGAGAGGCAGAATAAAAAATTAAGTCATTTTTGCATTAGTGTGCACACACTAACGGCATTCTTTTAAAACAAAGTTCCACAGCATTTTCATGAAGATAAAACAATGACAAAAAAGGAACAGTGATTTATGGGGCACAGTAGGGCATCAGAGAACACAGGATCTCCCCCAATAAATGGTAGGAATGAGAGATCTTTGCCCTTGTCCCACCCCACCTTTCCGGCTATTTTGTTAGGGCCAGCTCTTCTTTTCTGATCTCTCTCTCTCTCTCTCTCTCTCTGTGTGTTAACTGTTGCCAATATTTCGTAAAGCACCCTTGCTCTGCTAAGTTGAGTCATACAGACTCTCCCTTTTAACCACACATCAGCCTTGACTCTGGAATTCAGGAACGATGAGAAAGAAACAGAGAGTTGCACAATAATTGTCAAACCAGTTCTTGAAAGATATGAGGCTTAACTGTGCCTCTCTCATCTGGCACCCCGTTACATTTTTTCCTTTGTGAAGACGATAACTGCACATCTGTATAGCTTATTTACTTGCTGCTTTATAAATCAAAGCCTGTACTTTGTATCAGGGCAGCTGGTGAGCAGTTTATTTTGATTTACGATGGAGGCCAGAGAAACTGCAGTAATAGATGTAAAAGTCAAGGCCCAGAATCAAATTTGGGAACTGGGAAGTGCCTTAATAACACAAATTGCTTCCTCAAAAGCATTTCTTCCCAGATCATGAGGTGGGGAGGGCAGAGCTTGGGAAAATTACTTTTGCACTATAAGTCCCAGAATCCCCCAGGAAGCATAGCCACCAGCCATACTGGTGGATGCTTCTGGGCCATTATATTCTCCAAAATGTTGTTCCAAGCTTTGGGTGGAACACCTTAAAGTGTAGTGAGAGCAGCTGATACAAGACTGGGCTATTGGTCTGCAAGTGTCACTGCTATGTGGTCTTCCGCAGCATTGGTTCCCCTTTTCGTTAGTATGGTGCAGTGATCATCATCTTAGATGGGCGTAGTAAGACACTGGGAATCCCTGAAGCAAACTGAAGGGTTGAAAATCTTCTCCCTATTTAATTATTTCATTGTGTTTTTTTTTTTTTTTGCTTAGTTTGATGTTATTGTCATTGCTATTGTGCGACTTGTGTTTGTGTGTTGGTGACGTCGGTGGGCTATCAGGTGGGTTTTTTCCTTTTTTATTTGACGCTTTGCTTTTATATATGATTTTGTTGTAAGCCGCTCAAAGTAATGGCTTGCCACTAGATGGGCAGGGTAATAAATGAAAGAACAAATGGCAGCTGACCAGTTTGGAGGAATCCAGAAGGATGTTTCTTGCCTCAGGAAGCACTTGATAATGACCACTCTGTCCTGTATTTTCAGGGAGTAGGCCTGCCTGTAATCTCTCTCTCTCTCTCTCTCTCTCTCTCTCTCTCTCTCTCTCTCTCTCTGTGTGTGTGTGTGTGTGTGTGTGTGTGTGTGTGTGTGTGTGTGAGAGAGAGAGAGAGAGAGAGAGAGAGAGAGAGAGAGAGAGATATTAAAGTGAGAGGTATGCCTGTGTGTGTGTGTGTGTGAGAGAGAGGGGGGGCATACCTCTCACTTTAATCGAGGTAAAACCAACCAATTACACATTTACACAGATATACGGTACACTGTTCAGAGTGGCAAATGTTTTGGAAATGCTAGTGACTATTTGTAGGGAGTGGGAATGGAGCGGTGTTTTTCCTTGAGCCCCAAACATTGAACTCCCAGAATCCCTCAGCCCGTGCAGTACTTTCTGCAAGCTACTTGATGGTATAGTATTTTTTAAAAATAGAAAACTATCCTCCCCCTTCAGCCTGCATACCTCAGGGTCAGATAACACACTATGACAAAAGTGTATTTCCTCTTACAACACAATCCATTGTTATACAGAAAGGAAATTTTTCAGTGCTATTTGCCTGCAACAAGTCCAGGAATATAGAGAATTGGATGGCTGTAGTGTCCTCAATTCAACATTTAGAAAATTAATTTGCCCGATGCAGATTGAGGCAAGTTTGTATTAAAAGATACAGATAATGTTTTCCTCTTAAGGGTGCACTGGTTCTAGATATGGAATCAGTGTCTCATATAGTGAGGCCCTCAGCAAATGCTTCCTCTCCCACGAGTCGCTCCCTTCCTTTTAATTGGGATTACATCATCTTTGCCGGTCTGAGCCATCTGGCAAAGTTATACAGGCAGAAGTGCACACAGCAGCTGTAATTGTACTTAGTCACATATAGCAACTAGTTAAACAAAATGAATGGAACAACCATTATGAAAGATATACAGAACCAATTCAATGGGACTGCAATGGGCAATGCGCTGCATATGGGGATTCATATTAAATGGTACCTTTGTACCTACATTACTTTGTGCACAAACACTTCTGCCTTGGAATGGGACAGCAATAATAATAATAATAATAATAATAATAATAATAATAATAATAATAATAATAATAATAATAATAATAATAATAACAACAACAATAACAACAACAACAACAACAACAATAACAACAACAACAACAATAACAATAACAATAACAATAATAATAATAATAATAATAATAATAATAATAATAATAATAATAATAATAATAATAATAATAATAATAATAATAATAATAATAATAATAATAATAATAATAATAATGCCTTCCCTCAATATTTCTCAGATGTTGTCTGTAGCTTATTTTTTATTTATTTTCAAATTGTTGTTTCTTATATTGAGTCTTTCTGTTGTTTTCAAAATATTCTCCACTTTCAGTGCCTTAAGTAATTTTTTTTTTGGTATTTCCGCTAATATAATCATTTTGGCTTATTTTTTCTTCCTCTACTACCTCCTGCATTTGCAGTAATCCACGGCCTCCAATTTTTCATTATAAATATAATCTGTCCACATCACTTTTTGGATGTAGTGCATGATGCATATTCATTAGTTTTTGTGGTTTTGATCCAGTTCTTCTAATTCATTTTGGGTCTAATCTATTATTCCAACTAGTTATCTAATTACTGTTCATGTGTTTATGGGTTTGACTGTATTTCCACCATTCAATTTTGATTTAAAGATTTGCCACAGTCTTTTGATGTATTCCCTTTCTGTCCGATCTTTATCCTTTGTGTGCAAGATGCTATCTTCTTCTAGTATTCCAAGGTATGTATTTATAATTGTCATCACTTGATAGTAATTTTATAATATTGCCATTTTTTAATTCTATTCCATCTAGATTTTGGATCTTGTCACAGTGTATAGACAGAGCTGCACATTTGTCAATTCCAAATTTCATTTGGATATCTTCACTAAATATTTGTACTGTGTTTAGCAGTGATTCTATCTCTGTGGAAATTTCTGCATATAATTTTAGGTCACCCATGTATAACATGATTGATTTTTCCTGCTTGTTGTGAAATATGGTAGCCCAATCCCATTTTATTTAAAATTATTGATATGAGGATTAATGAGATGTTAAACAGGAGTGGTGACAAAGAATCCCCTTGGAATATTCCTCTTGTGATGCTAACTCCCCCTATTTCTTCACCATGGACCATTAAGACTTTTTTCCATTTTTCCATGCTGAGAAATGTCTGATATTTTTATTAATTGAAAAAAAAGTTTAGCCAAATATTAATCCAGCTGTGTGGCAATGAGTCAAATGCCTTTTTAAACTCTATCCAGGCCCTGTTAAGATTTGTTTTTCGTCCTTTTGAATTCTTTAGTATAATTTTATCAATAAGCAGCTGATTTTTCATGCCTCTTGACTTTTTAAAGTTCCCATTCTGTTCAGTTGGGTATAGGGAGTTTTCAATTAAGTAATTATATATTGATCTTGCAAGTACTCCTGTGAGAAGCTTGAACATTGTTGGAAGGCATGTAATGGTTGATAATTGCTAGGTTCATTGTCCTTTTTGATTATCTTTTATTATCATAAATTCGTGGTCTGTTGTCATTCAGTCTTCTTTAAGTAAACAATTAAATTGCACTGATGTGCATTGATGGAGACTTGTTAAATGCTTTAATCAAAATCTGTGCAGCTCATCTAGTTTAGGTACACTCCAGATTTTCACAGCCTTTACTTGCCTCTGTATCATTGCAGTTGTTATTACAATATTATCCATATATTTTCCTTGAGTTTCTTTACAATTTTTTTAAATCCACGAGACATTTTTGTTATGTCTGGTTGGGCTTTCCCAAATTTCTTTCAAAAAATTTAGAACATCATATTTACATGAGCCTAAATTCTTTTGCTCTGTATTTTCTCCTAGTGCTAACAGCAAATGTTGACTCTGCCAAGAAAAAGATTAAACTGTGTCACACCTCATCAGTGAATGTCCAAAGATTGCACAAACAGATTACCAAAATAGACATGGCAAAATTAGTGCACTGGTCATTATGCAAAAAATATAGCTTGCCAGCCTCCAAAAACCTATGGGAACATGAGACAGAGAAGGTGTCAGAAAATGACGATGTGAAGATCTTGTGGGATTTCCAAATGCAAACTGATAAGCACCTTGAACATAAGCAGACGTGGTAGTAATAGATGAAGAAATGTCTGGATCATTGACACTGCAATTCCATGGGATGCCAGAGTTGAAAATAAAGAACCAAAAAGAAACTTGACAAAGTACAGACACCTAACAATCGAAATATCTTGCTTGTGGATGAAACAGAGTGCAGTGGTCCCCGTAGTGATTGGGGCTTTGGGAACATTATCAAGAAATTTCACAAGTACGTATATAAACAGTTGCAGATCTCAGAAATAACACCATCAGAGCTGCAAAAATAGCAATATTAGGAACAGCATATATAATGTGCCAATATTTGACATATACTTAGGATTTTTTAAAAACTTGTATCTGTTATGATACTAGTCAATGTTTTTATAATTTTGATTGACTGATACTGGTACTTTTGAATAATAATAATAAGAGAATCTGGCCCCCATTAGCCCTCCAGATGTTGTCCCACTTCCAAGACCCATCAGTCTCAACCCACATGGCCAACAGACAGGGATTATGATACTTATAGTCTAATGGTACAGGTCTCCCATCCCTAAGAATATGCTTAACAAATCTATGTCACTCCAGATTCTGAAATTTCCCCCTTTTCCCAGACATAGGCATTCCTATTCCCATCCCACTGCTATCTTGAGGGGGGGGGGAGCGAAATGCCCCAAAAGGTAAATTGTGTATACCTGAGACTCAGTGGATGATGTGCCATTTAAATATCATTCTCCTCCTCTAGAAATTATCTGTTCTAGAAAAAAAGCAAGTGATCCTAAAGAAAAATATTTCACACTGTTCAACATGCAAAGCTCACATATTAAAATAGCAAGAGTAGTAAATTTTCTCTTAATCTGACTTTTTAAAATCCTAAAATCTTCAATTGTCTCCACTCTTCATGCTATACAATTGTGCATTTTATGTTATATACAATTATATATACCCTGCTTATACATTTCTGACACCATATCTGAGAGTATGGGATTTTGGGCCCTTGCTTAATGATTAACTCTACTGACTTCCATGGAAACTACCTCTTTGAACAAATATTTATAAATATGGTACTAGGCCGTAGAAAACATATTCATTCTATAAGTTTTCACTGGCTGAACAATTGCGTCTTCTCCTCATAGAACTCTAGAAATTGTAGGTAAGATGACTTTGCCCAGAAATACAACCGATAATTATTTGACGTCACCAACCAACTTGCTTTGTACAGATTCAAACCACTAGTCGATCTAGCTCACTATTTTCTCTGTACTGCTCGGTAATAGCTCTCCAATTGCTATGACTGAGCTACAGATCTTCTAAACTGTCATAATACTGATTTAAACTTAATCATAATAATTGTGTGCCACTGTGAGAGAAAAGAGGAACAAGAAGAATTAAAAGAGAGTGAGCCATCCCCTCCAACGTCTGAGCGGGAGGCTAAAGATGAAGGAGCTAAGAGAGAGGTGATGCTAGAGGTGGTGGATAGGATGAAAGAGCTGAAGGTGGGGTGGGGGAAGGGGAGGAGCATGGGAAAGAGGTCCCGAGGGCGATGGATGTATTCAGAGGAAGGAGGGAAATCAGGAGAGATGGAGAAAGGGGTGATTCTTGAAGATGAATGTGATGAGGGAGAAAGTGAACCAAGGAGAAAGTGAACCAAGAAAGTTTAAAGTACCGCGGAAAGAGATAGAAGGGAAAGGTAAAGACCGAGCCATGAGTGATGAGAAAGGCGAGAGTGTAAAGCCAATAATAGAGTTGTAGTATCCAGAGGAATGGACTGCCCTAGTTTACCCGAGAGGACGCGGTCCAGTGAAGAATGTGACCAGACCAGGACTGCTGCTGAGAGGCAAGAAACCTCCGGATGGGGAGTGGGCACGACACCCCTGTTGCGGGACTATTTGTGCCATCAGGAGTGGATATCAGAGGAAGCCCACAGATCAGAGCGCTTCGGGAAGACTTATCGTTAGGAGCTGACTGCCTACAGAATACTTTACCTTCGTTATGGGCCAGTTTACCAATTAATCCAAGTTTTTACGATCCTGTCAAAGTTGTAGTTGAAAGAACCCCTGGTGTTATAAAAGTTTTGTTCAACTCACCTCCTCTCATGTCTTTTCCCGCGCAAACTCTGGAACTGTCAAAGACTGTTAATGAACCCAATCACAGCCCTCTGATTTATGGTGACCCTTTTCAGAGTTTTCTAGGTAGAGAGTACTCAAAAGAGGTTTACCATTTCCCTTCGTCCAGGGATTGTGCAGCTTGTCCAAGGCTCACAGGCTCACTTTTCTAAGATGCACAGTTGGGAACTGAACTCTCAATCTCTGATTCCAAAGCTGGATACCTAATTCAATGAGCTACCCTTAGATATACTGTAGTTTTTAGTCTTCGGCTTTTCATAACAACCAACATCCTGTTGTGTAATTTAAACCGACATATGGATGATGACATCACTGGTAGGGTGAGATTTTTGGTAATCAGAGAGTCCCTATCTCTGTTTCTTGGCTTGTCCAACTTGCATGTCATCAGTCTCATTATGTGCAAGTCGGGGAAGCCCTGTAGCAGAAGGATGGATTCTTCAATTATGGGAAACACCCCCCGCCGCCTGGTAACCTCCTCTAACTGTAGCGATTTTTGGAAATTAAATACTGTAGTTCTTTCTTCTGTCCCGGCATTCTATAGCTCATGTGCAATTAAACTGGATGAGTTGTGGGACAGAAGTAGGAATGTTTTAATTACCAAAAATTGCCCTCTGACATACGTAATCAATTTTATGTCAATGTGATTTATGTAACAGGAGTTTGGCCACTCTCTTGCATCAAGCAACAACAACAGAAGATGGGGTCTCAGATGAAGTATTATTATTATTATTATTATTATTATTATTATTATTATTATTATTATTATTATTATTATTATTATTATTATTATTATTATTATTATTATTATTATTATTAATAATAATAATAATAATAATAATAATAATAATAATAATAATAATAATAATAATAATAATAATAATAATAATAATAATAATAATAATAATAATAATAATAATAATAATAATAATAATAATAATAATAATAATAATAATAATAATAATAATGAACCCTTAAGTCAGTTCTGACTTAGGGCAACCCCTTTTCAGGATTTTTCCAGGTAGAGAATACTCGGAAGTGGTTTGCCATTTCCTTTTTCTGGGTGTGGACTTTGCAGCTTGCCCAAGGCCACACAGACTGGCTATACTCACAAGAGGCACAGTGGGGGGGGGGGGTGGAATCAAACTCCTGTCTCTGGCTCTGCAGCCAGAGACCTAAACCACAGAGCTATCCAGCCCAAGTGATATATCATGAGGTGATATTTTCTAAACCAATATGGTGCAATGGGGAAAGTGCCCTTGTGGTTTAGCGCATTGGTTCTTAACCTTGGGGTTACTCAGGTGTTTTTGGACTGCAACTCCCAGAAGCCTTCACCACCAGCTCTGCTGGCTGGGATTTCTGAGAGTTGCAGTTCAAAAACACCTGAGTAACCCAAGGTTAAGAACCACTAGTTTACCATATGCTGTTCTGGACCAGATCTTAGGAGACTAGGATTCAAACCCCTGCTCAGCCATGGAAACTCACTGGGCAGTGGCAATAGTAAACCATTCCTTGAATATCTTGCATATCACAGAAGCCCTGCTAGGGTTGCCATAAGTCAGAAGCAACTTGATAGTACACAACAACAGTTTCCTGAACTGTTCCAGCAATGTGGAGCTCTAGAGTTGCACAGAGGCACCTCATAGTTTAAATAAAACTTACGTTCTTTGCAGCTGCAAAAGATAATTCACTCCTTTCCCCCCTCCAAGCACCACCCTCCTTTTCTTCTCTGTAGCTTCTTGCCTATCAAGATGTTTTGTAAGCTTTTGTCAGACTCGTTTCAAGAATGATCCGATGTTGGAATATGATTGAATTACCAGTTCACTGTCGCTACTCAGCCGACTGACCCAGTTACATTCCTTCCCTTGCCATGGCTACGCCTCCAGCCCCAGCCGTGTTTCCTCTTTTGTTTTTAATAAGGCAGGAGTCAGTTTCTTCAGATACCAAAGGCCCTGGCCCACTGATCAAAGGAGAAGCTAGAGCCAGAGCATTCCTTAGATGTTCGGAAGCTCTTTTGGCATTTAGTTATGGGAACCTAATTGCAAGGCATGCATCCATCCATCCACCCCGCCCTTCTTCCGGAAGAAAGTCACCTATTAAAAATAAATTACTTATAATTCCTTTTTTTCTAATAATGGAGACATTAGAAAGTGATGTTTTGATTGTAATGTGATGAGTTCAGTTACTTCCTTTTAGCTCTAATTACAGATGACCTCACATGTCTGTTTCTGCCCTCATTGTCCTGAACTATTTATTGAGGGGGTTCCGATTCTAAGCCCACAAAGACTGGAAGATACTCAGGTTCTGCCACTCATCATTCTGTGTGGAGCTGATGGAAGAAAAGCGCTTGAGTTCTTCTGAAGCTCTTCCACATCATAAGGAAAAAGTTATCTTGTTTTCATCTTCATCAATAGGGTTTTAACTTTGCACAGTAGGGTTTTAACAGTTGCTCCATACCTTGCATTGGCCATTCCCCTCCCCCCCATGTTTAGGAGCAATAGATGACTCACACTCCTAGAAATTTAACTGAATGTGCAAATACACAGTGTGTGGATGGGAAGTGTTAGATCCGCTGTGATCTTCTAGTTCTCAATGTCGGTCTCTGCTGGTTTTTGTGAGTGAAATCACTGTAGTTGCTCAGACAAATACAGCAAGCCTCTCATAAAAGATAGAGACAAATCTCTTTTCATTCCAGTTCTGGACTAATGAACTGGCACCTTTGAACTGATAAGGTGTCAATTGGCAATTTCCTCCCTTCCCCCTGCCAATGGCTTAGTGACAATTTGTTTCAGTGCTGTCTTTAAAGTCTTTTTTAACACTGTTTGGAAACAAGAGGTGCTCAGTTGAGGGGAATGAACATCCCTGTGAGCAGCCCCTTTTGTAGCAGATCAAGCAATCACACAGAGCAAAAGTCTCTGTGGCCGGCATCTTCAGAGGACAGGAGTCAGAACTCTGTTTGTGCTTTGTTGCAGTTTGTTGGATAGCTGAGTATTTATAGTTGTGGGATCAGCTTTTGTCCTTTTCAGGAGATTGGGTGATTATGGCGATCAGCGTGTTTTTGTTGTGGGTGTATTGTTGTGATAAGGGGGAGAGGTGATCTGTCACTGTGATTGATGTTAGCTGGTCTTTTGTGTGCAGTGATCACTGGTCCTTGTGGCTGGGTAGAGTTCGTTGACCTTTTGCAGGCTTTCTTGAGTTTTAAATGTATTCAGATGTTTAAAAGGTAAAAGGTAAAGGTTCCCCTTGACAATTTTTGTCCAGTCATGTTCAACTCTAGGAGATGGTGCTCATCCCCGTTTCCAAGCCATAGAGCCAGCGTTTTGTCCGAAGACAATCTTCCGTGGTCACATGGCCAGTGCGACTTAGACACGGAACGCTGTTACCTTCCCACCGAAGTGGTCCCTATTTATCTACTTGCATTTGCATACTTTCGAACCACTAGGTTGGTGGGAGCTGGGACAAGTGATGGGCGCTCACTCCGTCATGTGGATTCGATCTTACGACTGCTTGGTCTTCTGACCCTGCAGCACAGGCTTCTGCGGTTTAGCCCACAGCGCCACCATGTCCCTATATTCAAATGTTTACTGGAAAAAATATATCCATGGGAATTCCTCCTCAGGAACTGTACACAGTTATTGACTTAGCCACTGCATTGCAGTAGTTCTCCTGATAAGAAGATCTGAGGGCACAGGGAGTTTGGATGTCAAAACCCTAAATAACCCAAACAGTTGATTGATTTTTATCTTTGGATCAGTTCCCTGAGTATTAGATACAGGTATGTATCTGTACAACATGTCTGGCACTTGAAGTTAGCTCACTCATTTGCCTCTAAGGTGAGTCAATTCCAAGGCTGAACAATCACCATACAAACCAGATACTTAGGAGTTGGCTGAACTTCTGAAGAAGTTCACCAATGTATGTAAAAAGACTATTTGCTTCCTCTATTCCTCCCTGTGGATTGCCTCTTCGTTTCTTTTCCTCTGAAACCTTTGAGGCTTTTGAGTTTAGAAAAAGCATTGATGAAGAGTATGGGATATGGTGGAAGCTTAAGAGTATTATGACATTAATGTGGAAAAATAAATTCCTTTATCCCCTGTTGCAATACCAGACTTGGAGTCATTCAATCACGCTCCTTGGCACTAGATTCAAGGTTGACTCAGCCTTCCATCCTTCCGAGGTCGGTAAAATGAGTACCCAGCTTGCTGGGGGGGGCAATGTGTAGCCTGTATAATTAAAAATTGTAAACCGCCCGGAGAGTGCTTGTAGTGCTATGGGGCGGTATATAAGTCAAATAAATAAATAAAATAAATAAATAGATTTAGAACAGAGTAAGGACGTAATTCTGCACACAAGACACAATATATTTATGGGTGTTGTTGTGAGCAGTTTATATGTCCTCTGTTTTTTTTTGGGGGGGGGGAACAAAAGATTTGACCTGTTCATGTTGATCAATGGTAGCTATGTTGATCAATGTAGCTATTTTATTTAAATGGAACCATTAGCCTTACTCATATACTGAATGTATATAGATAGATTGAATGAATGGACTGATAGGATAGAATTGCACTTGCTAGATCTGCTTTTGTCCTCCACATATTTACTTAAAAGTTCTGCTTATGTGTGCTGGGATGAGGGGGCACAGAAACAGGCGATGTGCAGTTATGAAAGCGATCTGTACATTGCTGAGTTCTGTTCAGTCCACCATGGGAATATATAGAGTTTCCAAGACTACTCCCTCCTCCCTTAACACATTGTCATATGAATGGGCCTTTAATATACTTGCAGTTATTCAATGCTAGGGATGAAATACTGTGTATGTGTGTGTAAGAAACAGAGAGTTTATGCCCTCTCTCTGGATGGAAAACAGAAGAACAGATGACATTTAGCAAGGCGTTTCTTGTGTACCTTGATGTCTTAGAAGACAACTATATTGAGAAATAATTCAGGAAATGCCCTGGGATTGGGACAGTCAAATTCACATTATTTTCTGTTAACTAAATGGCGTACAAGTCAATATGAACGAGCCCAGGGCCACCACTACCAATCTGTGTTTTGTTTTTTTACTGTGCCTCGTGGGTTTCTACTTTTTTGGAATCAAGTACATTCATGTTGGTTCAGATGATGTGACTGCTTGAATCAATGTGGAGAAGTATGTAGCTGTGTTATCTGAAGCCATTCCACCTTGCCAATCTTTTCCCCTTTCCTTTCCTCCCCTCCCCTCCCTTTCCTTTCCTTTCCATTCCCATTCATTTTTATTTTTCTGTCAAAGAGTTGCTGCCCTATAGCAAGTAGGTGATCAAATGGGGGTGGGGGGTGAGGAAGTGGCAGAGGAAGAGGAGGAAGTTATCAATCAGATTTGTTTCTAGCTTGTTAAAGTAACTCTGTTCTGTGTGCCTCCTGTAGGTCTGGATGGCCAGAGCAGAGCTACCTTAACAAGCTGCAAATAAGGCAGACTGCCATGCTTTTAGATTCATCTCCGAGCCTTTGCACAGTTAAAATTAGTTCACCAACTTTTCACAGTTACAACTAGTGCAACAGCTGTGCCCATTTCTTGAGAGGTCAGATCTGGCCACAGTGACACATGCTGTAGTTACATCTCGACTGGATTACTGTAACACGCTCTACATGGGGCTGCCTTTGGGAAATGTTCAGAAACTTCAGAAGGTTCAAAATGTAGCAGCCAGATTGCTGAGTGGGGTTGGAGATCATCAGCAGAGGCCTATCTCTCAGGCCCACTATCTTCAAAGGTATGTTTGGTAGGGACACAACAGAGGGCCTTCTCTGTTGCTGCTCCTAGACTCTGGAATTCCCTCAAAGAAAGAAAGAAAGAAAGAAAGAAAGAAAGAAAGAAAGAAAGAAAGAAAGAAAGAAAGAAGGAAAGAAGGAAAGAAAGAAAGAAAGAAAGAAAGAAAGAAAGAAAGAAAGAAAGAAATTTTCCTTCCCTCTCTCTGCTGACTTCTGTATAGTCAGCTGAAGCAAGTTCACCTGAGGGAACTTCACATCCTAGGTGAGCACAACACATCTATTTGTATTTTTCTCACAGTGCAGTTATAGTCTTACATTTCTGTTAAAATTTAGAGTACAAATTCCTGCCTTTATTCAGTATCCTGCTCTATAAAACATCATAAAACACCATGTAAATAACTTATCATTAATACAGTGTTTCTCCCCAAATAAGAGTCTTTTATTAATTTTTGCTTCAAAAAACATATTAGGGCTTATTTTTAGGGATTTTTTTTTCATGTACAACAATCTACATTTACAGTCATGTCATCTTCTGGTTGCTGCACAAGGGTGAAGGATGGGGATTCACTTAATTGGGGCTTATTTGGGGGGGTAGGGCTTATATTACGAGCATCCTTAAAACTAGGTCTTATTTTCAGGTTAGGTCTTATTTTCAGGAAAACAGGGTAGGAGGAAGTTCTATAGATAGTGGCCAAGATCCTGTTTACTTACGTAATCATGTAAGTGTGATCACATGAGGTTTTTACCCTCTTTGGCAGGTTCTTTGTGGTGCACTTGATGATGTAGAGACCGACAAATCAGGCCTGTGACTGGTTGCATCCTTGAGTGGGCGAAAGAGAACACACTGGAGAGAAGGAAAATGTGGTATGTCTTACCTGCATGTTCAGATCTAGCAGGAGTTCTCTGAATTACGGGAGGGGCTTCCCTTCTTGTTAATTATGTCTGATAATTAATATTACCAGTCTAACCAGCCAGAAGTGCTCATTCCTGGAGACACGCAGCAAACAGTGTGATCTTTGATTAAGAGCTGGATCAGGTTTGGCCACGGAAACTCCCCTATGATTTGCTCCTGATGTTTCCAGGGCCTAGGGTCCATTTTTCTTCTGGGCTGAGATGCCAGAATAATGTCCTGTTCACAGTCTACCAACCCAAGGAAGGCAAATTTAATAGAATAACAGCACTACAAAACTCATATCAAATAATGCCTTTGAGTTTTTTTAAGTGGCATTGAAGATAAACTCTCTGTTTCACAATAGGCAAACAAGGAAGACGCTCAACATTGGAACTGCAAATAAATACCTTTTGGAATGTGTTCATGTAGCTTTGTCTTCCCAGATTCTCCATTGCTCTCACTTACACTTACACCCTCTTGTCTTTGCCAAGAATTTTTTTTTTCTCTCAATCAGGTGGGAAGGAAGAGGCCCCCCTCTCTCAGTAGCCAACCAACATGCTTTATAGGCAGAAGATCCCAGGTCTAATGCCTGTCATTTCCAGAAGGAAGTCTCTCAAACAGCTGAACTAAGAATGACCCCCTTCGCCTGACAGTTAACAGTCTCAGTTGAGAATGGAAGAATAGTCTGTACATGGCAGTGGTCCAGCTGTATAGTGTAGTGGGTAGAGCACAGGTCCACAGCATGGGAGACACCGCCCTCAGTCCTTTCTGAAGTGCCATTCATTTGTTAGAACTGTACGTTGAAATGCGGTTCTGGCTCACATGGAGAGGTTGTCCAGACAAATCACCTCCACTCTAGCCAGATAGTCACATTTCCATGTGCAATGTGATGATGAGGCAGGGCTACAACATGTTCATCAATTTGTGTGAGCTCCACATACTTCAGCAACCCCTCACCTATTTGGTTCTCTTAATTTTCTTGTTAATACAATATATTTTAGTGCAGAAGCAGGCAATACCTTTCTTTATTGGACCACTGAAATAATCAAGGGGATAGCTAGCTTTCGACAGTAATCCATCTTCATCAGGCTTAATCCCAAAGTTTCGTGGCATGGTTATTGTTCATGCTGGGCAAGTATTCTTGAGCGGTAATGGAATTTATCTCCCATCTCTTTGAACAAAGAATCGCCAATTATATTTCTACTTTCAAACCAGAGAGTGGTTGATGCTACCACTTGCTGAAACTAAAAAAGAAACACTGGCATTGTTAATTCCCTTGACCCACACCACCCCTACGTCTTCTACCAGTATGCCACAGCTGATGCAACTGTTGACTTCTTCCACAAGCCACACATGATGAAGCATAAATCACTGTTGTTTTTCTTGTCACTGTTTTAGGGACTGCTGTCAAATTAGCTCCAGTATGGTGGAGCACCACAGATTGTGTCGTAAAGATACTTCAAGAAGTGGGCTCCTTGGTTTGCCTGCTTGTTTCTGGCCTCAATCTGAGATGCTGGTTTAGGGCTTCAAAGTTTCTGGGGCCCTGGTGACCTGCACGGCCTTGCTCTTTTTTGTTCTAATTGCGAGCAATTGGGAACACCAGCCACAGCCTTCTTAGTCATGGCACCAGAGTACGGGCTAATTTGCTAGACCAAGCAGGGAGCCATCTCAAGCTCCACCTGGCCAGCCCACTCATGCCTGCCTCCTTACCAAAACCAGAGGATCAAATACCCATATCCTCTCTGTATATATGAGGGAATACTCACTTCTGCCCCAGTGCTGCCTGGCACCTCTACTTCTGCCCTCGTATACTGGGCCTTCTATCCCACCAATCATAATAGGCAGCCATTGCCCCCTGATGGTGCTTTGGCTCTGGAATACCTCCCAGGCTGAGGTTCATCAAGGTCTGCCATGTTGATTTCCAACATTTTCAGTCATTTCTTTTCCCCAATGATCCGTTATTATATAATCTTGTTGCTACCTTAAAACTGAATTGTATTCTGAATTGCTGGTTTTACCTCATAATTGTTATTTTTAATGTCTCTTCAGTTATTGCGGGGGTTTTTAAATTTACTGTGAAATGCTAATCTTTGAGAGAAAAAGTACAGAAATGTTAGACTGATTTCACTGACTGGAGAGCCAGTTTTGGCAACATGCCTCTCTGGGCTGGTGCTAAAACATGCACACAAAATGGGCGGTTTTCCATTATAAATGGCAAACTAAAAACTGCAATTTTCAACAAAAGAATCCCAGCAGGCCTGCATGCACCCTGCCATGACACGCTTAAGAAATATGTCAGCTGCATTTTTAGTATCGGTGTAACCTGTTTTTATTTTTAGAGCCAGATTTCTCACTCAGAAATACATCCCACGGTTTCCTCATCGAAAAGGGTCACATTACTTTCTTAAATGGAGTCACTGGAGTGAACTGTCCTGTTCACTACTTGGACCTGTTGCCTACTGATGACCTCTGTCATCGGTAGGCAAGAATCTTTTGGCGATCTTCTAGCCAGCAGTACTTTTCCATTACATATCTTTGGAGGGTGTGAGTGTGAAACATTCCAGAGAAATTGTCCAGACAGATTTATATCTCACCATTCTGATGCTTGCACTCCATATTGGACAGCAAACAACAATTTAAACCAATAATAAAAAACTATAAATTCCCAGAACAGCAACAATAATTTTAAAAAAGACTGTGCAGGTAAAAGATTCCAGTTGTAGCACCATATTATGGATCGTATGGTGTACTAAAAACAGCTCTAGCATCAAACAAGTGCTTAGAATGAGGCATACCAACATCATGGTTCTCTGACCAGGGATAATTTGGATGAACAGCATGGTGTTAGCCATGTTTCCTTTAAACCCCATTGAGTTAGTTAAATAAATAAAAAATAAAATAAAATAAAATAAATAAATAAATTCATAGGTTTAGTATCAAAGTTAAAGGCACTGGTGGAATTAACCGAACTGCAGGGAAGATTTCTTCCTTGTTCAGGGCATCAGTGGTTATACAACATTGCAAAGCATATGCTTTATGGCCATCTTTGTGATTCTGCTCAAAACAGAACTGAGGTTGCAGCATCTCATGGCACTTAATATAGCACTATATTGCCATAAAAACCTGGCAGTCCACATTCCCTTGAGCAAGATTCTCTGGCTGTCTTGCACAGACAGAGAGATAGGCAGAAGCAAACATAAATGCAATAAAGTGCCCTGTGATTGTGTGGATATGAGAGGAAAATTAGTATTTGAAGGAGAGGCCATCTGCTTCCCACAGAAGTGTGAGAAGAATCTTCATATTGTTACAGAAGTGCCTCGACTTACGAAGGTCGCGACACACGACCATTTTGAGTTACGACCAGCTACAGCTGCAAAATTTTGCTTCAACTTACGGCTGGAGCTTCCAGTTATGAACACAAAAAGGCAGGGGGAAAAGGCGGGAAATTCAAATTGCTAACTGTTGGTGGTGAAGAGGCTGATTCTTTGTAGCTCTTTCGCCCCAGCAGTTAGATCGTGTGCGATCAGAGGAGGTTTCGGACTGCCTGGTAAGGTAAGGTGCTGTTTTCTGCTTTTTAAAAACTGTTCTGGGTGGGTTTTGCAGCATGGTTTTGGGCTGGGGGGGTTATGTTTCTGTGCTGTGATGGGTCTTGGGGTTCCCCCCCTGTTTTCCCATTTCCAATGGGTCTTGGGGGGTTTGGTTCCTTTTTGGAGTTTCCTCCCCATTTCCGATGGGTCTTGCATGCTTCCCTTACTTTTTGATTTGTTTTCTTTGCATTTCCAATGTGCTCTGTTCGCTTTTCGCTTTTTCTTTGCATTTCCGATGTGCTTTGTTTTCTTTTTCCTTTCCTTTCCTTGCATTTCCAGTGTGCTCTGTTTGCTTTTTCTTTTGCTTTCTTTGTGTTTCTGATGTGCTCTGTTTGCTTTTTGCTTTGTTTTCTTTGTCTTTCCCATGAGTCTTGCACACTTGATTGCTTCCCCCCCCCCCGCTTCAGCCGGAAAGGATTAATCGCGTTTCCGATCGGTCTTGCAGTGATTTTTTTTTTTGTTATTGTTTTCTTCGGTTGGAATGGATTAATTGCATTTCAGTGCATTTCAATGGGAAATGGTGCTTCGACTTACGACCATTTCGAGTTATGTCCATCTCCCGGAACCAATTAAGTTCATAAGTCGAGGCACCACTGTACTGCTTTATTAAGATAGCTGCCTGTTCCTAGAGCTGCTCACTCATATTAACCCCTTGATTAGGTAAGTCCTATCTCCAGTTGTAAGGCTTAATTGCTGGCTTTCTCAGTGCAGCCAAAACGATCCGTTTGTTTGTTTAATTATTAAATATACCACCTTCCTCCCTATAGGGGACCACTATGTTTTTTAAACCCCCTCTTTCATGATTAAGGCAATTGCATAGTTATTGTAATTTAAAAATAAAAATAGTAAGCAATTCATGCTAGCAGCAGGTTTGCAGAGACTATTATCAACCAACGCCCTCTGCCACCTTTGAGCTGGCAAAGGAGTGAAAGAGGGGCCAACAGCAGAGATGGGTGCTGCCCAGCACTTTGAAGTGACCACTGGGTGAGCCAGCTAGAATAATGTATTCTATTTAATATCTCCACAGTCTCCCTGGATTCTGGATTGGCATCCAGAAGTATTCAGACGAAACCAGCGCAGCAGTGGCTGAAACGGACTTTTCCACTGCTTCTCTTCAGAATTCTGGATGTTCATCACCAGGTGATGTAATTAAAGCCCCACCCTGAACAGGAATGGATGAATTAAGACAACTTTTAAGAATGCTGGCGCTACTAGTCAACAGAAAGCAACTAATTAAAGAGGAACCAGTTAAAATAGAACCAAGAAGCAGAGCCAGCTTGAAAATGAAAGGGACAAATGGAGAAATTAGTGACAAGAGTCTCAATAGAACATCACTGCTGCACAGGATGGTACTTTTATCTGAATTTTATCTGCTTGGGCTTCATTTGCCTTCCCACCATTTCCCATGTTCTTGTGCTACCTTGTTTCACACCTAATCTCTGTTATATACCCCTACCTCTACTTCTGTATCTATATATCTAAATGTTACAGAAATTAGGTGTGCAAAAAGATAATGGAGAACATGAAAAATGGTGGACCTGTAGATTCTGAGTGAATGAAACTCATTCCTATTTAAACAACCAAGTGTGCAAATAAACACAATTAGAGATGGGGTACAAGAAATGGAGAACACCACCAGAAATTTTCCTGTCCTGCACATACTTCAAAAACTCCCTCTTGGGTATATCCAATATTAGAAAGCAGAAATATGGATGGCAGGGACATTTATTGAGGGTATTTATATTTAGCACCTTTCAATAATTATAATTAGAGATGGGGGTATTAATATTTGTATACGAATACAAATATCCCCGCACAGGTGGCGTTAATGAGGGCCCAGTCCCATGGGGCCGGACGGTCCACTCACCAATCCACCACAGACGAGGATGGTGCGATTCTATGAATGGCTCCGCAGTGAGCAATCCGCACATCACTCTTCGACCTTGCAGTGAGGCTTATCCTCCCGCCTCCTGCCAGGAGTGGTGAGCGGATCATGCGTGTCCGCAGCGGATCAGTGAGTGGACCGTCTGGCCCCATGGGGCTGGACCCCCATTAATGCCACCTGTGCGGGGATTTTCGTATACAAATACAAATACCCCCATCTCTAATTATAATAGCACTATACACAAAAGTATTCCACAAGTTTTTGCAAACATTAAAAAAACATTTATACCAAAATATAGACCTGTTTAATTGCTTAAGGATACTAACTTGCTGTGTAGAACCCATTTGTTGGTTCGAAGTCTGGGAACTTGGTTGTGTTGAATTTGAGGTTCTATACAACACCTTTTCAGATGACAGCACACATGACTTTGTAGTCCAGCATGGAAAGGAATATAAGGCAGGATAGAACACACAACCAAATGATGGACCATATGAAAAATGTACCACTCCAAGTGCACAGATTCTTACAAATCCAGTGGCATGAATTCACTTAATTAATGCCACATCTAATTTAGATTTGAGACACAATTCAGGGGGTCTGAAACTTCTAGGATATAGGAACTGCCCCCCACTAAGGTGCCCCATAGACCAAATCAGGCCATATAGGATGATCTGTGGTACCCCGAAACCTGCCCTGACTTTTTCGTAATGGTACAACCAGTCCACTCTCTTCTCTGAGATCAAGGACAGAAAAAGTGGATAGAAAGCCTTCAGGAAACATTTTGTGGGCAATAGGAAACTAAAATACTGTACTGCATTGTTGTTGTTTTAAATGGCACCTGGCTTTTACATTCCCAGAAGGGCTTTTACTTCAACAGCCAAAGGCATTCAGCTGCATACCAGAACATGACCTTATCTGGAGAAATCCCATTTGACAGCACGTTATCTGTCTGTTCTACGTATGTGAGAAAACCGCCGAGCAACTAATAAATGACCCTTGTTTGGGGTCTTAATGTGGCCCATTCAAATCAAGACACAAAAGGAACACTGTGGAGCGGAAGGAAGTTAGCATGTGAAGGGAACAGGCAGTGATGGAAGGCGGTGTAAGCCAACAATATAATTTATATCCTGTTTGTATTTTCAGCAGAGCTGGGTAATACAAATGCAAAACAATGTATGAAGGACAAGCTGGCAATACTGAAATGTGTTACATATGCTCCAACTGTTCCCAATTAACAGGGTTCCTTTTCTCTTGTATCTCGCCCTGGTGAAAGACAGCCTTATTTCGCCTACACAGGCCATTTTAAAAATGCCTTTTCAAAATGGGGTTGGTTTACAAACTTCCACCCATGTTTTTTACATAATTGCCCAAGAAAGGGAAACATACGGCTCACTGGCTGGTGCTGAACTGCATATATCTCCAAAAGACAAATGTATGACCCTCCAGGCAAACATGAAGTACAAAGGGAAGGGACAGAACTGCATCTTGAGACTGATAAACAAATAGTCAAAGAAGACCTTGCTACTTTGAACAGATCCCCAGGGCCGAATGAACTGCATCCAAGAATATAGAAGCAACTGGCTGAAGAACTCTCAGAACCACTGCCTGTTATTTTCTTGGGATCATAGGAAACGTTAGCCCTCCTCCAGATGACTGGAGGAGGGCTAACGTCCCTATCTTAAAAAAGAGGAAAAAAGAAGGAATTTGAGAACTACCAACCAGTCAGCATAACATCAATCCTAGAGAAAAATCTGGAGCAGATTATAAAGCAAGCAATCTGTGAGTACCTAGGAAACAATGCAGTAATAACTAGGAGCCAACATAGATTTGTCAGGAACAAATCCTGCCAGACTAATCTTATCTCATTTTTCAATTGGATAACCTCCCTGAGAGACAGTGGGAATGTTGTAGATGTAATATATCTTGACTTTGACAAAGCACCTCGTGATATTCTGATTAGCACTATGTATTCCCCATTCCTACTGGCATCAAGAAGGCATATGTGTATGTAAGCTAAAACAATCAAATGCATAATGAATATGACTGAAATCAGGTAGACCTCGGGACTATGAGCCATGCCAGCTCTGGTGATATTGACCAGAGATACCCAGGGTGATGGGAAAGGCTCTGTCTAGACTACTGGTGGGAACCGAGTCCGAGGATGGATCAGGGAAGGTGAAGTGAACCCTATATTGGAACTGTCGAACTCCGAAATAAAACTTTTTTTTGCATCATGCCCTGAGTCCCAAGTTTATGGAGGTTATGTCAATAGAGACTTCCTCCACTGCTCCAGCCCAGACAGAGAATTGCTTTTGATTAAATTTGCAACAGTTTCCATTGTGAGGCAACCACAATCCTACGAATGCTTTTCCTGGGAATAAACCTCTCTAAACATTGAAAGCAGTCCTGTGGTGCATGTGCGGAACACAGATGGATTAATGCAAACCTGGTAGTCTTTGTTACTTAATGAACCTCATACTGCAAGGTTAAAACACATCCAAGAGTGCCTGAAGCTGGCAGACCAGCTTCAGGCACTCTTGGATGAAACAGATGCACTGGATCCGTTCCAGTCGGGCTTCAGGCCGCGCCACGGGACAGAGACGCCATTGGTCGCCCTGTATGATGACCTGCTGAGGGAGGCCGACAGGGGCAAAATGTCTCTGTTGGTCCTCCTCGATATTTCGGCGGCCTTTGATACCGTCGACCACGGTATCCTCCTGGGGAGGCTCTCCGAGCTGGGAATCGGTGGCCTGGCGTTAGCCTGGCTCCGCTCCTTCTTGGAGGACCGCCCCCAGAGAGTTCAGCTTGGGGAGAATGTCTCGGCCCCGTGGAGCTCCAACTGTGGGGTTCCACAGGGATCGATTATCTCCCCAATGCTATTTAACATCTATATGAGGCCGCTAGCGGGGGTCATCAGGAGGTGTGGAGCGATGTGTCACCAGTACGCTGATGACACTCAGCTCTACATCTCCTTTTTGCCAACTGCAGGTGATGCCATCCTGACCCTCCAGCGCTGCCTGGAGACTATACTGGAATGGATGCAGGAAAATGGCCTGCGGCTGAACCCGGACAAGACGGAAGTCATGAGGGTGGGGCCCCCCGTAGTTGGTGGCCTGGTTGGCCCTCTCTCCTTTGGGGGGGCGACCTTGGCCCCGGTGAGCGGGGTCCGCAGCTTGGGCATACACTTGGACCCGACGCTCACCATGGAAACACAGGTGACGTCGGTCGTCCGCTCCGCCTACTTCCACCTCTGGCGGATTGCCCGGCTGTGGCCCTATCTCGACACGGGGGCCCTCACTACCTTAGTACACGCACTCGTAATCTCAAGATTAGATCACTGCAACGCGCTCTACGTGGGGCTACCTTTGAGGCTGATACGGAAACTTCAGATGGTGCAGAATGCAGCAGCCAGACTCCTCACCGGAGGGAGAAAATATCATCACATCTCTCCCATCCTGGCTAGACTGCACTGGCTGCCCATTTGTTTCCGTATCGACTTCAAAGTCTTAATGCTCACTTATAAGGCCCTAAACGGTTTGGGACCTCGATACTTGGCGGAACGCCTTCACCCACCAAGTTCTACCCGAACCACCCGCGCGAGCCAGGAGGTGAGGCTGAGGAGCCTGACGCCGAGGGAGGCCCGGAGAGAGAAGACAAGAAACCGGGCCTTCTCGGCGGTGGCTCCTCGCCTTTGGAACAATCTCCCTCCTGAGATTCGCGCGGCCCCTTCGCTGGGTACATTCAAAACTCAATTAAAAACATGGCTTTATGTCAAGGCCTTCCCTCCTGCCAGCATCTAATTTAATTTAAATTACTTTTCTCTTCTTTTTCTATTTATTATTTATGACTTATTATGTTTTGTTAATTGATATTTTGATATTTTTGGATTTATGCTATTATAACTGTATATTTTTATGTTAGCCGCTCAGAGTGGTACCGACTTACCAGATGGGCGGGATACAAATCAAATAAATAAATAAATAAATAAATAAATAAATAAATAAATAAATAAATAAATAAATAAATAAATAAACCAATCGGTAATAAGGATGGCTGGGTTGGGGGAGGTGGTCTTCTTAGCATCAAAATGGTGGGCTTTTTGTGTTCCACATGGAGGTTTCTAATCTGACCCAGGAAACTGCATTTTGAGGGGTTATTTCTGAGCCCACTTGGGAATCAGTAAAACCAAGAGGGGAGAGGTAGGAAATTATATTAAGAAGAAGGGAAAGGAGTTGGAAAGGAAAAGCAAGAGAATGGTTTAGGCTGGAAATAGGTTTTTTAAACATTCACATACCCTAAACATTCACATACCCTAACCTCTTCTCATCTCTTCAAAGCTCAAAAGAGGAATCGCAGAGAGGAATAAAATAAATGATAGAACCTGCCTACTGTTTTGGAGCAAGTCTTTACTGTAGCTAGCTACCAAACTTAAATGGTGAGTTCATATCAATTTAACAGTTAAAAATTAGCCTCATTTAACTTAACCATACTGTACCTGAAGTAGATTTTCGGGCTCACAGACTGTTAACTATGCCCTTTCTACTACTCCCGCCCCATCTTTGCACTGTGAGTCTCTCCTCAGACCTTCAAATTCAATGCACGAGTTTTAGAGAAGGGGGAAGACATGGGTCCCTCTTTCCCCTCTTCTTAGACTTTTGAATGGCTGAATAGGCCCACTGTGTTGCCATAAGTGAATAAAAAAGAGGGGAGTTTGGCTTCATGCCTTCAACAGTTTGTGGGCGAGGGAGAGTCTCAGTCATGCAAAACACATTGTGTCTGGATGTGTTAGACCTTGCCAACTAAAATTGCCAGACATAATGGAAGCTGAAAATAAGAGGATAATGTGGAGAGTCCAAATACCGATGGCTGTACACCATCAGCTACCCACAAAGAAGACTGTCTGTGGCATATCTTGCCTGTCACTGAAGTGAACTTTTTGGCTTCCCGTTAGTTTCCACCCAGAACAGGATAGACTTTTTCTCTCAGTGTGTCAGATGTGAGGGCGTTGCAGGGGACAACTAACCCAGTCAGAGGTGACTCCCTACTGCTTCTCTGTAAGAGTCATTGTGCTAGGCTCACTGTCTTTCATCCCTAGAAATAAAGCCAATGCAGAAGGACTACGAGTGGGTAATTGTAAACCCTTTAAAAGCCATGCTGCAATATGATTGGAAACCAGACATATAAACACACCATCAATAAATTTTTGGGAAATACAAGGCTGAGTTATGCCTCTAGTTTTAATAAGTTAAAAACCTTTGCCTCAAGAGGCTAATGGAAGTCTGAGAAACAAAGCCTTCTGCTTGACTTCTGCCTAGTAGCCTTAATCATATTCTTTCTAGATTTCAGTAAGCATGTGGAAGTCTTGCAGTATCGATTTTATCTATCTTTCTATCTTTCTTTCTATCTTTCTTTCTATCTTTCTTTCTATCTTTCTTTCTTTCTTTCTATCTTTCTATCTTTCTATCTTTCTATCTTTCTATCTATCTATCTATCTATCTATCTATCTATCTATCTATCTATCTATCTATCTATCTATCTATCTATCTATCTATCTATCTATCTATCTATCTATTTGCATTTCATCCAATCCCACTTGTATTTTCCACCCATTTTTTTTCTCTCCTATCGGGTTGTGAGATTTGAGGCCTTTTCCCCCACAGGCATATTTTAGTACAGTATATACTTTCCCAAATCTATGAATTAATGACTTTTTCTTAATGTAGACATTTTGGAGTAACTCCCTCCATTGACTAACTTGTGTCTGCATGCATTTTTCTAACATACTCAATTTGAGTTGTGTGCATTTATTCGTGTATAGTTCAGAAAACAACGGGGAAGAATCCACCGTTTGCTGTTTCTTTATAGAATTGGAACCCAAAAGACAGGTGCACGTTTTTCTTGTAGAGCCACCAATTGGATAATTTGCAAAAAGAAAAAGTCTATTTTTTTCTTTGAAAAAACAGCTCATTCAGATTACCTTTCCATCCCAAGATTTTAGGGACTTTTCAATGTAATCACCATTTCAGGTTATGTGCAGAACTCATGACATTTCAGGCCACTGATACCAATTGCCACTATGGGCATCATGGTGGCATAAATAAATTCCTGACCCATAACAGGCAACGAGGTTGTAGCTTGGCAGAAAAAAAAAATCCAGTCTTCCTGAAACCCAACCTTTCACATTCCTAAATGGATGCCAGTATTTTCTTACATCCCCTCTCCCCCCCCCCATCCCCAACATAACTTCCTTTTTGTATTATACATTTATAAATAGCCGGAATTCCTCTCTGTCTGTCAGAGCAGAAGAATTTTCAGCATGGATTTCCATGCACCCATAAAACATATCTTTGACACAAATGTCATTGTTGGACATGCTTCTGTGCTTAGTTTTCATGTGCACCACTCTTAACCCCCAGGCCCTGAGCTTTTGGTCTTAAGGTGCATTTAGCTTTCTATGAGCGGTGAAGAAAATTTTTCTTCCTTATCATCAAGGAAACAAACCAGCTACTAGCAGCTCTTGTTATCTTTTGTGGAGATGTTAGGAAGAAAAACAGACTCTCCCGACCCCATATTTCAGAGAGAGAGCGCATTGTATCTCTGTATTAACACAGGTGGCCATTACTTCCCACCCCTAATCCACGTTAGGTGAAGACTATTACATTTTGCCAGTTGCATTCCTTTAATTTGTCATTAAGGGCACAAATCAACATGACAGCACCTGGGATCATACTGGACAATTTTTAAAGGGCAAATGCAGCCATAGGACCATGACATTCAAACGGGGGGGGGGGGCACTCTAGGGCAAATATAACCTATGGTAAAGAGACCATTTACAAATTGCCAAAAAATAAAAAAGGAGACAGCACCCCAAATAAAAGAGGGGAAAAGAGGCCGCATATTTCCATGTGCTATTTTAAATTTATCTACACCTGTGTGAAATTACTATTAGGGCCAGAATCCTCTTGCATTGCACAACTATTTAAGGCAATTTGCACAAGTAGTAGTAGGGTCTTTACACTCCATCAGTTGTAGGTGTGGTTGTCCTTTGGTTGTGTGACAGTCAGCTGACAAACTACACAACCTGCTGGAATGTTTACGTTAATACACTTTTTTTAAAAACAGAATTTTGGCCTATACATTTTAAAGGAAATACAATATACCTCATCAGAATGGGGAAAAAGTATGACCAGATAACTGGCCAACCTGCTTAATGTTTTAACTGCCGATGAACAGTTTCAAGGCCCTTGTTCCCACTTCATTAAATGCTTAGAGTGGACCATCGATTTAACAAACATCAAGCAGAAATCTGTCCCCTGTAAAGTATGATCCATGGCCACTGAATACGAGAGCCAGTTTCGATGAGAGTTAACAATGACACAGTTGATTAACATTCATTACTGAGCAGATACATAAATTAATATGAATTTGGTAGGAGACGAAGGGAGAAAATCACAAAGGCAACAGGCAACAGGCAACAAAAACTGACAACTGGCTTTAAGAATATTCACTGTAAGGTACCAGGTATTCTCGGTTTTATTCTATGGCTTGGAATCACACAGTTTCTCACAGGATGCTATTTTTAAAAAGAACAGGAGTGTTTGAAATGCAGATCTATTGGAAGATGCTAAGAATTTTGTGGATCAAGAAGTGGTGACTAACAAGTAAGTAGCAAAAGAAGGGAATGGACCCAGAAATAGCTAAACCCATGCAAAGGAGAAAGTTAGAATAACAAAAAGTGAAAAGGTACAGGTTGTCACAGTTGATCATTCAACATAAAAATTAATGTGGAAAGAAGTGCAGGAAAGAAAATAACCATGGAGGCTGATTTCAATGCAACACAACGTAATTATTTAGGGCTGATCCGAATTGTGACAGCCATGAAGATGTCCAGCCTTGAGGAGGAGGAAGAGGAGAAATAATCTTAGCCCGCCAACATAACTGCACAGAGGTCAAAAAGAGGTCTTTTAGTAAACACATTTGCTTGTCATAATTCTAAAGTTGTAACTCTAAAACCACTAGACTTGCTTCAGAATCAGAAGAAGGAATGATTTTTGTTCCACAGCCAAAAATGGCCACCCTCTGGAAGGTATTCTCCAAGTATGTCTGGATTCTGCGGTGGCCTGTCCCCTGAGGTAAAGATAGATACATAAACAGGAACTGCAAAGTACAAAGTCCTCTTGAACAATCTCCCCTGCACCACACTGTGGAGCTAATCTTTTCAGGCAAAACAGAAACAAAAAAACAAGAAAAGCAGGAAGCTGGTTAATAGGTTGCCTGAAAGATACAGGCTCCATATGAGTTATGTGAGGAAGGTCAAGGGAAGGACCAGAACATAGGAAGAGCCCTGCTGAATCAGGCAAAAGGTCCATCAGCTCCAACACTTTGTAAAACAGCCAGGAAGGCAATCATCTGCCCATGATTGCTCCTGGCACCTCATATTCAAAGGGTTGGTGCTTCTGAATACAGAGGGTTATTTCAAGTGTTATGGCTGAGAGCCGGTGTATACCTACCTTCCATCTCTAATCTTCTTGGGCTAGTGACCATCACTACACTGAATCTAACTTATTAATCATGAGTTGTGAGAGGAACCTCCTTCTGTCTGTTCTGAATCTCTTGCTCGTCAGTATTATGGGATGCCACCCCACCCTGTTCAACAGGTGAAATTATGGAAGGAGTATATAATTTTCTTTTTAAATGTTTTTACATGGCTCTTATAGTGTCATATCCATGTACTGTATTACGGTGGTAGGGAAACTGAAGATGTGGTCTTGCGGATGTTGCTGAACTACAGATTCCCATCACTATGCACCTCTGGCTGATGGGTTTAAAAAATCCATCAATGTCTGGAGAGCAAAGATTCTGCACCCCTACTGTATCTTATCTCCTTTTAGTCATTCCCACTCCCCCATACAAGGTTGGACACGCTCTCCTCTTTTAAAGACACACATACAACCCAAATTAACCTACATTTTGAAACAATAAAATTAAGCAAATTTGGTCACGTTATCCTTTTTATATGATTTAGCCTACATCTCCTAGCTATGGGGAAGAAAGAGCAAAGAGCTATGCTCAGATTTACCATCCTTATTACCACACTTCAGAATCCTGCCTTAACCACAAAAACCTATTAGAAGTTACGGCTACACTGCTGTACCTGCTTATCTAGAAATAATCCTTCCCAAACTCAGCAGGACGTATCTGAGTAGACACGTATAGGATTATGCTGCAAAATATGCATGCCTGTTCAGGAGTAATCTCCCGGACTGCTATAAACGCATTTAAGGGGGTAATACCCTGTTTTCCCAAAAATAAGACAAGGTCTTATATTAGTTTTTTCTCCAAAAACACATTAGGCTTATTTTCAGGGGATGTTTTATTTTTTCATATACTGTACAACAATCTACATTTATTCAAATGCAGTCATGTCATCATCTTCTGGTTGCTGCACAATGGTGGAGGGTGGGGTTTCACTGAACTGGGGCTTATTTGGGCTGTAGGGCTTATATTACGACCATCCTGAAAAATCATATTAAAGCTTATTTTCAGACTAGGTCTTATTTTTGGGGAAACAGCGTAGTAGTATTACTGTTGTGAACCTTATGTCCATTGTGAATGATACTGAAGCACCTGGCCTTGGGAACTACAATGAAAAGAGAAAAGGTGAAAGGACGGAAAGAAGATAATGCAGCTTGTGACATTCCGGCTAATACGCTTTCCTTTCCTCTGATCTTGCTTTATACAAAATGGACTTTGGTGACAGGTGTAGAGTTCAGATCCTGAAGCTGAGGCTCCAGTACTTTGGCCATCTCACGAGAAGAGAAGACTCCTTGGAAAAGACCTTGATGTTAGGAAAGTGTGAAGGCAAGAGGAGAAGGGAACGACAGAGGACGAGATGGCTGGACAGTGCCTGCAAAGCAACCAACATGAATTTGACACAACTACGGGAGGCAGTGGAAGATAGGAGGGCCTGGCATGCTCTGGTCCATGGGGTCACGAAGAGTCGGACACGACTAAACAACTAAACGACAACGACGACGTAGAGTTCAGCCTCCTGTAACTGTAACTGTTTTGTTTTGTGTTGCGTGTTTTTTTTTTAAAAAAAACACAAATGCAAAATTGGGCAGTAAAGATAAGATTGGAGCCACGTGTGGAAAGGCTTGGTTGACATCTCAAAGGGCAGGGGAGGGCAGGACTCAGATGGGAAAAGTGAAGTTGCAGTTCTCTATCTGAGAATTCACACTTACAGAACTACGCCTATTCCTAGGCCTTTTCTTGCCTGAACATCCAAGTCATGGAACTGTCATCTATCAAAATAGAGTCGTCAGCTTTGTCACGTCAGTTTGAGGTAGTAGGTTTCACTTCAGGCAAAATAGGTTTCATTATCTTCCAGTCATGGTAGAAAATCGTGGTAGACACTCAAAAGTGGTGGCTTGGGCTGCAGGCAGTGTCCTGACCAGCCCTTAAAAAAAAAGGCAAATAAAGTATTTTAAAATTTTTTAAACTCATAAAGTATACAGTATAAGCAAAAGTCTTCCTATATCTATATATAGTCCAATGTTTTTTCATTTCCTCTGCATTCTGCTGTGCAAAGGAAGTTATTAATTTTCCAATATCCTGAAGTGCCTCACTTATTAAGCGACTTCACAGTATTGACATGAGCTGTTTCCATGTGAATGGTCAGGCTTCATTAGATTGTTCTAATCAAGCCTGACCATTCGAAAGTGGTGCACACTAACTCACTGTCGGCTGCTAGTGTAACTGCACACTTAGCAATACAAGCTATCCACCTGGAAACATCCAAAGGCTGTACTCACCTAGGAGGAAAACCCATTGTATATACTGAGGCTCAATAAGAGACATACAGAGATTAGTACTGTCTTTTTTTTTCCTTTTTCTTTTTCCTTTTAGTCACCCCTTGTCTGTTTGTTTCAAATTCTTTTGTTGAAAGGCATGCTCTGAATTTCATTGCCCTCTTGGTCTTACTTCGAAGAGCTCTGCTGGGGAAAAACAAAGTCATTAATTAAAGTTACACTCGTTTCCACAAAATTCTAGCTGCAATTGGGCGGAATAGCGAATACTGAGAAAGCCAGAAACAAAGTTCAAAGAGATAGAATCGTAGAATTGGAAGGGGCCTATAAGGTCATCCAGCCCAACCTTTGTTCAAGGCAGGAATCCTGCAACCAATTACCTCAAATTAGACCCAACAGAGCTTACTTCTGGGTAAGCATGGACAGGATTGCACTGTAAGCTCCTAATCAACAGGAAGGTTGCCCTGAGTGGGATTCGGTTGCTTGCTAGTCCCATCTAGACAGAAGCTGTTCTTTCTATTAACCTTCACATCATCTTGCCTCTGGCGTGACAACCAGTAGCCCATAATATTGTTCTTTGGAGGGCCAGTCTTGGCCCAAAGGCTGCTAGTTGCTAATCTCTTCTATGAATAGTTTTTTCTCTGCCTTGAATTCCTAACCTTTCTTAGGAGATCTGTTGATTCAAAAGTTCATCCCCTTGTCTAGTCCACTTCCACATGCGTACTGTGTTCTCAGGTATAGATCATCCTTCTGCGATCTCAACTACAGATCATCTAACCTGAGCGGAAGCATGGAACTTCCCCCAAGTGCTCACTTTTTAAAAAAAATTCAAAGCATTGGCAGGACACCAGAAACAAATTATTTGATTAGTATCAGTGGTAGTCGATGAACGATTAATTTAAGCAATACCATCAACAAGCCACAGGGTTTTCGCTATAGGCCACCAAGAAGTATTTGTTAAATAAATGACTAGAAGAAATATGGCATCATTCCAGGACAGGATATCTGTCAGATCATGTTTAGACAGCCCTGTTGCTCTCTGGGTTCGCTTTGATGTTTGTGGCTATTACATTTAAATGTCCTTTTCAAGGCACTGTTGTTTTGTATTCAGAAGTCACAGAAGAATGCTGATTTATGAGAAACAGAGCTATGACAACTTTCTGCTTCTGTGAAAATCAAAACAGGGATGGCTCGGTTATTTGTTATTATAACAAATAAGTAGTTGTAGATGAAAGGTAACCAGCATTTTTTAAACTTTTACAGTTACTTTCTCTTGAAAATGAGACTTTTACTTACTCAGAGATACCCAGTTGTTTTTTTGGAAAAATTGAATGTAACATGAGAGAACAGTAGGAGCCAATACTTGAAACTGGTGACCTTCTTCTTCCACCTGTACTGAGGGCACAATCTATTACTATAAAGTAACTTTTAATAACTCAAAGTTACACTGGAAGAGGAGCGATATTATCTTTTGTGAAATTCCAGTCGGAATGTAGCATAGTTGCA
The DNA here is from genome assembly GCF_051106095.1 of Pogona vitticeps. Classification (NCBI taxonomy): domain Eukaryota; kingdom Metazoa; phylum Chordata; class Lepidosauria; order Squamata; family Agamidae; genus Pogona; species Pogona vitticeps. The sequence continues at coordinate 196,405,558 of NC_135784.1, read as the reverse complement.
CCTTCTTTGTGGGGCAGGGGGAGAGTTTTTAAGTAGTTCTTCAGATCTGTTCCACAAATCAATTTGGAGGTGGGATAGCCAAAGCTTTCTACCTTACTAGACCTTGGCTGAAATCTATTAGTAAGCCCACTGAATCAATGAAATTTATGGGGGGGGGCTGACTCACTATTTTCTTTACTAATTTAATGGACCTACTAGAATTGCAAGTTGCTATTGGATTTCAGCCAGTATCTGCTTGAGATTAAGGTAAAAGCAGCTGCTTTGTTTCATAGTTCTGCTGAATTTTTTTTCATGTTATATGCTATAGGGCAGTAATGAAGAAAAATATGTATGTGTGTGATATATGTATAAAAACCTCGTATCTTTATTTAAACCAGGAGAGAGAGCTGAACCTCTTGAAATATCCTTGTTCAACTGTTTCTTTTTGGAATCTCTCAGTTTTTTTTACTTCAAGAATGACCACCTTTAGGACAGAGACAGATGTTGAAGTCCTGTTGCACGGTTGCACAAAAGGTATAAGTTTTAGCACAAAAGGTATAAGTTTGTTCTTTCATCTTGAGTTCTTGTCTATTGATGTATTACTTGTTCTATATTTTAAATTGTTTATTTTATATGTTGTTAGCTGCCCAGAGTAGTCAGTTGACTAAATGGGTGGGGTACACATTCAATTAACAACAACAACAACAACAACAACAACAACAACAACAAGAAGAAGAAGAAGAAGAAGAAGAAGAAGAAGAAGAAGAAGAAGAAGAAGAAGAAGAAGAAGAAGAAGAAGAAGAAGAAGAAGAAGAAAGGAAAACTCTGTAGGCATTATCTGTTGTATACTGAGTCACACAACTAGAATCCTGTGGCACAGTGGTAAACTGTAGCACTCACAACCTGAGCTAGATCCTGACAGGTTTAGGTAGTTGGCTCAAGGTTGGATCAGCTTTCCAGCCTTCCAAGGTCAGTAAAATGAGTACCCAGTTTGCAGGGGGGGAACAACGACGACAAAGTGTTGTTTTCATAATTATGTTGTAAAGTGCCCAGAGTGCCCTGTAAAGTGTTGTAAAGTGCCCTGTATTATGGCATGGTACATAATATCTATAGAGATTTCTTACTTAAAACAATTTATTGCAAATAGATAATACCTTTTACATAACTACACAACAGTATTTCAGTTGGAAGGTCAAAGTAGACCTCAAATACACCTACAGATAATGATGGGTCATCCCGTTTGTCACTCTCCTCTTACCTTGGAACTCCACCACTGCATTCACTACTGCTCTTCCCTTTTTGCTTGCGTCTCTTCACAAGTGCAAATGATGTTTATTCTTTGTTGGGAGAGTACTGTTACATACATAGTTGATGCATTTGTGCGGTGCTGATCTAGGTATACCTAACTGGAGTCTTGACTATCATGTGTCCTGCCTGTGTCCTCTCAGTTTTTTGCATTACACTAATGTAATAAGCACATAGAATTATAGTGCTGGAAGGAGCTTCAACAGTTATCTAAACCAGTGGTTCTAAAAGCTGGCCTCTGGATGTGGCAAGTGGTGAAGGCTTCTGGGAATTGAGAACCACTGATCTCAGCCAACTTCCTTGTCAGGGCAGGAAATTCACAGCTTAAGCAGCCTTGACAGATGGTTATCCGACCTCTGAGGGATTCTCTTCCACCTTTGAACAACTCTTATTCTCAGGAAGGTCTTCATCATGTTGAGTTGAAATCTCCTTTCTTTAATTGATCAATGTGGGTCCTATCCTCTGGAGTAGCAGAAAACAAGCTTGCTCCATCTTCCACCTCACATCCTTGCCCAATGTCATTGTTTAAATTGGAACTTGTGCAGCAAATTCAGTAGCAAAGAGAGAGAGAGAGAGAGACTGCACTGTACATATTTGCAAAGCAAAAGAATTGTATATCACTCCCTATATATCTCACTTTGAAAGCCCTATTAGGGTTGTTTTGTTTTAAGTCAGTTCCGACTTGATGGCGTATAACAACAACAAGTTAATGATTGCCTAGAACTTCACAAATAATCCTGATTTAATTCTTATTTATATATTTGATGGAAGACATGGGCATACCATTTACTAGTGCTTGCTGCCCTCTACTGGATAATGAAGAACTGAAGAAATGAAAGGGTTAGATAGGATAAACACAGGTTCCTAGTCCATCTTTGAATGTTTGCCCCATAGAGAGAGAGCACTTTTTGCATATGTCTCAAACCTTCAGTATCCATGGATATATTGCTTTACTCTTACATCCCATTATTTGGCAACAAAAACTGAGAGGTTGGTTACATAGAAGGTTTTGATTTGAACATATTTCCTAGAGCAAGAACTGAATGAGCCAGTCTACAGATATCTCCTGATCCACCACTATTTTTAGACAGTTGAGAAACCATAGGAAACGGATTAAAATGCACATATTTTCTACAAATTAAGAAAGGTATAAAGAAAAAGAGGTTACCTACCTGTAACTCGGGTTCTTTGAGTGGTCATCTGTGAATTCACACTAATAGTTTATTCCTCGCGTGCATGGAACAGCCTCAGAACTTTCTAGCTCAAGCACATGGTGCTGCCCCCCCCCCCCCACGCTGGCTATAACTCCGGCACTGAGTGCCTCAGTTCCATGGAACCGACTGCCGCTGCCCAGCATGCAATGGCACACATGACAGACAGCGGGGAGGAAGGGCGGGGAGTGTGAATTCACAGATGACCGCTCGAAGAACCAGAGGTTTACCGAATGTTGCCGGGATATCTCCGGCCTTGGTGCCGAGACCTCTACAGCTTTAGCAGGCTTAGGGGTTTCCTTCTTCTTCAGACTCAATGTTGAAGATTGCAATAGTGTCAACGCCTCAGACAATTTCATTTTGGTTGCCATTTTCACCGCCTTTTGGGCTGCAACCTCAGGCAAAGCTGCCAGAGACGGTTGCAAAGTTTTGGGGGAATCCATAGAGGCAGTTTTGAGATGGTGAAAGGGATTTCTCCCAAAGAAATGATTTAAGGCAGGGGTCTCAAACATGCGGCCCGGGGGCCATTTGCGGCCCCTCAGATGATAGTTTGTAGCCCTCGCCTTGCCTGCCCCCCCCAAAGAGCCCACACATCCTCTGCTGTCAAGAGTTTAAAAAAAAAGGTTTGCCTCACTCGCCGGCTCTCTCCCAAGACAGCACCTCTTGCACTCTCCATCCAGAACTGCAGCCTGCCAGCCAGACCACCTGTCTGCCAGCTAAGGAAACTCCTGGGTGGCTTCCTCGGGCTCTTGCTCCGCGTGGCAGGATATCTGATGCGGCCCAGCCTCACCCAGACCCTGCCTCCAGCGGCCCCCAGGTAAATTGAGTTTAAAACCCCTGATTTAAGGCATTGGAGCCACAATTCAGAGCTGGGTTTGTAAAGTTTTTACAAAAGGTGCAATGCGGCCGGCTGATGTTTTTCTCCGAGGCAAAATAAACAACGTGAATGCCCGTCAGAGAGGGGAATTTTGTTTGAGCAGACCTTGCACCTCTTGAAGAAGCCCGGCGAGGCCATAAACTCAAAGTAAGCAACACGACAATTAATCTGTTTTTTTCTCTTTTTTTGCAGATAACTCACAGTTGTGAAGCGAGGTCAACGGTCCGGAATCAAGCCAAGGAAGTCCAAGGAAGAGATGGGAAAGGTAAAATTGATTGTTTGATTGAGTGCACAAAGTTTCAAATGAAGCTGCCACAGTGGCGGTCAAAAAGGAACTGAGGCACTTGGTGCTGGGGGCGGAGTTATAGCCAGCAAGGGGGAGGTCCCGGCACCATGTGCTCAAGCTAGAAAGTTCCGAGGCTGCTCCACACAAGCGCGGATTAATCCATTTGTGTTCATTCACAGAGACCATGAAGAAGAAGCAATAGTCTTTAATCCAGACAGGCTAAAAATGTACTTGTTCCGGAGTAAGTTCTATGATCACAATTATAAGAGGAAGCATTTAGTGTAATATTGAAAGTTGTGATAGATTACTCTAACCCAACATGTGAAAGTGCCAAAGTTGCCCATGTCCCAGAAACGGGCCAAAACTGGCAAAAAAGAAACACCTCCCCTCTAAGAAATAAAGTATTTTACTTTCCTTAAGTCTTGAAGATGAAACGGAGCCAAAAAGCAAAGAAATTCTCAAACAATTTCCAATGAATTCATGGAGCTCTAGCTAGGAGACCTAACTGCAGCAGCGGAAAAAATGGAACTGAGCTAACTGTTAGGGCGGGCGGACCATGAGGTCCTAGGGGGCGGAGCCAAAAGTGTTACTTTAAGCTCTAGAATATTCCGAGGCCTCTGTGCAGGCGCAGATTTAACCCATTAGTGTGATTTCACAGAGGCCACGAAGAAGAAGCAAAATTCTATTGACCAGTTGCTTGGTAGGGAAGGTGGCCAAATCCAGCCTCTTGCTCTCTTTCCTAATAGCCAATTGCTAAACTTTCTCTCCAAAAGTTTATTTGTATTAGTCTTCAGATGTGGGAGTGGAGCCAAATGTGTAAATCCTTTTTGCTTCAGCTCATATTTCCTTATGAGCACATAAAAACCTAACTCCATTGTAATCAATTTAATATGTTGTTTATAGGTGAGTATGGAGTGGCCTAGGATCTATCATAATGTATTTTGTATTTGCGAAGGCTTTCACGGCCAGGATCTAATGGTTGTTGTGGGTTTTTCGGGCTCTTTGGCCGTGTTCTGAAGGTTGTTCTTCCTAACGTTTCGCCAGTCTCTGTGGCCGGCATCTTCAGATCTGTTTGTTTCTTTGTTTTATAGCCAATAGAAATAATCCCTGTTAAGAGTCAAGGTTTGCACTTAAACTGAGCACAACAGCATGGATTTATGAGTTCTGGAGTGGAGAGGGGAAGGGAAGGGGGGAAGAGATGGACGAGTAACTGAAAGACAGCTACCGGATAAGAAGACTGAAGAGAAACACGTTTTGTGAAAGAGTGGATGGTAATGCAAAAGACAAGGAATGTCAAGTCAGTTAAGGGTAAATAGGATCAAATACTGTACAGTTTTGCAAACTTAAGAATGGCTCAAGAGATGAAGACAGAACCAAAAACCCAATTAAAAATTATTAGCAATGGCCAGTCGTCTCTATGCTTTCCCACGAAAAGGAACACATTTAATAGTAGGAAAGGTTGGTTGTTGTGGGTTTTGGGGCTGTTTGGCCGTGTTCTCGAGGTTTTCTTTCCTACTGTTTTGCCAGTCTCTGTGGTTGGCATCTTCAGAGGACAGGAGCTAGAACTCTGTCCGTGTTCTGGTGTGGTGTGTGGGATTGTGAAGGACTTCAGATGCTGAGATATCCCTCAAAGATGAACCCCTAAGCTGGTGAGAAATAGAAGGGCCTCTGTTCTTTTCTCTCTCTCCAGTTTTATCAGTTGCCATTCTCTACCTTTTCAAGTCACTTGTGTGGAAAAAATACACAACTAGCATCTACAGCAAAACATATGTTGGGGACAGTGCCAGCTTGCCCCACCTCAGCCACAAGCTACAGAAATATCCCTTTTGGCCTCTGGCTCTGCCCACCACTGTTTCCGGCAGCTTCCTTCCCACCATCATGAATGAGCCACCATTGTTGGGAAAGAGAATTGTTGTAATAACATACATATAACACTACAATAGGAAACTAAGATTTACAAGAAGGCCCATTTGCCCTCCTCTCCTATAGAAAGAATGGGAAGAAATCCACCACTCCCGTGCCAGTTTATGAGCGATCATTGCTTAAACATGGTTTGTCGTAGTTAAGGTGAAAGGTCTCAATTGGTTTTTATACTTAAACCAACAGGTATATTACTCCTTAAGACGCTGTGTGGGAAGAATACGGGTGATTCTTTGTTACAACAGGCATGATAACAAAATGCCTATAAACTGAACAAGCTCACAACACTTTAATAAAACAGGGTGTGTCACGTGACTGTGAGCCCAAAACAGAGGCACACCGTGATCCAAACAGAGGGCACACCACACACCCCAAAATGTTCAAGTGACGTTCTCTCTAACCACCACAGAGATGACAAAGCTCTGTGCTGAAAATGGGAAACAAGCCAGTGGAAACAAAGAAGGAATTAATTATGTATGTTATGTATCAAATACCCAATTTTAATAATGTACGTATATCCTCCTCGGCTTCCTTTCTCTTAGTTGTCATCTTCCTTTACAAGGTTTGTGACTGTAAGGATGCTACTGTAGCTGTCAGACTTCAGCTACTTTTCATGCAACTCCTGTGAGAGACAGGAAGGTAAACAAAATTCCTTTGGCTTCTGTATTGCTTCAGCCTCATTCTGCTTGCTAAAGCTTCTGACTTCCCCTAACTGCGCTTCAGAATTCCTGGCCCGTTCCACAGGAAGGTCACGGTCCTTTTGGCAAGAGGAGACATCTAGCAGGCATAATACTGAATAATCGTATAAGGAACAGTTTCCCCAGATGCAGAGTTGGAAGTTGCTTAAGAGGTACCTCCAAAAGGAGGTTACAGTGGGGTCTTGACTTGAGAACTTAATCTGTATTGGAAGGCGGTTCTCAAGTCAAAAAGTTCTCAAGTCAAATCTGCATTTCCCATAGGAATGCATTGAAAACCATTTGATCCGTATCTGCTCTTTTCCGTCCATAGAAACTAATGGGAAGCTGCTATTCCGCCTTCGACCACTAGAGGGGGATATTTTGTTTCTTTTTTTCTTAGGTCAAGAAAGGTTCAGTGAAAGCAAGGAAAATACAGTCCAGGCAGGACAGGACCAGGCAGTCTGAAGACTGTCTCCCAATCCACTCTCTAAATGCTGGGAGGAGTGAGGAAGCAGACAGGCACCCTTTTCACTGGCCAACAGTTAACTGAAAGTTCAAATTTTGCACTTTCCCTGCCTCCCACGTGGTTTTTTTTCAGTTCTTAACTCAAATCTAAGTACTTAAGTCAAGTCAATATTTTCCTATGAGAGCGGTTCTTAAGTCAAAATGTTCTTAACTCAAGCCGTTCTTAAGTCAAGACCCCACTGTACTAGATAGTGTATGTTTGTTTTCTTTTGAAACAAGCCCAGGACTGCGTTGTTCCTCTTTTCTGTCACCATTCCATCCTGAAAAGGGATTTCTAAAACTCAAAGTGGATCTCTGGCCTCTTACTGGCTTTGGTTTTGGGGAGGTGTGCCCATAGAAGGATCCGAGGAGTGGGGGGGGGAAATGGTTTCTGGACCCACTTTTGTTTACTGGAAGCTACATTTCTTGCCATAGAGATATAAGCCTGTCCACACTGTGAAATGTGGGGTCATCATACCTATGCTTAAACAGTTCTTGTCTTCAGTGCAGATTGTTTAAACTCTTTTAAACAGCCTGCCCGCCCCAACCTGGAGCCCTGACGCTTGCAGGAACCTGGCTGTGGGGCTGGAGAGGTTCACTACCCCTCTGCTACTCCTCTCCACTTCCTGACCCATCAGTGAGGACGGGAAGCTGGCCACAGTGTTGGAGAGGCTGGCCCACCTCTCATGCAGCTGCTCACTGCCTCTCAGCGGGCCCCCTCCGCCTGACAGCTGATCAGCGGGAGTGGGAAGCCAGTCAAGGCACCAAAGTTGGAGGGACATGCGGGCTCTCACCGCAATCTGTTACCTGTGATTGTCAGCTTCCCAGCTGATGGCCGCCACCACCATCACCACGTCTGCAGCTGCTCAGGTGAGCTTTGGCAACAGAGGCAATGCCAGCCTTCAGGGCACTGCGTAGCCACCATGCGATGGTGAGCCTGGCCTCGGCCCGGCTTCCTGGGCTTCTGTTTTCCATCTGCCTCTTGAGCCTGCTGGGCTCAGAATTGTGCCAAAAAGAATGCAAGCAATATGTATTTCTGGTTTCTTTTTTAATTTAGTATTTTGGGGCAGCGAATAGGTGAATCAGTGGATACTGATCCTGCAGATGAAGAGTTCCTACTATATAACAAATTAACTTTGTTTTGAAGGCATTTTTAAAAAGTTGAAAATTAAGAGGAAGCACTGAATGGATTGAGCTTTGTGTTGTGTACTTAGCAGGAAGTATACCAACAGAACCAGTGCAGAAACTGATGCCAAAACAGGTGTTTTGATTGGATAAGCACTGAAGCAAAGCAACTGTTCCTGACAGGCAGAAATTCAACAGACAAAGTATTCTCGAAGGCTTTCACGGCTGGGATCCGATGGTTGTTGTGCGTTTTCCGGGCTGTTTGGCTGTGTTTTTAAGGTTGTTCTTCCTAATGTTTCACCAGTCTCTGTGGCCGGCATCTTCAGAGGACAGGAGTCAGAACTCTGTCTGTGCTCTGATTCTGACTCCTATCCTCTGAAGATGCCAGCCACAGAGACTGGCAAAACGTTAGGAAGAAAAACCTTAAGAACATAGTCAAAAAGCCTGGAAAACCCACAACAACCATCAACAGACAACATTTCTTCCTATCACTGTCTCTCTATGCTGGATGTCTGGGGCATGACAGTATTCGTTCTTCTGCAGGGCCAAAATGTAAATGAGTGGAGAAGAACAGCTACATAGAATAGCCCTGCCTGCAGACGGGATAACGATAGGAGGTTGCCAGCTCACCAGGAAAAGTAAAAAGTCCTGGCTTGTTCTACTCTCGTGGTGGCAACAGCAGTGATGTGCAGAAACTAGGAGGTAAATTTGGAATGACATAAAAATAAGTATTGCCAAATATTACTAAATGGTTCCCAGTGGCGGTAAGGAAATGCACAGTGTTAGGGCCTGATCACACGGACCATTTGAATTGTTTCTTTATCGTCCTTTTAAAATATCAGTATGTTTGTATGTATAGTCCCATGGTATATATACTGCTGGGCCCGTTCACACTACTGTCAGTTCCATCAGCACATTTCTTGCTATTTATACCAGTTCTGTAGGCGACACGTGCCATCTCATACAAATCAATTCATTTTCCTGTTTTGTTTCTGGGTCCCTGCTGCCCTAACTTTATTATTTTTAGTTTAATTTATAAGTGATATACAGTGGACCCTCTACTTACGGAATTAATCTGTATTGGAACGGTGGCTGCAGGTGTAAAAGTCTGTAGGTCGAGTCTCCATTGACCTACAATGCATTGTAAACTGATTAACTTGCCGTTTTTGTTCCATTTTGGTTCCATTTTGGTTTTTTTCTGGTCTGTAGGATGATTCTCCGGCTGCAAGTCGAACCTAAATTTTGCAGCCAGAGAAGTCTGTAACTCGAAAAGTTTGTAAGTCGATGGTCCACTGTATTGCTTACGTGGCATATACCCATCCAGACAGGAAACACGGCTGCCTTACCTCCCTATGGACCAAATGGGCATGTGCTTCCCACTCGTGGTATCGCTGCTCCTATTGCTGTCGGCAGGGGCGGAGGTAGTGTTGATGTTGCCTTTGAGAGGAACCCTTGAGGCCAACCTGGGAGAAAGGATGACAGGCAAACTTTCCAGCAACACGGACAGTCGGGATATGACTCTCGTCCTCCAGCACTCTGAGGAGAAGACGGTGGGGTGGTGAGGCAACTGAAAAAAAAAACACACACACAAGCTCACACCAGAGACATCTCTCTCCTTGAACATCAGGGTTTGCACATGTGCGCACAAGCAACTGCTGCTGCAAGAACTTTCCACGGATAGTAAGCAATTTATTGATAAGCATTACAATTTTTATATCTATTTAAAGGGTACAAGCACCATGGCTGTGCAGTAGCCACGGTGCCCCCAAACCCAACCAGTTCACATTCACACAGTAATAAATCAACAGCAGCATTCACATGTGCTGAAATGATAAGGATTGAAGCGATTGATACACAATCAGTACATTTTAAAACAACCCAAGCCAAGGAGGTGGGGGGGAAAAAACAATTGGCTGGCTAAATGAATCAATGTTACTTGTGCATCATATGAGCAGAAATCTATAAAATGATTTAAATAATGGCAGAATCGATGTAGCTGGGGTTCCTTGGACTTACTTTGTCAGTGTTGGTTTTGACTTGATGACACATGACAAAGACAACAGAGCATACCAGTACTGTACATTTTTGTTTTGGTGAGTGCAGATGCTGTTTCTACTAGTTTTAATAATATATGTGTACATTTGTAAATATTGTAATAATTTGTTGTTTTAGCTTCTGATATTGTTTCTTTTAATACTGAAAGCTGCCTTGGATCCTTTGGAGGGAAAACATGGCATATAAATATTTTAAATAAATAAACAAATCCATCCTTTAATGACACATTCCATAATATTTAGAAGCCTTCAGGGAGTGGCAGAAAATCCAGGGAATTTGGTGGTGTTCACATAGAACAGAGGTATAAAGTAGCTTTGCACAAGAGGCCCTAGGAGCTCAAAAACAAGAACTTTCTTTAAAGTGATGAATATTTAAATGGATGACTCAAGAAGATGGAGGAAGAAACCCCAGATAAACATAGTACAATAGCTGTTAAAAGGTATTGGATATTTCTTGTTATTGTCACCCTTGTCATAAATTCACAGACTCATAGAATAGTGATGTTGGAAGGAACCTATAAGGCCATCAATTCCAACCCCTTGCTCGATACAGGAATACAGATCAAAGGATATCTGCCAGGTGGATGTCTAAGTTTCTCTTGAATGTGTCCAGTGTTGGAGCACTCACCATCTCCCGAAGTAACTGGTTCCACTGCCTTACTGCTCTAACAGGATGTTTTCCCTGATATTCAGTCAAAATCTGGCTTCCTGTAACTTGAGCTCATTGCTGTGTGTCCTGCACTGGGGGATGATCAAGAACAGTTCCTGCCCCTCCTCTGTATGACAGCTTTTCAAGTATTTGAAAAATGTTATGGTATCACCCCTCCCTCTTCTTTTCTCAAGGCTAAACATGTCAAATTCTTTCAGCCTTTCCTGATAAGGCTTGGTTTCCATCCTTGTCACCTTCCTCTGAACTTGTTCCAATTTCTTAGCATCCTTCTTGAAGTGTGGTGTCCAGAATTGGACCCAATACTCAACGCGAGGCCTAACCAGTGCTGAATAGAAAGGGACTAGCACCTTGTGGGATTTGGAAACTATACTTTGGTTAGTGCAGCCTAAAATAGTATTTGCCTTTAGCCACATCACCCTGTTGACTCATATTCAGCTTGTGAGCTATGACAATTCCAAGATCCTTCTCGCTTGTAATATTGCTGAACCAGGTATCCCCCATCTTGTAACTGTACATTTGGTTTCTTTTTCCAAGGTGCAGCACTTTGCACTTATCCCTGCTGAATCTCATTCTGTTGTTTTCAACTCAGTGCTCCATCCTATCAAGGTCATTTTGAATTTTGTTTTTGTCTTCCAGGGTATTAGCTATTCCACCCAATTTTGTGTCATCTGCAAATTTGACAAGCATTCTCTGCACTCCTTCATCCAAGTCATTAATAAAAATGTTTAAGACCCAGTGCTGAACCTTGGGGTAGCTCACTTGTTATCTCCTCCCTAGTTGAAGAAGGAGCCATTAATCATCACCTTCTGAGTACAATTCTGTAGCAAATTGTGTATCCACCTGACACTTGATCTATCCTGCCCATCACAAGACTTGTCAGGAAATGGTCCCTCTCTTTCTTGTAAAATCAGAACTTAGAAACACTAGTGAACTCTGAGTTTGAAGATGGATGAAGTCCATGAAGAAGTCTCTTTGAGAAGAGGAAGCGAAATGACTAAATCTGTCAAGGGTTGTGTGTGTGTGTGTATCTAGAGAAGCTTGCCCCATTCGTTTTGTTTTTCATATTGTCTCTGTCATTTTTTGCATCAGATAGCAAACCAAAGTGTTTGGATTACTTGTATTTTGCACTCCATATTTTGCGTTGGAAGAAAACTTTGAGACCACCAGAGGATGCATCTACTTTTTTCCCCAAAGATCTAATAGTCTGGGCCGCTAGCTCGACTAAGCTAGGTAAATTTGAGTCAAATTAGACATTAAATGCACTGCATGTACCTTATGATTAGCATGTTATTTCTCAACAGTGGGATTTCTTTACAGATGCATGCCTCAATAATCAAACTTGTAAATTAATTCTGTGTTCATCTCTTGATGACTAATCAAAAACAAAGTATCCTAGAGTGCAAAATACAAAGGTGGAAAAAACACACAACAGGACAAATAGATGACTTTCACTACTTTCGGGAGCACTGATTCTAAATACATACTGAGTATCTAATCTAACTTGCCTAGCCACTGAAAAATCTTCTCATGAGGTTTACTCCTTTGTTTGCTTGTTTTTTGCCCTAGTTGAATAGAGAAAGAAATGTTAAGCCATTTCTAAATACAGAATAATGAGAAAATCCTGTAAAAGGTCTTCACACATTGGAATCAAATTGATGACATTTAATTATTACTGGAGTCCAGACTGTACCTGCCTCTGAAGCCTTGAATTCTCTGCATGGTTCTCTTCACCCCATTTAATGGCCCCAAGGCATAGTTAATGAATTAACAAGGAAGTGAGTCCGGGGTATGGTACATTCACAGCAGGAAGTGTAAGTAGGCCAAAATAAAATATTAATAAAATAATTCAATTTAAAATAATATTGAATAATAAAATAAATTTGATTTAAAATAATAACAATAAAAAACATATTAGGCCAACTCTCAGCACCTCTCAAAAATGTGCCAGCTTTCCCTACTCACCAGAGTTCTTTGTCAGGGGAGATATTGTAAAGTGTAGGGGAGAAGATGGGGTAGAGCCTGGATTGATGCTGAAGTCATAAAGCACATATGGCTAGACTCTTAAAATGAAATGTGGGAGAACCCATTATAATGTTTTGGCTGTGATTTGGATTGTTTCAAAATTTCCCATTCACGTGAGGCACCGCTAACATGGATTAATTTGCCCTGGCAATTGGTTTATTCTCCCTTGCCGGAAGGGTAGTTTTAAAATGTACCAACCATGTATTGCTTCATTCCTTATTGTTTCAATGTTTGTAAATGTTGCTGTCCAAGGAGATGTGGTTTTGGGCACTGTGACAACTCCATAATCACTGAGCTTATAACCCCTTTATAAATTGTAAAGAAAGGAGTGTTGTATGAGTACCCCCCCCTCTCTCTCCCTCTTTTAAACCCTGCTCTTCACAATACTTGCATGTTTTTAAAAACCCACTTCCTTCTGACACTGTGCAAAAAGGGAAAAAAAACTGAAAGCTGGAACTGAGAGGGAGAGATATTCAGGGAAATAAGGAAAAAGGGATGAGTGAGTAAAGGTGGGAAAGGAAAAGGGGAGGAGGAGAAAAGACTCATATAGCTCTATTGATATACTGTACCACCTTTGGTAATTAAAAAAAAGGACAAAAAGGGGCCTGATTGCCCCAAGAAACGGTAGAAAAAAATGAATTGATACATAATTAAAGAGCAATTTAACCTGTGATAACAACTCAAATAGAAGGAAATAAATTGACACAGTTCTAAACAATGTAAATGCTCCCATTTAATCTCCATAGAGAAACAAAAACCCATCTGTTGCTGATTGCATAAGGGCTAAAGATTTGCTTTTTGAGCAAATGAAAGCTGGGGGTCCAGAGATTATAACTAGGTGGAAGACAACCCATGGACCACCACCATCTGTTAATGTGTGTGCGTTAATGTGTTGTTAAAGGCACTACTATAGCAGCTCATTGAAAAGCTGGAAAACTGAGTGAAGCTTCAGAGGAAACTAGGAGAGATGAGGAATTCAAAGCAAGAATGTATAAAAAGGTGTGTTTAATTTAGCAGCTGAAAGGTTAGTGCAGTTACTTTTTAAAAAAAAATGTTTGTCCTGCCTTAGACTATTTTATTTTACATGACCCTTTCTCTCAAGGATCATTAAGTCCAGTAAAAAAAGGTTCTATTCACGGGGCCTCATCTTTTCCTCAATGTGTAATGCTTGGGTTGGGTCGGGCCTTGCAAACTACAGGTTGCGTTTTTAAAAGAAAAGGTGCAGATTTTTATTTTTATTGTGTTGGCGGAGTGTTCTCTAAGCAATAAAGCTGACCTTTACTCAGGAGAATCATAATCACCACGTTCACACTCCATCATACAAGTGTGATCACAAAGTGGTTCTGGAAAAAAAAAAAACCACCTCCCTGAAGTCACGGCCTTTCCACCACCTGAACCGGCCGTCCTTCCTGGTTCCACTTCAGTTTTCATTCCCCTCCCTCCTTTTCTCATAAACAGAGGAGTGCAGCTGTCCTGGGTTAGTTTCTCTGTACACACTGAGGTTTCGGTCAAATTAGCCAGCTTCTTCAAAGTGAGCACACAGAGGAGAGAAAGCTACAGATACCGCAGGTGTGGCTGCTGCCGGACTGACACAGCGGACAGGTAAATGCTTGTTCTCTTTGATATCTACAGCCAAATCAGGGCCACAGCCAAGATACTAGGAGTCTTGTGGTAAGGCAATCTGAGGCAAGATGGGTCGGGAAAGTGAGCGGAGCACTTTTCTCTTGCTTTCGGTGACATTCCTGGCTGTGTTCTGCGCAGGGTAAGAAAAGCACACTCATTGCTGGTTTTGCAGGAACAGATCAAAGCATAAATTGGCCACCTCTAAATGAAGGGGCAAAAACCTGGCTTCTCTAATAAATAGGTAAGGCAGACAGAATTTAGAAAACAAGGATGATTCTCCCCCTCTCCCCCAGGCTTTACGGAGGGATGGTCCTCAAGTATATGTGCCCTAGGCTGGGAAAGCAGTTATGTATCTCACAGAGCAAAGGAAGGAAGTAGTTGATTGGGATTTAACTTTTCTTCCATCTTAGGGTGGCAATTTCTATTAGTTTGGAAGACTGTTTTTCTAACTGGGGTCTAAACATCCTTGGGATTTCCTGCCAGGTTAGCCTGAGATTCCTTAGTAGAAAGGTAGAGGATGATTCTCCCCGTCCCCACCACTACAACTTTTCTAGCATTCTTGCTCTTCTTTATTGCACAGCTACAAGGAAATCTCAGGTGTGTTCTGTGGTGGACTTTATTTGCATGGGAAGAGATATACGTGTACCTGGCATTCCAATTCAGCCTTTTGGAACACGACCCGAATGAGCTTCAGCATCCAAGGACTCCACAGCTGAGGAATCTATATGTCAGGAGACAAATAGCAATGGGACGGACCTCTAGACGGCAGGAGGTTTGAAACCTGGTGTGCTGTACCCGAAAAGAGCTTCTCGGCCTCTGCTGTGTGGCCCAACAGCAATGCGGACCCCAACGCCCATGATTGTGGGCATTGTGTTAGGCCCCTGTGGCTTCGTCTTGAACCTGACCAGCACTCTGGCCCCCAGCTGGAGAAACGTTAGCCAGATCGAAGGCAAGCCCTTTGATCTGATTGAGCATCAAGGCCTCTGGCAATTGTGCGACGAGTTTCAGGGCAGCAGCACGACCAACTGCCGGAATGTTGAAGATACCCTCGGGTACTTTTCCCAGCTGCCTGTGCAAGTGGCCAAGGGCCTCATGCCTGCGTCGCTGGTGGTCATTGGCGTGGGGGTAGTGGTGACCTCACTGGGAGTGCGCTGCTGGCAGGACAGGCCCCATTATTTGCTGGCTGGGCTCGGCGGCCTGCTGCTCTTCCTTTCTGGGCTGCTGAGCCTTATTGCCGTTTCTTGGTACAATTATGAACTGTATAACCTGCCCGCGCCCGCTCGGAGCACCAGGGAGTTGGGTTACTGCCTGGTGCTGGGCTACCTCGGGAGCTGCCTGGAAATCATTGGAGGCTTCTCTCTAACCTTCAGCTTTGATCAGTGCTGCAAAGAACGCAAGCTTAAAAAAGCCGCCATGGATTACGCTTATCCTCCCAGCAACCAGCAGGGCCCAACCACTGTGGCAGCCATCTCGCCGACCGTTGATAGCAGGGACTTCCAGATGTACCACAGAAATCCAGGGCCCAGATCCTACACCAATTCCTTGGACGTACTGGAAGATGAGCGGGCCTTCAGGGGTGTTAGCCTGCCCTGTGACTCAGATCTGTAGCCCTAATCAGGCAAAAGTCTTACTAGAGAACAGGTTGAGCGCTGTTAAGGCGGCTCATTATATAATGGCGGAACAGCAAAGTCCAAGAATGGTCATTCAAAACTGCAACCGTTTCCTACCTATCTATACATGAATAAAATGCTGGGGGCAGCTGGAGCACCAAGAGTCTGGACTTGCATTATAATGTACATTTAAATACTGTTAATTTTTAAAGGCAGTATTTAAAATCGCTGTTGCGTTAAGGAAATAAATTATATGGAAGTATGAGTTGTCCTCCTTGCCAGGCCTGTGTAACCAGCAGTTAAGCAGCAGGAAGGGGCTAAGTAAGACCCCCAAATGGTGACCCCTTAGTGTATTGAAGTGCAGATACATCGCCTTCATCTAGTATAGCCAATGGACATCATGACAGGAATTTTAGCTCAGCACATCTGAAAGGTGTGAGGTTGGAGTGAGCAGAAGTAAGGGTACATCCAATGAACCATAATAGGAAGGTGTAACTGCAGAAACCAAGAGACAAGTACTGTAAAGTTAGGCTACAATCCTAGGTCACTCTTACCTGGATCTAAATCCCATTCAAATTCAGTAGGACAGGCGTCTGAGTAATACACGGACAGGATTCCATTCTCCATGTAACAAACCACTTCTGCACCAAGCCCTTTGCTGTTGCTGAAGCATGGCGCTTCTACAAACATTCCCCTAGAGAATATTTTCATCTTCAAAATGTATTCTTTCTCAGCCTTCAATGAGAGAAGCTGCGGTGGGAGTGGGGCATATGCAGGCTCCACCCTGTAGCTCTGCACACCGAGTAGAAGGAAGAGACATTGGGTTGATTAAGGTGATCAACTGCTGCACTGAATGCATGGTAAGAACACAAGTGCATTCTGCAAACAGAAAGCTTTTAATTAAAGATATAGCTTTGCCTGTTCACATTGGTATTACAGTTACTCTGTTTCAGCCCCTCAAAAACAAGATGTCAAAGGAGAAGACCAATGTGTAGCCTGCATAATTAAATTGTAAACTGCCCAGAGAGTGCTCGAAGCACTATGGGGCGGTATATAAGCAGCATGCTTTGCTTTGCTATTGTGGATGCAATTGCAATCAGTCCCATACTTTTACACATATTATACTGTATAACTCTTATAGAACAACTGGGTACAGCAGGATCTTCATACTTTTCTTTACAGCTTTTTAAGTAACAAGTTTATAGACAGAAGTTGAGACTCAAGAATCTGCAGTATATTTGAGGGGGCCAGGCCCTTTTGTGGCTAGAGTTGCAGGATTCCCCTCTCCCCTCTTTCATGTTTACTGTTTACATATCCATTTAATAATCCTAAGATTATTTGTCTGAGTGAGACTATATACTCAAGACATTCATGATTCTCTTATCTACAGAAGGCAGAAAATGCATTACCAGAATAAGAATATCCTTTGTATACAGTACATTGGGTTGCCACACCTACATTGTATGGTTGCCTGACGCTTGTGTTCAAAGAACAATGAACACCTTCACTTTACCCCCTCCAGAATGGCAGGTCAAATCCTTCCTTTCTCCACACCCATTTCTAAGTTTCTGCTTATCCCCGTTAGTAATCTGAGTAATGCCGTGAGAGGCACAATTTATGTGGAACCAAAGGAGCTTGGTTGCCAATACATGTGGTGCATTGGCACAAGGGAGCAAAAGAAATATTCAAATTTTAAAATGTTAAATTGGAGCCCAAACCAACAATATCTTAATTTTTTTTCGCTAGGCTTTTAAACAGTTTCTGTTTAAAACTCCAACAGCACAGTGATAGAGTAAAAACACGGGGGGCCGAGGCTGAAAGCAAATTGTTCTCTGGTGCATTTGCCGTAATAAATAAATAAAATCAAACATTCTATAAATGAGACTGAATTTGAGTGGGTAATGCATAACTATATCATTTACATTGTAACATGCCTTTTATAGGGCTCTTTGGTCATCCATTCTTAATAGTACACTGTTTATATAGAAAAACATTGTGAAGCAAACTTTAAGATACAATGGCTCTAGGTTATTTTGATTGTCTTGCTTTTTTTGTATTTTTATTCTCCCTGAAAATTACTAGATAATGCAGTGATTCTGACAACTCTGAACTGCTGGATGGCTCAGTGTTTTAGACCTGTGACTGTCGAGCCAGAGGCTGTGAATTCAACTCCCCCTTAACTGGGGCCAGATTTGATGATCCGTAAGGGTTCATTGCAGCTCTGCCGTTCTAAGATTGTTCTTCCTGTTTGTATTATTAACTCCAACAGATGAGAGCAATTTCAAAAAAACAAGTCACTGCCGTTCCTCTCCATTTAAGGTGGGCTTCTGAGTTTACTAAAATATATTCTAAAAACCCAAGAGCCTTCAGCCCCCTGCAGCAAATAGATTGTGGCTAAAGGCAAGGGTGCAGTAAAATACAGAGAAATGTGTCACATTGACTGATGAAAGTTGCAGAACATCAGAAAGATGCAATATGAAATAAAGAGGAAAGGAACAAGTTCAAGATTATCTCTGCTACTGAAGCAAAAAGAAATGTCAGCATCGCTCCTCCCCCCCCCCGAAAGCTGCACAGTCACTTCATGCGTTAATGTTTTACCAGTTAATACATCCTTTACACAGCACATGCAATGTCTCTGCAAAGGTTGTAGGTGGTGCCCTGCTCTGCCTCAAGAGCATTTTAAAAAAACACACACAAACACAAATACCAAAAAGAAAACACTTAACTCCTTAATGTTGTTTGGGACTAAGCTTCTTCCAAAAAAATTAAGTAGCCTGGCAACTGATAGTTCAAACCCATTCGTGAGAAAACCAACATAAGCCATAGCGTCTGCTAAATTAATAACCAATACCAGCGATTGGTTATTAATTTAGCAGACACTATGGGCAGGATATGGCCGAAGCCAGACTCTACACTTCAGGGTGGACACCTTCAGTGGTGGACGGTCCAGTTTTCCTATTGGGTAGCAGCCAATGGGCCACCCTCAAAGAAGCGTTAACGAAAAGGGGCATGGCCAAGAAAGTGTATTTTTCTTTAAAAAAAAAAAGGATAGAGTAATTATATATTGATTATAACTGTCTAAATTGTAACTTTTAAAAATTCAGTTGTTTTTCTTCTCAGTACAATAGGTTTGTGTTTCTGTTTCCCCTAAATAAAATTATAACCACCAGTACTTAAGTCATGGGTTTTTGAAAGGCAAGATTTTTTTTAATTAAAAAGGTCTCCTTGCACCCTCAAGTGGACAACTTGAAAAATGTTTGAGTGCTGCCCCCTCCTCCGAAAACATGACAAAATTCCTCCCCTCCCCCTGGATCCAGAGAACACACCAGTTTTTTTTTTTAAATTAATTTCCCCCGAAATGGTCCTGAATTGGGCATGGAGGAGCTGGGGGGGGTATTTTGTCCACCCCACTCTAAATTTATTATAAACAACATGTTGCTTCTAAAAGGTCAGCTTATATCTCTCAGGACCATTTAATTCTGCCCTGGGCCCAAACAGGTTGTTTAATATCCGCTGGAAACAACATAAACCCATTATATAATTATCAGTGGTCTTTAGAACATCTCCCCCAAAGTTTAATTTATTTTGAAAAAAAAACTTTCTCAAGAAGTCTTCTTGTACCGTTTCTAGGGGCAGTTTTGCCATGTCAGGAGGGGTCCACCAGCACCTCAGTTCCCTTATACTCCCAAACATTTTTTTTAAATTAGGCACTGGAGCACACAAGTTTTTTTAAAATTAATCCTTCCTTTTAGTTAAAACTATTTCTTTACTTACAAAAAACCCATTATACCAGCTATTAAAATGCACAACCAACCCATAATTATTTGTTTTTAATTAAACATTCAAACAACCCTCTTAGGCGGCCTCTCGCCCTTCCCTTTATTCCTATTGCCTTAGGAGTATGACGCCTGACCTCCCAAGAAATCTGAAAAAGGACCCCCAGCCCACCCCCCAGAAGCACCTTTTAATAAAATCAAGTAGCTAGAGCAATTATTCTTTTTCTCAAAGCTACGGCAGTGGTTCCCAAACTTGGGTAACCTGAAGGTTGTTGGAGTGCAGTTCCCAGAACCCTTCACCACTAAATGTTCTGGCTAGGGTTTACAGGAGTTTCAGTCCAAGAACACCTGGATGGAAACCACTGAGCCATGGATGGTGTTCCCTGATGGCAACACGATGACTTTCTGACTTTAGGAGAAATCCTCGTGCTCTATGCTAAATTGTCACCACCATTCCAAAGCCGCAGCTTAAGAAATGAGAGGAAAAGATTTTCACTAAACAATTTATTGTTTCCTTTCACACATTGGCGCCCGTGTCCGTCTTCAGAGGAGATGACAGTTCCTAGGGAGAGAAGCAAAGCCGAGGTTTAGGATCTTGTGAGTGTTATTACCTGAACGACAAAATTGGCACCCCACAAAATTACACAAAATTAATGGAGAAATCTCAGATAGGTGCTGGAGAAACTGTGGAAGTAAAGGCACACTAGAACACACGTGGATCTCTTGCCCCAAAGTGGAAGCATATTGGTGGGAAGTAATTAAATCGATAGAAACATTACTGAATCAAAAAAATTATTAAAAATGAAGTTTTATTATTATTTTAAATATTTAAGGATGGAAATGAAAAGAAGAATATGAAATGGGAAGTAATTTGGATTGCTGGCATGTAATATTTTTTAAAAAATTAAGTATGTTAAAATATGAACTAATGGATGTGTAAAGAAAGATAATGTGCTGATAGACTGTAAAGTGGCAGTATGTACTACAGTTCTAACTTGCATTGTCATACTATGGATGTTAATAAAATATTTAAAATAAAATTTAAAAAATAGAAAAACAAATACCTGAACTCCAACCTGGCAGGAGGTTTGCAATGATCCTACATAGCTCAAGCCAACAGAGAACTCTAGAAACATGCAAGCAGCTTTTCAAAGGACGAAAAGTCTGTTTTACCGAATAATCCTCCTCTTCCTTCCTGGTATTTTAACCATTCATTGATCAGCTATTCCGAGCAACTAAATATTGGGCAAAATCTTGTGTTGCAAGTGTTGCACCACAGTAGCTGAGGTGGAAGTGCTATCCACGAAGCTCTCCTGGGGATGTATTAAGTAACTGGTCACACTGGGGATGTACAAATGAATTGTGCAGTCCCTCGTTTATGCAGGCATAACTTTACATTACGCCTGTGTGAATAGGATTTTGCTGACTGTAACTGTGCCAGCTTTGCATACCAAGTTGAAATACTTAGAGCAGGAAAAGAATCATTTTTCGGAAATGTTATTTTGAGACTCCAACTTTCAGAATCCTCCGGACACTTGAGCACTGTAACTTTTTCAAGTTCTAAATGGAACAGCACATGTTATGGCGGATGTTTTCTAAATACAGATGCACAGGGTTGGAGAGCAAAGAAGAGGACTCGTACTGGATGTCCTCACCTGTTCTGGATTATAAGCTCGGTTGATACAGGTCTCATCTTCGACAAAGTTATCTGACTCTGGTTCACTATCTTTCTGGTAGATGGTCAGTGTTTTAGACGATCCTGTGCTTGAAGATCTGCAAATGAAAAAGCACAGGATGTACGTGTTGCCTACAGTTCAGACGCAAGGCCTTGTGGTCCTGGAATTCATAGTTTCACTTTGCTCTCATCTACATTGAGAACACAGAACTCCAATAACATAGTGACACTTGAGCCAACTAAGAATTCCAAAATCGCACCTGAGTGCTAAGAAGTCTGAATACTTGCTTAGCTCTCTCTCTCTCTCTCACACACACACACAGGGTGATCTTTAGCCAAATGACGACCCTACTTCCAATTTTATGGCTTCACGCTCTTTGCCTTGCCTTTCGGATGCATAAATGGCTCCCAAACAACTATTAATACACAAGGCAGGGCCAGTTAGGAATAATTAAAAATCACACCAACAACGGTTATCAAAAATTTCCCAGACAAGGTGTTTTGGGACACTAGGAGATAGTGGCAAAACATCCCCCTCCAAAGACATCCCGGTCTGGAGTCTCCCTTTCTTTAAGGGGCTCCATGGAAAACTGATGAAAAAGGAGAGCAGTGAGGCTGTGAACAGAGCAGTATTGTATTGGGCAGTATCCATGCAGGATTATGCGCCAGTGCAGAGAGAGGCAACCTATGGGTTCAGAGGCCTACTGTGGTCCATTCCTCCTCCTCCTTGCAGAACTCAGGGGGGTCTCCTGCCAAATTATTGAGAAGGGTTTTTCCCATTCACTGCTGAAAATCAGGCAGCTTGATTTTAGGGAGCTTGTGACATGCAGCCTGTTGATCAGAGATTGCCAACTTCTGCTGCAGTGTTAGTACACCAATGGCACTTCACTCCAAGGTTTTTCCTAGTCCTTTGAAGATTAGGAGAGGAAAGCAGATTTCCCCGGCAGATTTCCAATGGCAGGTTCACAAATGCGTGGTCCCCACTGACAGCCATGCTTCCCCAAACTCTTGTGGGAAACATGTAAGAGACAAGGTATGCAAGGCCTTCACCACAGAACACACAATTACTTTGTAGGGTGAGCAAAAGCAAAACTTACCTTTCACGGATTCTTCGCTTCCTAAAGTAGAGATACATGGCAGCTGCGGTCATAGCAATAAGCAAGATGGCAACGATGCTCAGAGCGACAGAACCTGCTGTGGACTTTGACTCTTCTTCTTCACAATAGTGCCCAGTGTACCCCAACATACACCTGCACTTTGCGCTACTGCCTTCAACAACGCAGTCTCCTCTCATGTTACAGGTATCGCTGCTGCAGCGTGCGGTCTCTAGACCACTTTCCAAGTTTGCATGCATCTCAGGGCGGTCTCCACCTTGCACCCGACTTGAAGGCAAGGTACGTGTCGTCGTGGAAGGAGTCGTCGTCCTCCTGGGTTTCGTCACCTTTCTGCTGGGAGGTTGCCTGGCCATCATGGTGGGGGTGCTTTTAGTGACCGGTGCCATTGTTTTGCTCTTAACAGGATATCGTTTTGTTGGCAACATTGGCCAAGATGGGTTTGTGGATGGGAGTTTCTTACTGGAAACACCGGTGCCTGGCAATAGAGAACCATGGGCTCAGATCACGTTTGGAATACAGCTAAGCCAACCAAATAACTGACCTCCTTCCTCCTTTGTCAACAGCTGTAGCTGTAAGCAAAGTGTACTTTTTCCAATGTTGTGCTATGTCCTTAGAGGCAAGGTTGCCATCCCATTTTCCTTTTCTAGTACGGAGGAAGCAGAAATTGGACAAACCATACAAATACTGTACTGTAGCTAACTTGTGCTCAACTTTCAATGGGCCACCATAGACGTCTAGCTCACAGCTCCACTACGGATGTCCCATTCTCTAAGATTCATGAGTGTCATTGTTTCACAATACATACCCTTTAAACTCTGATTGCTTCTTCTAAGGAACCCTGGGAAATGTCATTCAGAAAGGGTGCTGGGAGTGTTGAGAGCCTCGGCTGCTGCTTGTATGACTTCATTTCTCAGGGTATCCTCAGAAAAGATAGTAGTAAACTAGTGCTAAAAATATGAAACAGGGACATCCTGCATCTTGTTCTTCCTCAAGGGCTCTGATTTCATCACTGCTTTTTCCAGATCAGGAAAGGACAATACTTTAGCACCCCTAAAACATCAAGCTAAATAATTAAGAGTCAATTGGTCTTCCAATAACTTGTACAAAGCTACAGGAAGGCATAGAGATAAAATTCTTCCCTTTTGGTGTACCAGAAAGCCCAACACCAGCCCTGAACGCTTCCAAAGTGAATCAGAATGCTATAATCTATCTTTTAAGTGTTATTCATGATGTTTCGTTATTAGTCTTCATTGTACATGTTTGGTAATGGGCTGAACACATAGATTTTTTCAGAAGAGTTCTATGGCATGGAATTTCAGTACAGCAGTGACTGTTCTGCCAACAGAATCCCTAGCCTTTAGGTCTTCCGTGGGCTGTTTACCAAGGCTAAGTCCCCAGCAGTTATTTCCTTAGAATGCACGCGTTGCTTCTCAGCCAGGTTACTCACAGTTGGCCTCATCAGATCTGTCAGGACAATCAATGCTACCGTCGCAGACCTTCCCTTTTGCAATACATGCGCTGTGATCCTTGCAGGCGTGAAAAGGCTCCAAGCACCTGGGTGCTCTGATGCATTCAATGCCATGCTGTAGAACGAAGCCCAGACTGCACCGGCACCTTCTTCCGTGTGGAGTTGGCAAACAGATATGGCTGCAACCTCCGTTCTTCACTGAGCAGGCGTTGCTACCTGGAAGCAGCCAAAGAAAGGTGTGTCAAGAGCTTCAGCTGAGCTGACACTCTGTAGCATGTGATGGGTGAAAACAAGCACCCTCTCGCCAATTTGATTGCCAGTGAAGGAAATTCCTATGGAACCCTTCCATCACCCTAGGCCCCATTTAAAAAAAAATCATCAAGTTTAAAATACAGTAAAAAGTGCCTACAATATTTTGGGACGTGGTGGCGCTGCGGGCTAAACCGCAGGAGCCTTTGTGTGCTGCAGGGTCAGAAGACCAGCAGTTGTAAGATCAAATCCACGCGACGGAGTGAGTTCCCGTCACTTTGTCCCAGCTCCTTGCCAACCTAGCAGTTCAAAAGCATGTAAATGCGAGTAGATAAATAGGTACCATCTCGGCGGGAAGATAAACAGCATTCCGAATCCAAGTTGCGCTGGCCACGTGACAACGGAAACTATTTTCGGACAAGCACTGGCTCTACGGCTTGGAAACGGGGATGAGCACCGCCCTCTAGAGTCGAACACGACTGACTAAAATGTCAAGGGGAACCTTTACAATATTTTCAAAAGGCTCCTAATCTTGCAAAGCCCATGGAGGGAAAGCTTGGTCACTCAAAGTCTGATACGCCCTAATCTGGGTACTGGGGACCAGAAGACATTCCCGTTTTGCTGTAGGTTAGATGCCACTGACTTGGGTTAGCAAGATAGCAGTGGCTAGGTAACTGCTGGGCATAATCTACATTACCCCACCCTCTGAGATCACAGGGGAGATATTACAGTGGGATTCTGTTCTTTTCGCAAGGAAAGAAGCGGCGTGTTTCCTGCTGCTTGTGCCCTGTGTGGAGTGATCTCCAGCTCACACAACTGGGAGCTGGAGGCCAAGTGGCGTGTGCAGGTCAAGGACATCCACATTTTGCAACAGGATATTGGTCTATGAACTTTACCTTGCTGGCTTACTTTGCTGTAGATCTTGATATCCACAAGCTGCTGGTTCATTGGAAACCACCAGCTTTCTTCTGATGCCAAACTGCTGTGCCACACCCTTGCTGCACCTATTAAGACCCAGAATTAGCATATGACGTGGCTACCGTTTAACGCAACATTATCCTTCTCTAGTCCATCCCGCCCGTGGCCATTTGCTAGAATCTGCTTCCTTCTGGACTAAGTGATACAAGTCTGAGCATTTTTCATAACTACTTCCCAGGAGCTCTTTAATATGAGTGGAAGACTCCCATTAAGTTCTGTACATGGGCCCTGATCCGAAGACTTGGAATATTGTTCATCTAATGTCTTCTCATTTCATTTTGTTCTCAAGGGAGGAGAGTCAAGGCAGATGATCCCACATCCATGTTTGCCCCTCCCACAAGATGGCTGCCTCCAGGCATCTTGGACCAACTCTCATCAGCATGGCCAACCGTTAGGAATTATGAGAGTTGGGAGAAGGCTGGTTCATGCAAAAGTCTGCCATGAATAGCTCTATTTAAAAATGTTTTCCCTTTTGAAGCTTGCTTACTGTTGTGGGAATGTGTTGTCCAGATCATCATGCCTTCCCCTGCTGTGAAGAGGACAAGGTCATGTAGCTGTCTCCGGAGGAGTCGGTATTGGGATCCATCCGTTTTAATGGTTTCCACTGTACCTTTTGCTAGAGGAGATTAGAAAGTTAGAACCTTACAGAAAACCTTTCTGACAGAAGAACTATTCCCATTGCTTCTTAACAGCAAGAACCAAAATAAAAATAAATCTTCAACATTAATCCAAGAGTCCCTCTACAGGTCATGTTCCGTAAAAAAAAAAAATCACTAGCTATCAGAAACGTTTTCCTTTGCCATCCTCCAGACAGTGTTCTTTCAGTGTTACTCAATTGTAAACTCTTTTATTTAGAAGCAATTGATTTTTCTAGTTGAAAGCAATCAGAACTTTAGAGCTATGGTTAGACCTTGGCAGCAAACCTATGTCTATTGATGGGTGCGATGCTTCTTCTGTAAAATAGATGGCTACCACTTTGAAGAATATGATCTAGATAGAAAAAGCATTATCCAAAGCAAGTTGTAAAGCTAGTCCATTAAAAAAAAAATCAGGAAACTTCTTTTATCAACAGAATGAAGTCTCTGAGTAGCCTCCTGGTCAGAATACTATGTTGCTAAAGGTGGTGGTGCTGCTGCGGGTTAAACCGCAGAAGCCTCTGGGCTGCAGGGTCAGAAGACCAGCAGTCGTAAGATCGAATCCATGCGATGGAATGAGCTCTTGTTGCTTGTCCCAGCTCCTGCCAACCTAGCAGTTCGAAGGCATGTAAAAATGTGAGTAGATAAATAGGTACCACCTCAGTGGGAAGGTAACGGCATTCCATGTCTAGTCATGCTGGCCACGTGACAACGGAAACTGTCTTTGGTCACACACTGGCTCTATGGCTTGGAAACGGGGATGAGCACCGCCCCCTAGAGTTGGACATGACTTGATTAAATGTCAAGGGGAACCTTTACCATTACCTAAATGTGGTCCAGATCATCCTAGATGTGGTGTGAAAAGGAAACATACCACCGTTCCTTATTTGGGAAGGTTAGGGAAGACAAACTTTTATAATTTTTCAGCACCACATGCCCTTTTAAAAAAGATTTTTGAGAACCTCTCAAGCCTTGGTCCCTCTCCTCCACCATCAAAATTCCCTTTGGACAAACCAATTCAGTAATTTAAAATGGTGGCACTCCCCCTCAGAATTTCCTCCACCATCACCATCCCACTCCCCAAAGTTTTACAACAGAAGGCTTTATCTGCGCAGGGATCAGCTCCCACGTTAATGCAAAGGCATGTTTCCTACAATAGTAGGTTAATTTTCCACATGTGGATTTGGGCAACCTCGGGTTAGGAGAAACAGACAGTCTTTTCCTCTTAAAAGAGCACAGTTTCTAGATATAGAATTAGCGACTCATCTGGAGAGGGCTTGCTTTGGATGGCCTTTGCCAGCTCAGCTACCAAGCAGGTCTCATGTAGGAAAGAGCACGTGTAGAAAATGTCTGCCTTTTAGCAAAATAAGGTATTATGTTGATGAAACACTGGAATCTAGGTCAGTAGATTGGAGAGAAGAGTTGACTCAGGGGATCTTTAGAGCATGTTTGTGAGCCCCGCATGGCATAGCGGAATGTCAGACTAGAAGCCCTGGGTTCAAATCCCTGCTCTGTCATAGAAACTCTCTGGGGTAAGGGCAGAAATGGGAAATTAACCCTTTTAAGGTTGACGTAAGGTAGAAGCAAGTGACTCGACAGCACATAACAGAGCATGCTAGCCAAATACTTCCTTTCTTTTACACCCTGGTTCAGAATATGACGGGCTTGATGCTTTTGACTTGCTTTCCTAGTCAGGCTCCACTACTAATGACACTCCATTCTTGAACCCCAGTGTTCAAAGCTTACCAAGGAAGCACAGACTAGTATAAGCTACTATTAAAATAATAGAGCAGCTTATAAGAATAACTGCAGGATTCTCTGTTGGTAGGGAAGCAGAAACTATAGCAGAACTGGGAAACCTTTGAACCTCTGGGCACTCTTGGCCTCCCATTTTCAATCATTTCCAGCCAGCGTGGCCATGACAGGTTTCATAGTGCAGCTCTGGAAGGATGCGTATCCCCCACCCGCTCCCTAGTCCTGCAAGGTTGTGCTTACACAAGCACTGGCTGAGCTAGTTCCTCATGGTACTAAATAAAGGTCTCAGAAAGTAGAGCGGCTTATCATCTATACAGCAAATGAGAGCAAAACTTAATTTTCCTGAAAATGCAGATGAAATGGGAGGAAAGTAGGGACAAAGCTGGAGAGAAACCTCTATAAGCTTCTGCTTCGCACCTTCTGACCAGCTTGATAAGCCTTAACCAGGAAATATGATGAAGGAAATATCTGACATATTTGCTCATGGTTCCTTCCTTTCAAGTTAGTGATTTAGGCATCTGGCTGCAGACCTAGAGGTCGGGGGTTCAATTCCCCTCTCTGCCTTCTTGATGATCCATAGGGTCCCTTTCCAGCTCTGCAGTTCTAAGATGATTAAGAACCCAAATGACAAGAAGAATTTAATTAACAGAACATGTGATGCTTTGGGGAAGACAGATACATCCTTCATACATTAGGAAAGGCCAGTGTCCATGCTTGGTTCTTTACCTTGACTGGCCCAGTAGAGCCGGGTACCGCCGTCCACAATTGTTAAGCCAACAGGAGCCTGAGTTCTCCTCCAGAGAACCTTCCTTCCACTTCCATCCATAGAGGCACACTCAATCATGGGTCCAGGTAGACCATTCTCAAAACCGTGGTCAGTAATGCACATCGCTGCAGTTGGGGGATGTAGCACGACAGAAGCTGGACGGGAAAGCCCATCAGCAATCACCACATGTACATATCTGCTATCTAGATTTGCTACTCGGACGGACGGGTGCATGTTATCAATCCAATAAATGTTGCCACTCAGCCAATCTAGAGCTAGCGAAACGACCGTGCCCTGAACCGGCAGCAATTCCTTCAGAGATACTCTCCCAGCGTTTTTCATGTTGAGGACTTTTATGAAGCGGCCCTCTGAGAAGTAAAGAGCGGTGTCACGTACAGAGTAGTCTGCAGCTGTCAGGCGGGTAACGTTGGTCATGGGGAGAGAGTTGTGCTCAGGAAGAGGTTCTTGTCCCACTATAGGGCGTAGATTCTCCAGGTAGACCTAAAATCAGGTGCAGCACGAGAACACCAAAAGTTGGGAGTTTAGGCCTACAAGTGGCTGCGTCATTAAGCAGACAAGTCACAGAAAGTAATTCCCACCATAGTATTCAGAGGAGGACTTCTGCCAGAGGACTTTTCAAGGCTGGATCTGTTGACATTTGATCTGGGCTACCATTTCCAGGGCAGAAAGAATGAAGGTTACACCTGTCCCAAGACATCTGCCTCTGTAACAATCAGTTACTAAAGCCAGAGTGCCCATTTTCTAACCCTGCCACACTTGGAACAAAGCCTATGGCTTAAACCACTTCCCACTGACAACAACCTATTTAAAAAGCTACGAGACTCCCTGATCTGGACGCCTTAAAATAGCAGGGCTTTCTTAACTCTTAGATCATTTCAAGCCATACCTGAGTAACTGTTGTTTGTGCAACCAGGAGCATGAATGCTGACTCCTCTAGAGGAATGCAGGTCTTTTTGTCACCTGAAAGCACCAGTCCAATAGGGCAGCGGCAGCTTCCTCTTTTGCCTGGATCCAACAAGCACAAATGCGAACAGCCACGTTGCACACACGGATTGACGGCTGCTGGCTGGAGAACTTCATGCATCACCTGGAAGTCAATGTTCTTTATTTTAACATGTTTCATTGAGCGATGAGTTCAAGACTGTCTCTGTGTTTAAGCCTACACTGCAGTCTGTATCTAGTACACACCACCATCTACACTGCATATTGCATCAGAATGCCCGTCTTCTTTTTCCCTTCATACCAAGTATCCCAAGAAATCTTCAATGACAAAACAGTTTTTTTCTTAGGCATGAGTCTTCTCGCCATCACCAACCCAGTGCAAAGTTCCCTTGAACAACACAGTTTTGTCCACCATTTGACAAACCTGAAACACATGCTGCTTTGAGAATCTGGTTTGTTTCAGTGGGATAAACAGGTTAATTCTCTCAGCAAATAATTGGAATTTCAGACAGCTCAAGTGTAAGATTTGGAAGTGGTAGAGCAAGTTGTATAAATTACTAGAACTTATAAGGCAGACCTAGTGTTTAATATCCTCATGGAAAGACTACTGAAGCAGCATTATTTCAAATATTTTTAATTGCTAGTGGCTTAACAGCAATAATAACTGGGTCAACAACTATACTAAGAGTCGGTGTTGTATAGTGGACAGAATTATGGACTGGGTCTCAGGAGGCCTGGTTCAATCTCTGCTTGCCATGGAAACTCACTAGAGGGTGGCAAAAGCAACATCACTCTTTAAACATCTCACATACCTTGGAAACTCTACTGCAATTTGGATGCAACTTGAAGGCATGTACAGTAAGAGCAAAAACTATGATGCTATGATAGGAGAATGCACAAGGAATGGTGTGTAAAGGAGCTGACAGTAGTCCGTACAAATTAAATGTAATCTTCTCTTATACTGTTTACAGCAAGATACATATAGACCTAGGGAACTGAACCCTTCGAGTCATGAACCCAACTTACCATCTCCAGCAGCTTCATTTTGGCCAGGAATAGAGAAATTCTCATTCTCTCAGCCTGTCTTTTCACCAGCATAATCTCTTCATTGTATTATAGAGCTCAGAGAGTCTCTAGGAAAGGGTACCATCCCATTGCCAAGAGGTCCGGAAAAGCCAGAGAATCTGGCTAGCAAATCCATTACCAGGTCTGGACCCCAGAGACTTTGTCCTCTGGGTGCCAACATTTAGGAAGCACAAAGTTATTTACTCATTGCACTTCTATGCCACCTTTCCCCAGCTGTTGGAAAGTCACAGACCTACCTGTTGGCATTTGGTGCTAGAAGAACATGACCCCACTTTACCCTAAAAGCATACACTGCTTCCACATTTCCCTCCTCAGGCAGGCGGAAGTAAAACAGGACATCCATTGTGCACTCAGAACCCAGGCATTCTCTCTCATTCTTCAGTCCTCTCCTTGTATATGCCAATTTCACCAAGCTAAAGAGTTGATACTCTAGATCAGTGGTCCCCAACCTTGGGCCTCCAGATGTTCTTGGACTACAACTCCCAGAAGCCTTCCCCACTGTATATGCTGGCCAGGATTTCTGGGATCCAAGAACATCTGGAGGCCCAAGGTTGGGGACCATTGTTCTAGATGCCAGAATAGCTACATAGTTATAATAATATTGGAAGTTTTATGTCCCCAATTGTCGGCGGAAAGAAATCAAGGCCTTGGAGCTCAGATACAATATTGTTTATGTAAAAGTTGAAAAGAAACGGAGCCAGCAAGCAACCTTGGCGGACCCCCTTTTCGGTAGTAATTTCCTCTGAAAGCATACCATGTGGGCCGAGTCTGACTCTGAGATTGGTGTTTGTGTGGAGCTTTATAAGAAGAAGGAGGAGTCTTTTGTCAATGTTGGTTTCTGCAAGTTTCCGCCATAGACGGGATCTATTTATTGTATCAAAGGCCGAGGATAGGTCGACAAAGGCAGCGTACAATTTTTTCCTCCCCACCTGAGTGTATTTACGGACCAAATGGTGGATAACAAAGGAATGATCCAGCGTTGATTTCCCTTTTTGAAAGCCAGCCTGTTCTTTAGCGATAATAGAGTTCTCTGATGCCCATTTCTCCAGCTTAAGGAGCAGGAACTTCGTGTATAGTTTGGAGACCACACAAAGAAGACTTATGGGACGGTAGTTTTTTGGGTCCAATTTGGATCCTTTTTTGTGAATGGGGGAGACGATGCTGTCTAACCACACCGGGGGAAATTCACCTGAGTGGTTAATAAAGGAGAACACTTTGGATAAAACATCAGACCACCAGTCTGGGTTACACTTGAAAAGTTCACCTGGCAGCATGTCAGGTCCAGGAGCTTTGTTGTTAGCAATGGCGGTAATAAGTTCGTTTAATTCTTCCTTAGAAACTGGGTCCCATTCAGGTAGCAAGTGAAGTGAGGGAACATTCAGCTCGAGTAAGTGAGTGAGCGAATTGGTATAATCCTTATCCCGATAGATGGCGGAAAAGTGCTGGTGCCATTGGGAAGAAGAAATCTGATGGTCCAAGGGCTCAAATGAAGACTTCATACCTCTGTTGACCAGGGCCCAGAATTTGGCAGGTTCCTTGTGTAAGGCGGCCGAGGATAAGGCCTGCCATGACTTTTTAGTGTGTTCGTCTTTCTTCCTTCTGAGCAGGTTTTTGTAGTCCCTCCTCAATCGAGTGAAGGCATAATAGTTGGCAGTAGAACCCCACTTGCGGAGTCTTCTGAGAGCTGTTAAAAGTACGCGCTTCTGGATTAGACAGTCTTTGTCAAACCAGCCGGCTGCTGTAGAAGAGTCATATTGAGGGGGTTTGGAAGAGACAAGGAGAGGCTTAATTGCTGCTGTGATTTCATTAAAGGTATCCAAGGGGTTTAAAGTATCGGAAACAGAATCTCTTAAGGCGAGCATATTAGGAGAGTCAAGTAAAAGTAAAACCTGGTTTTGAATTTTCTCATTCCATGGAAGCCTTCTTAGGCAGTAGGATGGGGTGGGAGCACATTGTTTATTAGGTATTGGGTTGTGGCCTGGAGGTAAGCAAAAAGTCAAAGAAATTGGCATGTGGTCGCTTTCGGGTCTGCATAGGACTTTAAAAGATCGAAAATAGGTCGAGAGGGGGAAAGAAAGAAGCATGAAATCTATCACACTGTTGCCCCTTGGACCGTAAAATGTAAATGAGGAAGCATCCAAGTCAGTGGTTGATCCATTACAAATAAATAAATGAAATTTAAAAATCAGGCTGAAAAGGGCTCTACCCGCAGAATTCACAACCAAATCAGGAGAGACTCTATTAGGGAGAAATAGAAGATCTTCAGAGGATAGGCCCAGAGAGTTTCCGATATTGGTGTTGTTTGGTCCCAATCTGGCATTCATATCGCCGGCAATCAGTATTCTAGTGTCCGGGTATTTCTCATACAAAATTGACAGGGCTTGATTTAATTCCAGGAACATTGGCGATCCTAGACGAAGAGGATCCAAAGGAGGACAGTATATATTAAGCAAGAGAAATTTAAAGGAAGATGTGTGTGTTACACATAAAACCATAAGATTTGAACTGTTGGAGATATCTAAGACCTCGTATTTGTGGAATTTATTGTTTGAGATCAAAGTAGCCAGGCCCCCCCTGGCACGTCCGTTTACTGAGACTTTAGTAGCTGGGTTAGTAAAAGAAGTGTAGCCAGGGAGAGAAGGGAGTGTGGGTTTGATTGACCATGTCTCTTGGAAGAGGATGACATCGAAACTAGAGCAAAATTTGATGAAGTCAGAATCCAGAGATTTTGAGGTCCATCCTGCTATATTCCAGGAGACGATAGAGATCACCTCTCGAGAGGTTTGAAAGGAAGAGAGAGTAAGTTTAGAAACAGGTGGTTCAATGTCAGTAGTCAAAGATTTGTTAAGAGTTTGTAGAGCCGAGTTGAGGGTTAAATTAGTCTTGATGTGAGAAGAAGAAGAATCCAAAGTGGAAAGGAAAGTTTGCTCATACGGGAAGCTAGTAAAGTCAGACAGATTTGGCTTGGTGCAGGAAACGGGGATGGTTAATATTTCTTCTGGGCTAAGGGGAGAAGTTGGGTTGTTAAGGAATGTATTTAATACTTCCATAGGGGGTCATAAAGGGACCGATACAGTTGGAGGTAGGGTGGAGATAGATTCTGTTGGGGATGGGGGAGCGAGGACTATTTCTGGGTTTGAGTTATACACCGGATCACGGCGTGGATGGGTCGCCTTAGTGTCCGGGTTGGCATTTACTGTCGAGGACCCTGCCTCTAGTTCGTTCTTGGCCAGAGTAGTCGGGAATAACAAATTGGTAAGACTATCAAAATGTGGGTCATGGCAAAAAATAGACCCTGGTCTTAAAGCTTTTGAGTTGGGTGCAGGAGAATCAGGCCAGAGGCCAGAGTCAGAGATCCGGTGGTACGTATCTGTCTTTTGGAGCAGCCTAGGAGACAGCGGTCTCACTGAATTTTCCTCAGAATTGTGTAGCAGGTTTGCTTCCAGTAACTTGCTGTTAAGGGCAGGCGGGAATGTTTCGACAGTAGCTGTGGCACTGTCCTTAGGGCAAGGGGTCTTATGTGGTGCTGATGGAGAGTTCAGTGTTTTCACAAGTGAGAAGCGCTTTGGAGGGGGTGAAGAACCTTCTAGACCTGGGTAAGAACAGTCCGTATCAAGGTTAGTAAGTAGGTCGTTGGAAGGTCTCTGGTTAGGTTCTAAGTGTTCTCCCACTTTATCCAGAGCACTAGTTTCACTGCAGAACAGGGTGGGCTTCGCTTTGTTTGATTGATTATTAGGTTGATGACCCAAGGAAAAGGGGGAGCAAGTGAGTGGCTGTGGGCCCTTGTTATTGGCTCTGGAGGATTTTGTTTTAAATATCCTTATAGGGGCTGCTTGCTTGAACACTCTTTGAATGGAAATATCGTAAAGTCCTAGATGAGCTCTGAGTTTTAGTAACCTGTTGGGTATTTGGTCAGAACTGAATGACAGAAAAATTCTTTTACGTTGGGCCCAAGTTGGAAGAAAAGTTGGGCTACGTAGACTACTGGCCAAATTAAGTACTTACTGCAACCATGAAAAACTAACAATAAATCACGCAAAAACCAAAGTGATGACCTTTGGGAACCACCGCAGAAAACATACCTGGAGGCTTGGGGACTTCCCAATCGAGCAAGTGTCAGCCTTTCGTTACTTGGGTATTATTTTTAGCCCTCATCTTTCCTGGTCAAAACACCTGGACTCAGCAAGGCTTAAAGCCGCCCATGCCATCCAAGCTCTCCTACACTTTACAAGGTCTAAAGGAGGCAACTTGGTTCCGCCCGCTACTGAAATTTTTGCCAAGAAACTGATTCCCCAAATGACCTTTGGGGCCGAAATCTGGGGATACACAAACATTTCGACCCTAGACGCCGCACAGAACACCTTCATTCGCTCTATCTTGTGTGTCCCGTGGAGTACACCAGCCTCCTTACTTAGGGCAGAAGTAGGCCTTATCTCTGTAGCTGCCACCTGCCACTCAGCACTAGTCCGGTACTGGCATAAACTGTCCCAAATGAATGATACCAGTTTACCTAAGATCTGCCTTAGAGAACAACTGGCCAACCCCTCTCTTAAATCCTGGGTGAGTGCTGTGAAACAAATAACTGACTCCTATGGCATCGACTTAGATTCTCTAACCGCTCTTCCGCCCAAATGTGTGAAAGCTAGTCTCAAGGATACAATTCGCCTTTTTCATATCAGAAGTGACCTTTGCATCATCTCTAGCTCGCCCTATTCCTTTTCACTCCCACTCTATAAGTCAACTTTTGTCATGGAAAACTATTTGACCTGGATAACTACATTTGCCCTTCGCAAGGCCTTTACCGCTCTACGTTTTCAATGTATGCCTTCAAGAGTGTTAGAGGGCAGACACGAGAATCTGCCCTATCACCTAAGGATTTGTCCTTGCCACCTTGGAGAAGTCGAAGACATCACTCACTACCTTTTGAGATGTCCATATTACCACTCCCCTAGATCAAGGTTTTTGGCAAGTTCTCTGACTTCCATCCAAGACAGACCTAATCTCGCCCAGGTCTGTTGGCTCCTGGCTGACATTAATGCCAATACCACCTTAAACGTGGCAAACTTTGCCTTGGCTGCAATCAACATTCGAGCTCGCTTGTTCCCTGTACATTTGTCTTTTTGATTCCTGCTTACGCCTTATTGTATTTTCTTTTTTAATTAACTATCTCACCTGCTGCTTATTATTTTATTTTAACGTATTTTAATGACTTATAGTTGATAAATAAACACTTTCTACTCTACTCTAGCTACATAGTTACAGCTCTGCTGGCTATTGTTCAGTCTTATAAAGCCATCGACATCCACCTGGCAGGGAGATAAACTCTTGGTCAGTGGCCAAGTCGTATATACTTATACAGAAGAACTGAGACAGTACCTTTAGTCCATAGGGTTGCCCGCGAGGCTTGAGTAGGCTTGTTCTCTTTTTGCCAGTCCTTTTGTTAAGCCTCTGCACACTCCTCATTTTGATGTCGGACCAATAAATGGAATCTTCAAAGACAGTCAATGAGAAGGGAGTATGGATCTCAGATAATTCGAAAACCTAAAAGAAGAACATTCATCTCAATGTACACTCAGATAAAAAAAGAGAGTGGAAGGCTTAAGAGTCATTGCTTTCTATGCTTGACTTGTCACCCCCAAGAAGCAATACAGAAAGAATGCTACTAAAATCTGTCTAAGACTAAAATGGGCTTTAGATGTTCATATTATGAACAGCAATGGCCCCTTTTAAAACAAATACCTTGAATTCTTGCTTGTTTCCAGCCTTAGAGGGTTACTTCAGGTAAGCTTATAGGTTATGCAGTACCTTTATATTTGTTCCATCCAAAGAGGCTGAACCAATGCAATGAAACTTGTCATCAGACCAGAAGATTTTCCCGCTCAAAAGGTCAAGAGCGATGCTGGTAGGCCAGCCAAGTACTTCATCAATTAGTACTTCTTTGCTGCTTCCATCCATCCCAGCTTTCTGTATTTTGGGATCAACCCCTATTTCACACCAATACATTAAACTGGGAAAGAGAAGCTTTATGTTAAACAGTCCTGTAAAACAGAGGAATTCATCACTATGGCTTCCAAATAGCTTCTGCAAGAATTCATATACATCATTTTGCTCTTTTAGGTTGCAGAACAAACTGTCCATCTTTGGAAAGAACATCTAATCCATTGTCTGAATCTAGGAGAACTTTGCAGTGAGGTTCTCCTGTGACTTGTTGCTGGTGTTTAATCTATTAGCAAGCCACCTTTATTCTTTGGAATTTAAAACAGTGTAGTAAGATCTCCACATGACTGTCATGTGCTTTCAAGACCACATCTTGGGACCTTTTCTACAAGCAAAGCTACTTGTATCTCTTCTGAGAAGCATTGGAGACTTTGAATGATTATTTTATATTATGCTTTAGCAACTTCATTTTTCTTGATTATATCCAGACCATAGCTTAAGTAAAAACCTTGATCCCGAGTCCTGATTCTGAAGCCAGAGCCCAGTTCTAACATGTGAATGAGGCAGAGTGAACAGTTCACCTTGGAACAAACCAGAATTCACACTAGGTTTTCCACAGATAACCCGAGTTCTGTCGTACTTCTGGGAAAGGTTTTAGATCACTTACGTTTGAGCCTACGTTAATCTTCACCTATATCGTCAATTGAGACCAGATTGTGTTTGAAATACATTGGCTTATGGAGAAACCATTAAATTGCCAAATATAGACCATTCATACATTATCAGGCTTATAAAACAACAGAGGTCTTTACAGCTGTAAGAAATATATAGAAGGGGAAATTTTGGCAAGGGTACGGCAAGGTACATCTGCTGACATTCCTTTAGTTACATAGCTATCAAAGATGTAAGAACCCTTTCCTCTTGTACAGTACTTTTGGCTCCTAATCCCTGCAGTGTCAGAGGTGTACTCACCCTATCCATCCTACGGTGGCACATTTTACACTTTGACCCGTCAAGATCGACAACCCTATTTTGTGTTGAGAGGCAGACTTTTGCCCTGTTGTTTCAGTCCTCAACTACCTTAAAAACACAAGCCAGCCATTAAGAACCACAAGGCATGATGGCAAAGCCTTTACAGCCCAGTAGATAAGAACGGCATATGAAGTGTTCAAGTGGAGTCCCTCCATCTATACCTGGTTTCAGAGACTGCCTTAGGCCCCCTGGTTGCATATCCTTCCAAGAAGTTCGGGTCTTTTGCAAGCATTCCCCATAAGACAAATTGTTTCAAAAGTCTTACCCCTCCAGTGGGTGGAGAGCCAGAGACCGTGGTTGACCTAGGTAATCAAGAACCACCGTGTATTCAGGCTTTCCCCGCCAGGTACCATTTAGCTGAGTAGCCAGGATCTGTCCAGCTATCCCGTCAGTCCAGTAAAGATTTCTTCCTACCCAGTCCACTGCTATGCTGTCAGATTTGATTCCTAAAATAAATGAACAGAAGTGAACCTACAGTACTATGATCTGCATCCTGATACCAAAGGGAAGCTGCCACCTCTCAAAGCAGTGTTAAGAAGGTGGTTTGGGTTCTGGCACAGCAGTAGGCAGATCACAGGGGACAAATCCAGAAACAGCCTTTGCTTCAAGTCTAGCTATCACATTTTCAGGACTCTGCTTTGGTAGCTGAAGGAAATAGACATCTACTGAAAAGAACCGAGCAACAAGGAGGCCTCTAAAAACAGTGGCCGATACAACAACCATGCTCTATTGTCTAGTAGCCAAAGGCAGTCCACACCTATCACAATTTGTGTATCTCAAAAATACTACCTGGATAAGGACAGATTTAAGCATAATAGTATAGCAATTACTGGGCTTAACATAAGCTTATGAGCATGACTTTATTTGCATATTTGTTATATTTACATCTTGCCTCCCTTCAATAAGCTCAAGGCCTCATCCATAAATGTCTTCTGTCCACTTGATCTTCACAACAGCCCTGGAAGGTAGGCCAGGCTAGGAGTGTGTGATGGTGAATTTTTACAGAATGACTCTGTGACTCCCACTTTCAACAGAGCTTAGTCCAAATCAAGAATATACAAGATTATGACTTTGGCAACCTACAGTTGCTAAACTAATCTAATACTTCAATGGCCCTTCCCATCTTTTCCCAATCTGTCTCTCCAAACCACTATAAAACACTTTTTAAAACCTTGGGAAAGACACAGAGCTGTTCAGAATATTTCCACATGTTATCTCTTACCCTGGCTATAATGCCTCACTAAAAGCTTCCATGAAAGGCAAAAAAAAAGACCTCTCGGGAAGAAGCTGTCTGTCATATGTCTGCCTGTTCTCTGTTGGCTACGTTGACATTTTCCAGAATCCACGTGTTGATTTATACCATGACTGAGGAACATATGGCTCTCTAGATGTAACTGGAATCTTAACTGTCATCATCCTGGATTTGCTCCTAATTTTAACAATCTTTCTAGGGACAGAATTAATTAGCTGAACTGCTTCAACCTATACCTAGTTCAGGGACATTCTCAGTGTTTCCAGATGAAGTAACTGCCTGGTACACAAACCCACTGGTTAAGTGTAACCTTTTGATACAGCTCTTGTACTGATTCCCTCTTGCTGCCGCTGAGCTTGCAAGCCAAATGTGCTCCCATGGAGATCTTATTGATATGAACGAGGGCTGGGTATGGATCTGATTTGGAAGTCAATTCATCGCTGACCATTGGACATACTGACTGGGGCTAAAGGGAGTTGTAGCCCAACATCATCACACAATCTTGCCCCATGCCTACTCTCAGTCTAAGTAAAGCAGGAAAAATGCTTCTGAGCGGGTATATCACA
The DNA here is from genome assembly GCF_051106095.1 of Pogona vitticeps. NCBI lineage: Eukaryota > Metazoa > Chordata > Lepidosauria > Squamata > Agamidae > Pogona > Pogona vitticeps. The sequence goes on along the minus strand of NC_135784.1, from coordinate 196,366,442 downwards.
AAAGGGTAGATGCTGCTAACATTGTGTACTTTTCCATTCATTAATAACAATTGTGTGTGCAGCTGGGAGTTGCAGCAACCAGCCTCAGTTTACTGCAGTGTACTGGTGAAGGGATGCATCAGCAAAGCCTGTTGAGCTGTATATTTGTTGCCTCAAATAAATCTTTGAGTAGCTTGATGCCAAGTCTTTTCCAACTTCTCAGGCTAGTCCATGCAGACGGAGTTCATTCCATTAACATTTACAATGGTGCTTAATTTTATGTACCAATTTCAAAAAGCCCCTTTCATTTTAGGAACAGGAGCCCACCTGTTGAATAAACTGTGAGCTTCAACTTGGTATGCTGGATGTCCTAGTCGAAGGGCCTTTTAAAAAGGCATGAATGTGGCTGTCAGTAGCACGGGTCTATAGCACCTCACAAGTGAACACACACACACATTTATTTAATCAGGTTTGCCTACAGAACCACATCCAGCCAATATTTCTCTTTCTAAAATTGGCTTCGGACTTCAATTGCTTTTAAACTAAGCTATGAGCTTTTGTAGCCACATAGAAATTAGAACAAGATTCAGATTTTCATTCTACAAGATGACATTTTTGCTAAAATTACCAATAGACACAAGTTCAGGCCAGGTTAGTTTTATCCCAAGGCAAGAATTTCTTCTTAGAATATCTAAAATATCAGAATATCGATGAAGACCTACCTTTTACGAGCGTCCCCTTTTGCTTGGATTTTGTGTTCATCCACCTTATGCTTTCGGCATTAAGGTCCATCCAAAAGATCTTCTTCTCCACCAAATCGTAGTCAATGGAAAAGATAACGAGGTCCTTGTCCATTGTCAAGATAATATTTTCTTCCATGCTCCGTAACCCATATTGGATCAAGTAAAACTGGATGGTAACTAACAGAACTGGCTTGGACCCTATAGCAAAAGCACGGCTGTTACTGTTATACTGTCGTTTAGCACTTTTGTAACCTTACTTAAGTTGCTTCAGATCATGTTTATATATTTAGGAAGCCTTGCCTTTAGTAACCTGAGCCCATTCACAGTTGATGATTCAGAAAGTTCACAACTTAAGGGATAGCTTACTGGTGACATTTCCTCATCATTGGTCTTCTGTCATCAACTGCTGCACTCAAATTAGATCTAAATCTATTAACACTGGCTGAAAAGATAAATTCTAAGCATTACCACTTATGAACTAAACAGTTTTAAAAATCACAGATGTTGTCCAATGGTTTTATATTTGTATTATGCCCAATATTTTTGTTAGACCACATGTCTCCTATTTATTTGCAGATTCAATCATTCACCAAAACACTGCCCACAGAGTTTCAGAATTCTATATACGAGATATGAAGACTCTTGACTTTCTAACAGCCTGAGTTAATCTATCCCCACCAATTTTGTCAACAGGAAGCAGAGGCCTAGTAGCTGGGGACTCCTTCCAATCATTCTGTGGAAGCACGCATTTGAAGCCAAATACAGTGGTGCCTCACAAGACCATTAATCCGCAAGACAATTAGTTTTTGCGATCGCTGTTGTGCTTCGCAAGACAATGTTTTCTATGGACGATTTTCGCAAGACAACAATTTTTCCCCATTGGAACACATTAAATAGATTTCAGTGCATTCCAATGGGAACTGCGTTCCGCAAAATGATGTTTTCTATGGACAATTTTCACAAGACAACGATTTTTCCCCATTGAAACGCATTAAATAGATTTCAGTGCATTCCAATGGGGAACTGCGTTCCGCAAGATGATGTCTTCTATGGACAATTTTCACAAGACAACGATTTTCCCCCATTGGAACACATTAAATAGATTTCAGTGCATTCCAATGGGGAACCGCGTTTCGCAAGACGATGTTTTCAGAAGATATCGTTTTTCGTGGAATGAATTAACATCGCCTTGCGAGGCACCACTGTACTTTAATCTCCCCTTTCCATTGCACACAAGCTCAGTTGGCCCCATTCTTTCCTCCACAGACAATCCCCTGCTGAGAAAGCCAAGCTAGAACCTCACCAATCACTTTGCATGTGTGGCCATCTGGTTCCAGCAAGTAGCCTGGATGGCAAGTGCAGTTGTAGCTACCATTTGTATTGATGCAGGTCTGGCTGCATTTCTCCTCAGGCAGTTCTTTACATTCGTTGATATCTTTGCAGACGTGCTGGTCACTTCTTAGCCTGAATCCCTGGTGGCAAGCACATCTCTGAGAGACAATGAGAGAGAATGAATGCATGGTGAAAAGCTCTTTGTGCCCACAGGTGAGAGACAAACATTAGTCATCCTCTTTTACACTAAAACACTCAGCTTCCTTCTGAGAGCTGTTACCATGTAAAGAGTAAATAAATTGCCCTTCAGAAGTCCAAAATTGATACCTGCTCTGTTTCCAGTTCTTTCAAGCAGGAGGACCCCCCAATGGACAATCCAGAGGACCCAAATGCCTAATGAAACTTTAGTACCTTGAAAATAAGGATCTCAATATTTCTCTACTATGAGCTATTTCTACCAAAACGCCATCTTCAGGCGTAGAAGACGAGAGGATGGGCTTTGGTATTTTGATAGGATAGGCAGAGGTGAGGAAAAACCCAAAAGGGCATTCAACCTATTAGCTGGATTTAGGATTCTGCAGTGAGATGTGAGATGCTTCTAAGCTTTGTGTTTTATAGTACAATTGCCCTTCTCCTTTCATGTGATTCGAGCACCCGTTTCCTCACTGTTGAGTCTAGCTTTTGATTTGACAAGCCTTAAAATGGGGAGACCGTCTGCACAGTGCTATCCAACAGGTCTGTAGGAAGTGTGTAGGTCCCAGGAGATCTCTGCTAGAAGGCATTACTATTCTAAAGCAGAGCTGGCATTGGTGATATTTTTTAACATTCACGCATTACTCTTTCACTTACAGGCCCCTGAGGTGACTGGTAGCAGATCTGTGAACATGGCTTCTGACATGGCACACCACAACGGCCACCTTCGTCCAATCCACCTGGGCAGTTCAGCCTCCCGTTGCAGACGAGAGTGTAGTTGATACAGACTTCTCCACACTGGAATTCATAGTCTTCGCACTGCCTAGGTTTGCCTGCATGAAAGCAAGGAGAGTTTTTATGACCACTGCAGCCTATGGACCACCAAGCATGCATGAAACATTTTTTTGGGGGGGGGGGAGAATTGTTTTAAAGGAGCCATTTCGAGATATGAGCTCTTGCATTCTAGAATTGCTGAATTCCTCATTTAACTGGACTGAAGTTATAAACTAATTGTTAATAGCTTTAAGTTTAAAGGTTTGTTGAATTCTTTATAATTTTTATATTGATTGTTTTAGTAGCTGCCCTCGAAGATACAAGTCTAAAGAACGCACGGTAAAACTTTTTAGAACAATATAATTGCTTTTGTACAGAAAATGTAGGTAAAAAGGAACCGCAGAAAAATATGCATAACTGCTTATTTGTACTTATACTAGAATAGGGGGAAATGAATTAAAAATAATTTTAAAAAAAGATTGCATCAGGCCTTGAAGCATAATTGAACCCGTGGACATAGCTCCGCAGATATTCCACCTTGATCATCCCAGAGTGCAGGACATGTAATAATGAGTTTAAGTTACAGGGAGCCAAATTTAGGCTGAATATCAGGAAAAACATCTCAACTGTTAGAGCAGTATGACAATGGAACCAATAAACCCAGGAGGTGGTGAGCACTCCAAAGCTGGAGGTATTCAAGAGAAAATTGGACAACCATCTGTCAGATCTTTGAGCAGGGCAGGGGTTGGATGTGATGGTGTAATAAGCCCTTTCCAACTTCATTTATGATTCATTCTTTTTACTGTTTACTGATATAAAGAAGGAACTGGCTTTAGAAGGGCTTGCTGATCCTCCCTACAACCTTTCATCCATATGTGCTCAGGGAACAGAGCCTAGAACTAATTTATTACCCATAATTCCTTGTTTTAAAAAAAAAAAAAAAAAAAAAAACAAGGAATGGTAATTTTGTCCTAAAGGAAACTGCAGCCTGCAGGAGTCAGAGGTTGCTTCCTACCCACCCTCAATTAAAAGTTAAAAAGATGTTGCACTGTTCCTCAGGAGGCGTTTTCCCCCCTTCCGGAGGGTGGAGATCTTACCAGCATTCTGCTGCTGCTTTTATTTCATGGGATTTGGATATTTTTAAAAGCATCATTCTGATGTGCCCTGTACAGAATTTATTTTTTCCTTACTCCTGTAGAATACCAATAGTTTTAGCAGCGAAGACTCTAGACATTATGTTTTCCTTGCAGCTTTTAATCTGATGCAAAACTGGCCACAATATGAAAGGTGTTCAATATCCAAGACTTGAGTTGCAGGAAATAACTTTTGAGTGGCAGAGTAATGTAAGCGGCCTTGTATCCTTTTGGGGAGAAAGGCGGCACAGAAATGTTTTTTTAAAAATGGGGAAGAAACGTGCTTACAATCCATCTCATCGCTCTTATCTTTGCAGTCCGGCTCCCCATCGCAGAACCATGAGCTTGGAATACACTCCGTCAAGCTCTTGCATCGCCACTGATTGGGGCCACATTGTTGCTTCGGCGGACAATCCTGCAAGAAGGAAAAACCTCAGAAAAACAAAAGTTACAATTTCTCTCCCAACAGCCTTTTTATGTAGAAGGAATTGGGACATCCTCATTCCTTGTGACTTGGACACTAGGGCTTGGAACTAATCTGTAGATGAAACCATAACAAGATAATGGAGCAAATTTTATAAAGATGAGAACAAACTTCTGTACATAAACAAAGGTCTGAATCCAATTTATGAAGATGTAAAAATCTAGTTGCCATCACAAGCAGACCTATAACTCTTTGGACTAGGCCAGTGTTGCAAAAAGCAATAAATAAATAACTGTGTATGGTAGGACCCCCCTATCCATGAGGAATCAGTTCCAACACCACCACCCTCCGTGGATGCTGAAAAACACTGATTATAACAAACACTATTTTAATAGTGAACACTATACATAGCATGGCCTCTGGCTCTGTAGTGGCTAATTCTTGTAATGACATCATGGAAATATATTTCTCTAGAGTAGGAATCCCCAGCGCCGGTCCGTAGGCTTCCCAGGACTGGGCCACGGAGACGGATCTCCGCCCCACCCACCCACACACACAGTGGGTGTGTCGCACTCACAGGCGGGTGTTGTGCTTGTGTGCACACACGCACACACATGAGCATGCCATGCCCCCTGGCAAGCATGACACGCCCCCAGCAAGTGGGGTTGCCCCCGCACCCTGCCCAAAGAGCTCACCCCCCCATCTGGTCCACAGTTCCAAAACAGTTGGGGACCGCTGCTCTAGAGAACACTATACATATTATGGTCTCTTATTCTCTTATTTCTCCTAGTGGCCCGTTCTTGTAACATATTATATATATATATATATATATATATATATATATACACACATACATACATACACACACACACACACACACACACACTGGTGCCTCGCTTAACGAGCGCACCGTATAACGACAAATTCTCATAGTGATCCGGTTTTTTTGGATCGCTAATGCGAAGGCATACCGACGGTTCCAATGAGCAAAACTCGCGTTTCACTTACCGATCTTCGCATTGCGATGTCGGGGAATCAGCTGTTCGGCGGTTCCAAAATGGCCGCCGGACCCAAAATGGCTGCACGCAGCATTTTCGCACCCTGCCCTTGCTTACCGAGGGCGCGAAAATGGCTGCCGCTATGGGGAAAATGGATGCCGCTATGGGGAAACATCGCAGAACCGTGAGTTTTGTACCCAATGGGTTTCCCCGTTCCGTATAGCGATGTTTCCCCATAGCGAAGGTTAATCCGGAACGGATTAACCTCGCTATGCGGGGCACCAATGTATACACACACACACACACACACACAGAGAGTGGTGCCTTGCTTAACGGGCGCCCCGTTTAACGACGAAATTGCATAGCGATGAAGATTTTGCTATCGCAAAAGCGATCGCATTGCGATGTTTTAAATGGGGAAAATCGCTTTGCAATGATAGGCACCCTGTTTTGCTTACCAATCATCGCAAAGCAATGATTTTTTAACAGCTGATTGGCGGTTCCAAAATGACTGGCGGGTAAAAAAAATATGGCCGCCTGGTGTTTTCTGGGATGGATTCCTTGCTTACCGGGCAGCAAAATGGCCGCCGTATAGAGGATTTTCGTTTAAAGGTGAGTCTGAAGCCCATAGGAATGCATTGAAGGGGTTTCAATGCATTCCTATGGCCTTTTTAATATCGCATATATATATGATATTAATATATCATATATATATATATGATTTTTAATACATTTTAAATATTTCCAGACCATGGACAAGTGAATGAGCAAATACTGATCCCATGGATAAGAGGGTTCTACTATATTGCGTGTTTTTATTTGTCAATAACAAATAAATAGGTACTGTACTAATAGCATGGCTATAGGTCAGCAATGGCGAACCTATGGCACACGTGCCACACAGAGCCTTTTCTGCCAGCATGAGAGCCATAAGTCACTGGATTGCTACTCCCGCCCCGTGCAGCCAAACCTGAGAAGGTGGCTGCAGCTGCAGTGCTGGCGCTTTGGTAGGTGGATCCGGAGCAGCTGGTGCTGGCAGCCGACCCCGAGTGGGGCCTCGAGGCACCTCCATGCCCGGATTCCTCCTCTGTTGCCGTGACACGCCGCCCGCTAGGTTCCCCTCCCAGTTTTGGCACGTGAGCCCAAAAAGGTTCGCTGCCACTGCTATAGGTTAAGAGAGTTGGCTGGATAGCTCAGTGGCTTAGGTCTCTTGCTTGTGGAGCTTGATTTCCTATAGTGCCTCCTGCGATCACAGCCAGCCTGTGTGGCCTTGGGCAAGCTAGGCAGGCTCAGAGCACCTCCAGGAGAAAGGAATCTTAAATCGCTTCTGGATATTGTCTACCTGGAATGAGCTGCGAAAAGGTCAACGTAACTTAGAATTGACTTGAAGGCACATTGTTGTTATTAGTGGTCAAGAGATAAAATGGATTATCTCACCAACAGTTAAGACGTGATTAAAAACAGTGTCACAAGTTTTTTTCCCCCCGCCTTGCTATTTATACCCATTCATCCGATTGGTCTGTGCAGTCCATCTCCCCATCACAGAGCCATTCTTTGGGGACGCACTCTCCACTGCCAGGGCACTTGTGACCCGAAAGACACACATGAGGGAGCGGGCAGTCTTCATCCGAGTGATCCTCGCAATCATGAACTCCATCGCAGTGGAAGGGCAAAGGAATACACTGGCCACTTTGGCACTGGAACTCTTCTTCCATACAGGACACCTTCACTGTAAACCCAACAGAGCCAACTTTTAACTTTTCCACACCTCTCACAAAAATCGCAGACTGGACTAGAGCCTTATCCAATGAGATTTATGGGTTGAGGTCCCTATATTACAGCGTGTCATGTAAAATGTAGGTAGACGTATACATAAAGAATGTATCTGGAGGTGAAGGCACTCTACATCTCATGGGATGTGACAAACGGAGTCATCATGATCCCTCGCCATCACTTTACTCAAGTCTTTATACATTCATTCTTATATCTTGTGACTTGCTGCACAATATTGTGGTGCCAGTGGTGGACAGAACTTTGAAGCGCCTCCTTTCTTTGGACCCAAAGCAATTAAAAATCCCTTTACTCTAATATTTATTTTATTTTACTCCACCTTTCTCCTCAAAAAGGACCCAAGGCGGCTTACAACAACGAAAGACAATATTTAACATTGAAGTGGATGACACAGAGTGGAAAGGGCCCTTCTAATCTCCTCATTGTTGAGCACCTAGAGCCTGAAGGGGCACAGGGCTCTTTTGTGGTAAAATCAATCACTTTTAAAAATAAAAGTCCCTTTAATCTTTTTACCAAAACCCCACATTTTTGTAAGAACTTTTTGAGGAGTAGGGTTAGAAGAGCAGGCGCTGCCTCTGCAGTCAAGAGATGAGCAGGTGCAGCCCTCAATCCCCTGGAGCAGTGCTTCCCAAACGTGGGTCCCCCAATGTTCTTAGACTACAACTCCCAGGAATCCTGGCCAGCAAAGCTAGTGGAGAAGGGCTTCTGGGAGTTTTAGTCCAAGAACATCCAAAGATACAATTTAGGAAACCACTGCTCTAGAAGTTGCCTAACTTGCACCAGTGCTGCAGCATGCAACAGTCTGGGCATTGGTAGAAGAGCCCCAGACCATCGGTTTTGTTCATGTCACACATTTCATCCTAAAAATCAACATTGCAAAGACCTCCTTCCTTGTAAATCTCTTTACACAAAGCTTTTGTGGCAAGGGATGTTTTTAGTCTAACTTCTGGCGCTACAAATCAGACATGAACCTATAGACCTTTCACAAGACCAATTGCTGAACTGAAAGCAAATGAAAGATTATCTCAGTTTGAGGCTAGATCCTTGCTATGCCATGGAGAAAGCTTCAGGAGACATGCATTCCCCATGTGAAAAGTTGCCAGCTGCCAAGAAAACCCAGCAGTTTGTCCCAACTGTGGGCACCTCCACTGTCCATCTGTCATTTGCTTACCACATCCTACTTCGTCTGCTCCATCAGCGCAGTCAGGGCTCCCATCGCAGACGAAGCTCTGAGGCACACAACGTGTTCCACTATCACAATGTATGGCGCATTCCAGTTTTGGCACCCAGCAATTGGATTCATCGGAGCCGTCATAACAATGTGAAACCCCGTCACAAAGATATCTTTTATTAATACATCTTTTGTCACTTGCACACTGGAACATTCCTAAATATGAGGATACAAACAGCATTCAAGACTCTCTAGATTAAAAAGTGCTAGAAAAGGCAAGGGTGTACTTTTTGATTTTAGAAAGAAAAAGACTCGACAAAAGGTCACTACAGCACTGCTGTACAAACTGGGGTAATGTTTTCTGATGCAACCTTCAGAACATGGCCAAAGAGCCCGAAAAACCCAGAACAACCATTAGATCCTGGCCGTGAAAGCCTTCGCGAATATTTTGCTGATGCACTTTCAGCCAAATAGTCCAGGAAGAATTCTAACCCTGGCCTTAAAACAGAACACCTGCAAGTTGGAAAAAGTTGAACAAGTCTCCATTAAACCATAACTTGCATGTATTAACAGATGCTTAGTTTCACGCGATCTATGCCAACCATTCTCAATGGGTGCCATATAGTCCCTGGGGAGTCCTGGCACATTTGAAGGGGGCCACAGGCTGGAAACAATTCTTCACACACCACCTTATAAGGTTTGCCGCTTACACAATCCTAATTTGATCTATATTTCTTTCATATTGGCCATATTTTATGGCCATAGCCAAAAAATGGTTGAGAATGACTGATGTAGCTTTGCATGATCATGAGATTACAAACATCCAGAGAATCTCTGTATTTAAAAGTATTCCCAAAGCTTGCTTGTACAGTATAGGTTCTTAGACCCAACACCTTACTTGTTTACTTTCCCAAGTATCAAGACAAATTCCTTTTCTCATCTCTACCAAGCCACAACACTTATCCCAGGCCCAGCAGGTAGAGAAATGACACCCTTTCTCTTGTCTCATTTCAGTAGCCTTTTATCAAAGATCTCACTTTTAAAAAAAATGAAAATGGGGGATTTGACTGTTAGAGAATAACTATAAGAGAATGTATGAAGGAAGCAGGAGAAATAAGGGAGACACTGTTAGTTTTGGACTAATGGGATCAGATATGGAATTCAAATGCACAGGAAGGTTAAAATAGGCAAGGAACATATCTAAAACTGCTAATGAAGAATGCAGCATAAGAGCTGCCTGTGACATCAACAGCTATCGTTCCATATACGTAGGACCAAGTTTGCCTACAAAAGCTTGGGTAGAATAGGCATACATTTATTTTGCCACTGCGTGAGTCTCTTGACAATAAATAAGCTGCATCCCCATCAACAATCAACTTTAGGAAAACAATGGTAACTGATCAGTTTGTCGTATTAGATATTGCTTGGTAAATCCCAGATAACTTCTGTTCTCCAGTGTCTTTGAAACTTCTGGGAAAACAATTTGTGAACTCTTACCTTATGTCATCTTTTACTCCAACCAAACTCAACATCAAGTCTACCTGACAAACTTGGATTCCTTCACTCAGTTTCTTCTTGGTGAACAGACAAATCTTGTTCAGAACAGCTGCAATTAGCCTGTATTCCAAGAGTCAGTATCACTGACAGCTCCCTAGCCAACAATGCCATGCATACTGGCAGGGAGCCTCTTCTTCTGTTAGCTCCAGTCTCAGGAGGTTCCACCTCCTCCTCTCTCAAACATGAACACCTAAGTCAAGAGGGCAGGTTAGTGGCTAAACTTGCACCTGCTCCTCCCTTAAGACTAGAACATGCAGCTTTGGCACATCTCCTTTATTATGAAAGTTATCGTGATATCAACTAAACTACCAAGAGTAATCACCTTCTTTGACAAGAACCATTATGTGTTACTTAAGCAGTCCTGTAAGCCTGAAACAGCCTGTCAGTAGCCCAATGGCTTGTTTCCTGTCTCAGCAGGGTGGAAGAAGTGTCATCTGTTCCTTAAGTGCTCTGTGTGCAAATTTCTTGGAGAAGGTTAATTTCTTTGCCAAGGAGGACAGTGGTTAAACTGCAGTACTCCAACCAAAACTCTGTGCACAGCCCAGGTTCAATCCGAGGTAGCTGGCTCAAGGTTCACTCAGCCCTCCAAGAAAATTGAGTACCCGGCTTGCTGTGTGTCTGTGGGGAATGCATACCCTGCATAATTAAACTGTAAACTGCCCAGAGAGCCCTTTAAGTGCTATAGGATAGTATACAGTGGTGCCTCGCATTACGACGAAATCGCTGTAGAACGAAAACATCATAATGCGAAAATAAAAAGCCCATTGAAACGCATTGAAACTCCTTCAATGCATTCCAGTGGGCTGGAAACTTGCAGTTCAGCGAAGATCCTCCATAGGGCGGCCATTTTTGGTGGTTGTCTTGTGAGGAATCTGTCCCAGAAAACAGCGGGGAGCCATTTTATTTAACCGGCGGCAATTTTGAAACTGCCGATCAACTGGAGGAAAATCGTTGTTTTGCGAAGAATCGGTTCCCAAAGCAGGGAACCGATCATCGCAAAGCAAAAAACCCCATTCAGACCATCGTTTTGCGATCACAATTGTGATCGCAAAAAGATTGTCATAATGTGGGGCAATCGTAAAGCGAGGCACCACTGTATAAGCAACATACTTTGCTTTACTTTTACTGTTATCTGTTCAAACTGGAACCTGAGTATAGATAAACCACCAAGGGCATTTTGTTTCAGTTCTTGGCCCACAGCAGTGGTTCCCAACCTAGGGTAGCTCAGATGTTCTTGGACTGCACTTCCCAAAAGCCTTCACCACCCGCTGTGTTGGTTGGAGTTTCTGGGAGTTGCAGTCCAAGACAGCTGACTAACCCAAGGCTGGGAATCATTGACCTATAGAATGCACGATGGGAGTACCTGTTTCAGAACAGAACTCATCGCAGTGGTCTTCATCAGAACCATCCGCACAGTCCTCCTCTGTATCGCAGCGGTATTCATAAGGTACACACTCTTCCCCGTTTCGGCAAGAGAATTCAGCCCACCCACAGGCGAGAGTTGCCAAGACTGTCGTCCGAGTTGTCCGCTGTCTTGTTGGCTTTGCTGTGGTAGGTGCAGTCGTAGTAGTAGTAGTTGTTGTTTTTGTTGTTGTTGGTAGCACTGTTCTTTTGGAGGATGTTGCTCTTGCCTGTGCTGTTTGTGGCACTGCCTTAGTAGTGGTTTTAGGAGGCAGCAATACAGCAGTCCAGATAACTGCAGGTTGTACAACAGGAACCGTCTGCCCTGCAGCAAGAAAGCCAGAAACATCCTTCAAGCAGGGAGCAATGATCATTCATGCAGTGGCTATGCAAACTTTCAAGTTTTATAGGGAAATGTAGAACATCTGTCTCACAAAATGGAGACCAGCTAGGGTCGTCCTTTTTTGTGGTAGCCTTCCCACAAAGAGGACAGCAGCAGCGCTACAAAATAATATGGCGGCAGGTACTCTGGGCTGCATGGCTTGGGGCTGTTTTGCCTCCGGTCTGTTGAATGTGTGCTGCTTCTGCCCAATCGATGGACAGAAAAGCAGGCACCTAAGCTTACTACATGCCACAGCAACTCTTAATCTTCCCTTCTGTTCAGGCAGGTGTTAACAGATCAAACTTGGTGGAATTTCCCCAGATTTTAGCCTCCTCCTCCCAGAAATTCAAGCAGAGACCAGGCTGAAGGGAGCATGTTGTTGCCTCAGCTTCACCCAAAAACTTACTGTTTCATCAACAACCGTATAAAGTGCCTCCCCATAGCAGGTGTCACTAAGCTTTCACAATACTCAGAAGACCTAATTAGCACTACACCTAAATATGCTATAAGAAGCTACATATGCTCAAGTGCTGAGATGTGAAGAGTTACTTAAACAGGCCGTCTGAATGTTCTACCCTGTTGAATAGTTGTGTTGAACTGGAAGCAGCTTTCCAAGGAAGAGGTCGGACCGCTAATAAGTCACTTGGTACCGGATGCTTCCAATTGGAGAAGAGAGGGTGCCAGCTGGGCAACTGGCACACCCCAAAGCCCACATGTCCTACAGGCCATCTGTGGGTCACATGGAGCACGGAGCATGATCTAACAACTCAGCCTTTCTCATTTTCTGATTTGAGATCTGAACTCCCGCTATGAGGCACCCAACAGCAGAAGCACTTGGGAGAGTTAGACCAAGGGGGCAACCTGTTCCAGCACTGGCCAGCCTCATGTTGAGGAAATTCGCACACAGGGCACATAATGAGGCATCTGTTACACCTCTGCTAGCGGGACCCAGGATCCCAAACAGGGAGACTAAGATTGGCTGGTCACAGCCACTAACTGAGCAGTCTTTCCCATAGGTTAGTCTTTCACACACAAAAATGGCCTATCTGTAGTGGCCAAAGCACATAAGGAGGAGTATTTGCTTTATAAGCAGTTAACACCTATAAGAGCTGAAGACAAGTCAAATCTCTCCTGGATGCAAAGCGTACAGCCTAAACACTCATGGACGGTGTAGAATGTTCAGCTCACCAGTCTCCGAGTCTGTGTTGAAAAAAAACATGGCTTTCCGCACATTAGCTACATGCACAGCAGATGGCGCCATCAATCTTCTGTTCCAGAGGGTCAGTGCCGTTTTGTTGACTGTCACCAGGTAAGGTCCGTAAGCTGCTGCCACTTCGTGGGTCCAGTTCTCCTTCAGATTATATGCTCTGCGTGTGACGAGATTCAGGATCTTCAGTTCTGCAAACCAAGAGGTTAGACATTAGTACTTGACTAGGATAGGTAGCGGAAGACCTTCAGATCTGCACCTCGTGTTGCCAACCTACTAATCCTTGAATCCATCGTCAAACGTTCTGTATTACGATTATAGAAGCAGCTTCTGTATTTTGGTACGGAAGAACAGGACCATGAAAAGCTTTTCTCCCAGGTCTGCGTTATCTTGGTTGAAAGCTAACGGGATCAAGCATTGCAACAGCAAGGGCAACCAGAACCAAAACAGTAGGGAGGCACTATAGACAAGGGGAAGAGCATGGCCTGAGGAAGGAGACTGGACTCAGAGGCAGCATTTGGTCAGCAGTCCGAGGCTCCCCATTAAGTCCTGCAAGGCATTTTCAGAAGGAAAAGATCTTCCGGGACAGCATTCGCCAACTTATTGGTCTCCAGATGTGTTAGCCTACAAATCAGCCAACCATGGCAATTGGCACCCCATAGTACTTCTTGTCGGATTCCAGACATTTACTCCTAATGCATTTAAGTCAGTTAAACCGTGCAGCTATAAACACCATCATGAGTTAAGAGGTTCTCCTAATCCAATAAAGACTAATTTCTGCATCTGCAGAGAAGACAAACTCCTTTTGTATCGTATGCCTGCTTTGGAGTGGATGGATTTTAAGATCAACTGTTTTATTAACCTGACAATCTCTTTTTTTCCTTTCTGTTTAAGATATTACCACTAGAACTATGGCACTCAATGTGCTTTTATTCAAACAACTTGCAAATACCAAGCCGGAAGATTGGACTACCCTCTATAATCGCACAAGGCTGTTAAATAAATGGCTTTTTCTACTGACACAGCTTGTCAGAGAAGTTCTACTTGGGTGACTTAGGGATGTGTCCTGTTCTGAAATCTTAGTTTTATAGAGAAATAAGATATTAAATGTACATAGTAATTTATTGCAGCATCTATATCACAAGCATTTCTTGCTCTAAACTAGCAATTCTCAATTCACAGGGTGTGTCTCTATAAAGCCTGTCTAGATCTCAAAGGAAGCACTGTGTGGTTTGAAAAAGCATATTCAATATTATGATTTTTTAAAAATTTGGAAAAAAAACCCATCCCAATTGATTTCTTAGTGTCCACCTTTTTCTATCAACCTGCAATAGCATAACTATTTTATTTTAACCTTCTTAGTGTCTTAGCTACATCATATAATTCATTGCGTGTACAAAACACCTTGAAGTTTGCTACCACCTCCAAGTCAATCCCATCCCCAATCAAAAACCAGCTGTCCCTCCCCAAGCTAGATTAACTGCAGTAGAACAGGGACCACCAACTTCTCATCCTACTTCTTCCAATCCAAAACATACCCTCTCCCCACCACAAATATCTACTTGTTTAGAGACATAACAGGAGAGATGGAAAAGTTAGCAGAAAGGAGTTAGCAGTTTAGTTAGAATATTGTTTAAAAATCTAATCCATTTATGTTTTGGTGGTGAATTTGTACAAGTTACATGGATGTTAAATTACCATCTAAACTTGCAGATAAGATAAACATTTGCTAGAAGGTAGCAGAATTAAATACTGTATGAGAAACAACCTGTGATTAGAAAAATCCTTAACTAATGAAAATATCTAAATATAGCAGGTGCTTTTCTCATCTTTGGGAGTATGCAAACTTGCCTTGCTTTGTTGACAACTGATCTTCAGTACCGAAGCATGAGATTCCTTCATAATATAATCTCACAAAACTGAAAAGATGCCTCCGTCACCTCTCTCCAACACCAACATGGGGAAGGGATTTATTTGGGATCAGACGAAGTTGGATGAAAGGTTCATGGTCACTGTTCTCCTGCAGTAAACCTAGCTCAGTAAGGGAGACTCACAGGCTCTCTCTAACATCTGTCGTCAGCTGACATATAATCCAAACAATTATTCAATATGGTTGGTTGGTGCTACTAAATCTTTCTAAGGAGATGCATTAATTCTGTTGGTTAATAATATAACGGAGACTATCGTGGCACTGCGGGCTAAACTGCAGAAGCCTGTGCTGCAGGGTCAGAAGACCAGCAGTCGTAAGATCGAATCCTCGTGACGGAATGAGCTCCCATTGCTTTGTCCCAGCTCCTTGCCAACCTAGCAGTTCGAAAGCATGTAAACACGAATAGATAAATAGGTACCATCTCGGTGAGAAGGTAAAACGGCGCTCCCTAGTCACGCTGGCCATGTGACAATAGAAACTCTCTTCGGACAAGCGCTGGCTCTACGGCTTGAAAAACAGGATGAGCGCCGCCCCCTAAAGTCGGACACGACTGGACTGAAAATGTCAAGGGGAACCTTTACCTTTTATCCTCATTTTTATGCAACCCTTTCCAAGTGGGAATACCTTTCTTCCCAGGAACATGTGTTTCTTTATAATCTTCTCTCCTCTCACTGCTTAAAAATCACTGCCTGCTTTCTTTTCACACCACCTATGTTCTCTACTCTCACTTCCTTTTCTCAGTTCTTTCACTACAAGATGATGGCCATACATCTTCCCCTGCCTGCCTTAGAGATCATGGGGCACAATAGCATTCCCAGCTACCCAACCCCTCCACTCACCGCCTCATTTTTTGGCTGACTGCTGCTTCCTGCTTCTCTTCTCTGCCACTTCCACTCTGAATCAGCTTGACTGATTCTTTAAAATATTAGATCAATGAACCATTTGGTCGCCACCATTTGCCAATGTCCCCAAAGAGAGCAAAACGTAGAAGGGCTGATGGTAGCATTAGAAACTACTGCTGATCCAACTTAAACTGAACCAGCCATTTAAGTTCAAGTATTTTCTCCACTTAAATACAGTGGGGGAAAGTTGAGATAAAATTGGGCTGAGCTAGCTAGCCTCTGGTCTTTCCACCCCTAACAAATTGATTTAAGTTAAAATCAAACTGTTGGTTCTAACCTTTGTGAATAAGCAGATGCAGCAAGCTGGCTGCCACAATTACTTTCTCATCTTGTCTGCACCCTCTGCTATTTTGTATTGCCTGGATTACTATTTATTTATTTAAAGGATCACCTTATTACCTTTTTGTTCTGCACAGTTCCCAAAGCCATTTATAACAGACTAAATCTACTGAAAACAGATTTAAAACATTTAAAAGCAGTGAAGTGCCATGTCACAAACTACAACCGCAAAGAGCTGCAACCTGTTCTTTGTATCCTCCTTGTGCGCCGGGGTACACAACAAGAGCAACAAGCAGCAACTCACCAAATATGGGTTCTCACTAATAACAGTAAAGGAGGAGACTGCCCTTCCATTTTGTTCTACTGTTCCTGGACAGAGGTAAGCTTTAAGAATTATTCAAAATAACTTGAAGTTAAAACACACTGGTAGAGGTTTTGTTTTTAGAAACTTTGCTCTTGTATGTGGAAACCTATGTTATACCACCGCGGAAGACTTTTAAATCAAAAAATGTATTTGTTTAATATTTGTTCAGGTGGTTGTATTATGTATTGTTGTTTACTATTTGTATATATATAACTAGTGTTAAAAACTCATGCTTGATGAGTTTTTAACAATCTCTTCTCATCATGCTTTATGTTTTTTGAAAGAAAAAAAGAGAATACATTGCTATATTAAATACTTCTTCACTTTTTCTCTTTATATTTCATGTTCTCTAGGTTTTTGTGAATCCTAATGCTTTGTTCAGATTTTTGTCAGGAGCTCATCTTTTTGCCTTATGTCCCACACCCCATCATGTTTTGTTCCAAATTCTAACATCCTAGTAGAAGACTTATTTTTTTCCCTCAGGGCATGGAGAAAAACTAGTTTGATAGGGTTCTGCAGCAGTAATGTTTACTGCACACGTAATGGGAACTACATGGAACAAACAAGCATCAGCTACCTAAAAAGGAGCCATTACCCATTTCTTTGGAAGTCCAGAGGAAGCTGGAGGAACTCGAATCCAAGGTAAGAAGGACTTCTTCTGTCAATGTTTCATTCCACACTTCTCTGATATTCCTGCCGTCGAGGTCCATTCTTTGAATAGATTTGCCAGTTTCAAGCCAGTACAAGGATGCTCTCTGCCAGTCTAGGAACAGATGCTGTATAATATCCTTGCCTGCCACTTGATAGAGAAGCTTGGTCATCATGCCAGAAAAACTAGTAACCATAATCTGAGTTCTTTCACATGTTAGCCAATATACGTCTCCAGAAGGCAAATCAACACTTGCTGCACACACTAAGCAAAGAAAAGAGAAATACAGTATATAATTATTTTTCTCTTTCCCTGTTTTAATCCTTAGCCAAGTTACAAGATTTATGTAGGCACCTACTGCTGCAAAACAAGTAGATTGTTACTCTTAGGTATCACCTGCTTAAGTTTTGATGGCACTTTGGTGGCAGTGCCATGTTGCTTTGGATACTGAACTCACTTCTTCCACATGAGCTCCATCACAATCAATTACTTGCAGCTAGAGCACCCCCTTTGGCCACAATCCTATTTGTTTTGATCATACGCACAAGGTTCTGCTGTGCACACAGTTGTTTTCTGCCTCCAAAACCATGACAGTTCCCATTTGATAAGGAGTCAAATCTAGATGCCTACCTTTCAGTTTTCTTAGCCCCCAGGTGATGCTGAACAGAGGGTGCCACTTTCGGCACTTGTCAACACTTTAGACTTGGAGAAAAACAAGGGTTTAAGGCAGCAATTATCTCTTTCCTGTTTGTTTTCCCTCTGTAGATCTAGGAATTACCAACGGCAGAAGGCATTAAATTCTTGTACTGTATATCACAGGCACTCTCACCTGGTGAGTTTGTAGGCATTACGAGCTTTGCTTTTGTCTCTTTATGGAAACGCACCAATTCCCCTTTGTCATCAGTCCAATAGATAAATCCCCTTTTCCAGTCCATGTCCTGGAGGTAGATACTGTCTGGCCATGCCTGCAAGAGTCCTTGCTGCTGTTGTAACACTTGTCTTTGCCGACCAATTTGCAGCTGGTAGATCTGATTAGCAGTTGAATACAAGACATTCAGCTCTGTGTGAAGAATACAATCATTGGAAAAAATGAATTTGGATTCTAAGATTACACCAATGGCTTGCAATGGTAGCTTACTCTTTAAACACCTCTATGTTGTTCAAGCTGGACATTGCTCTTCCTACAAAAGGAACTGAATTAGAATTTTAGTAGCCATCTAAGCCATGTTGACATAGTTGTATCTCAGTATTGTTGATTTTGTCGTTCTTTGAAGAGAGATGCAAGTTCCTATGCAATACTCAAATACTTCCAGATGCTCAGAGAAAGTTAACTTTATAGAATGTAACTGGCCGATGGATGGGTGAATACTTAGAAAAACTTATTTTCACATCTATATTCAAACATTCTAAAATACTAACAGATTTCTTTTTTATTAATTTTTATGTATGTATAAGATGAGCTTTTAAAGGCTATAAACTCTTATTTATTTATTATATTTTTACTCCGCCTTTCTCCTTAAAAGGCCCCAAGGCCCCATTAACTCTTGTATTTTTGGAATGAGATTAGATTTAAAGCTCTTGTCCAACTTTTTAGTTAAAAGCTTACAACTGAAAAGTTACACGTTTGCAACAACATTGAAGTCTCATTAAGCTTATGGAGCATGATACAATGTAAATAAAGCTTGTAGAAATAGATAAACTAATGATGCCTGGACTCATTTGTCTCTGTTCACTATGAGTGAAAAAAATAGTGATTTGATTTAATCTCATATTCTGAAGAGATATGGAAGAAGATTCAAAGCTACAATCCTGGTGAAGCAGGCAGGAACAAGTAAATCACTTATGCCTTGATATCCTGATGAACCTTGATGTAATTGTCATGATTATCTGTTTCATACTGCTATTTAAGCTTTTCAGGGATAAATGCTAGCTGTGATGGACCACAACAAACTACCAACGAGTGTTACGAAGTTCTGTATTTATTTATTCATTCATTTTATTAGATTTATATCCTACCCATCTAGACAGATAGTAGTGCTCTCAGCCTTTTTCTAGTGTCAAACTTTTGACCTTGACAGGTTGACTGAAAAGGAGCGACAGCCTTGATTGTGCAAGAAGTGAGCAGGGCACTAAATCTTTTTTGGGGACACTAATTCATAGTCACCATTAATCAGAAATGACAGGACAGTGCATAACCGTAACATTTGTGCCAGACCACCTCAGTTACAGGACAGGGGATCAGACATCACTCCCCCGCTGGAACTGGTATGAAGGGAAAGACCAGAAGTACCGGGTCTTTCTGGTCGAGCCGTCTCTTATAAAGACTTCTAAACAAACCCAGACTAGTCCACCAACTACCCTAAGCCACCAAAAGGATCTAAGTTCTGATACTCATGATTTAGAGTGGGTAAATCCACCAGGTGGAGGGGTGTCTAAGGCGGTGGATACCCAAGAGCTGGAGGAGAGATGGAAAGGGTTAATAATATCTAAGCCATATAAGGAAGAATCGGCGGGAAGGAGGGAGGTGCATGAGGTGGTGGATGAAGGAGGGCTGGGGGAAGTGAAGACAGAACGAGATAGAATCCCAGGAGGTTGGAAATGGATATGGATGCAGGACCTGTGGACTGGCAAGTGGGAGCAGGTCAGGGTACCTAAAGCAGAGGCAGAGAGTCGGAGAAAGAAAGGCTTGCCTCAGAAACTGTCATATTGGGGTGAATCGGAGACTCATGAATGGAGAAGAAAAATAAGGGAAGAGAAGGAAGCCATTGCTAAGGAAAGGGAAGCTCGCCGGGCATGGCACTTAGAAGAGCTGAGGAAGATGGGCTGCTTCCTGGACCTTGGGATGAGACGTCAAGAGAGGGAGACCCGTCCTGGGAATGGATGGGAGATGAAGAAACCTTACCCCTCCTGAGTGAAATGGACCTTGGGTTGGGAATTGAGGGTCAAAGACAAGTTTGTGCCGGTCCCTAGGACCTGAGTTTGGGGAACGTTCATGAAGAAAGCTTTCCGTTGCCCTTGTCAGAGCCGTTGCTCGAACAAGAGACTCAGTTAAATAAACGTGTTAAGGTTACTGCCCAGTTGGGTGAAGTAAATAAAGACAACAACTTGTTTGATAAATCTGCTGGTGGTGTTTTATTGAAGACAAGAGAAGCCCAACCACACGACCCCTTACATATGGCCACTTTAAAATGGCAAGACAGATTTCTACTATCCTTGAAATAACAGAACTATTAGTAGTTATGTAAGATTTAGCATGTGCAGTATGCTACAGATAAATTCATCTGAAGCCCAATGCTGATAAATTAAAAATGGTATTCTCAGTACATGGTGAAGGAGATGTATTGTCTCAAACATAAAACATATGGCTTCCAGGTTTAAGGATAAACCTACCTGCGCATTCACCAGAAGGCAGGAGAAAAATGCCCTCCGGGCAGGCACACTTGTACCCCTTGGAATGCACTGGCGACGGAAGGCAAATATGGCTGCATGATCCAGGGGAACATGAGGCTGTGTTACCTATGGAGGAACCGACAGGATAAGTTAATCCTTAAAAGCAGACCCAGTTCTTTCCAGGTAGAAACCAAAACCTTCCTGATGTTATATTCTGCACGAGTGTCAAGGAGGAGACTAGCCACAGGATCTGACAGCCTGAGAACACAAACCCAGGCTTGGATTCAAACTCTTTGGCGGCACCCCCACCCCCGTGACAGTCACCAAGTTGCCTCTCACTAACAAAAAGATTCACCAGCACTTTGGATCATTGCTTAGGCACAGAGACTGCCTACTCTGACAGCATAGTTGGGGCTGTCCTGATATCGAGCCGCTGTATCCTGCTGAAAGGCGGCATCCCCTGAGAAAGCACAATCTTCAGATCAGAGCCTGCCCACAAGTATCCCTTGCAGAGGGAGCATCAGCCAGTCATTGACTAGCATAAGCCTGCACAAGACTTACACTTCCTGTGACATAGAAGAGCAGCAAACCAAAGTTTACAATGCACCCAAACCCAGATAGCTTAAAAGACCAGATTCTCTGTGCAGCAGCATAGTTAAGGGGCATGCCCCTGGTTCCTTTGGGTCAGTTCTAGAGATGGGAGCACCGTATTTTTCTGTGTATAAAATGACATTTTTTCCTAACATAATTAGAGAAAAAAACTGAGGGTTGTTTTATATACGGAAGGCGGCAGCAGCAGGCAAAGAGGAAGCTGCGCTTGGCCGCCTCTCATGGCTGCCGCCGCTGCCATCTAATCACCTCCTCCTCCTGCCAGGGCTCACCTCCAGCTCACGCTCACGCCGCTGCCTTGTCCCCTGCCCAAAGGAGACTATTGCTGGAGGTGAAGATCTGGTGGTCGCGGAGGCAGCAGCAGTCAATGGGCAGCAGCAAGAGGCGGCCAAGCACAGCTGCTTCTTTGCTCCTGTCTGTGCTTCCTGCTGATGCTGCAGTCTCCTCCAGCACCACTCACGGGCTCAGTAGCAGACAGAGGCAAAGGAGACGGAGGCAAAGGAGCAGCCATGCTCGGCCGCCTCTCAATGCTGCCCATTGACTGCTCCTCCACCTTCGGCAATGGTAAAAATGAGGGGGTTGTCCTATACATTGGGGGGGGTCATATACAGAGAAAAATATGGCATTTGTACACAAATATGCCCGCACAGCTGGACCTAAGGAGAGTACAGCTCATGGGACCAGACCATTCATTCACACATCCGGTGGTGGTCTCGCTCATCCTTCCAATCACTCCCGGAGCACTGCTCTCTTCCCGCTTGGCTGGCCACTCCAAGCAGGAGGAGGGACGATGAGTCTCCCTGCATGGCTGCCAAGTGGCTAGCTGAGCGGAAAGAGCTGCACTCCATAAGAGATTGGAAGGATAAATGAGGCTGCCGCCACTGCTGCTGGACGCTGAGTGGATGGTCTGGTTCCAGGAGCTGTACCCTCATTAAATCCAGCTGCATGGGGATATTTGTATTCGTATACAAATATACTGTAAATACCCCCATCTCTAGTTAGTTCTATCTGAATTTGAGATCAGTTGCACTTCAAGTTCAACTGATCTTCAGCTGATTTACCACATTAGCTTGTCAAAACTTTGGGGACAATGTAATGTAACCTGAGCTCTTTGTTGTGTGTCCTGCACTCTTTAAAACCTTTAATTTAATTGAAAATCATACTTTATTTTCCAGTTCCTTGATGCCATTAAACTTGCCATTGTTAATAAGCTTGAAAATAATTTTTTCATTGCCCAATTCCATGGCTCCAAGTCAAATATTGAGAAAAGTGTCATTTTACTTCTATATTTAATTTAATTATTTCATTTATTTCCTTAAAAATCAACTGCCAAAATTTCAATATATTCTATATTCCCACCAGTTCAGTACCTCTTTTTTAACATTCTCTCCAGCATAACTAAGAATAATTAGTACCTGTTTGATATTCTCCAATGGCTTATCTAATTCATAAGCAATCTGTTTCATTGCATGGAAACCATGGCTACTATGGGACATAAGGAGGAAGTCTCTAACAGAAACCTCTCCCTGCTTTTAATGTCACCATCCTTCTGGCTGCATAGTTTTTACAAAATGATTTCAGCAACTGGATTAAGTAGAACTGACAATACAACTAATCAGTTTTGCAGTGGTCAAGTCATTTTGTCTATTGGATCTTTCTTTGGGCAGTTGTAGAACTCTTAGCCATTCCCCAAAACAGGCTACTCAGCTGTCCATTTCCCCTATCCAAAAGACTGACCTGGTCCTTCCTGAGGACGACAGGAATCTGTTGTAGAAGTCCCGCCCTACAAATGTGGTGGTCTTACTTTTAAGTTCATGCAACATGCAGTGGTGGCATGGGAAGAAAAAAAGAATAATTTCTGCCACCAGAGGAGACTTTTTGATTATTAGTCAGAAAGATGTTTACTCACTGTGAGGCTGCTGTAGTTCAAGCAACACTGCGAATGAGGAGACTGAAGAGTTCAGCAATACACTGATACTCGGAGAGGTTCGGGAGGAATAAACCAACTTTTTTTTGTCTGCCCAGAAGAACCCGTTTTCAAATACAGCAAGTCCCAGAAGGTCCTCTTCTTTCGCCAGCATCTCAGGGAAAGTGTATCTGCCCGTGCCGTCTACTTTTATGGTCTCTATGGACTAGAAGGCAGCAATGCCAAGTCAGCCATCATGTTTTAGACCAGGTAGACTACCAACCACCATATATTCCTACTAGCAGCTTCAGCTATTGCCCAGTAACTTAACTCTTGTTCATCTACAGTGGGGTCTCTACTTAAGAACTTAATCCGTATTGGAAGGTGGTTCTCAAGTTGAAAAGTTCTTATGTTGAATCTGCATTTCCCATAGGAACGCATTGAAAACCATTTAATCCGTATCTGCTCTTTTCCGTCCATAGAAACTACAGTGGAACCTCTACTTAAGAACTTAATCCTTTTTGGAATGGTGTTCTTAAGTTGAAACATTCTTAAGTTGAAGCAAAATTTCCCATAGGAATGGACTGAAAACCAATTAATCCGTTCTGGCTGTTTTTTTGTTATGTAGAGGTGTGTTCGTACATTGAAGAATTAGTTCCCATAGGAACTAATGCAAAGCTGGTTAATACGTGCTCTACCACTAGGGGGAGAAATTTTTTTTAACCTAAGATGACCTAAGGTTAAAAAAAGAGCAGGAAAGGTTTTTTTTCCTGTTCTTATCTTGGATTTCTGTTCTCAGGTAGAAGCAAAATTTAGCAAATGGAGCTGTTCTTAAGTTGGATTGTTCTTAAGTAGAGACGTTCTTAAGTAGAGACCCCACTGTACATGTTTGTCAGCACATGCGGCCAATTGAGAAGTGCTGCTATGAGAGGTGTACATAAGCATCCAAAGTCAAATTGTTTACTATGTAAACATGCCTTTTTCCTCCAAAGACTCATCCCAGACCTGACGGCTACTTATCAGCGAGAAAACTTAAGGCAAACTCAAGTGATGGTCTCAGATGTACAAGGACAGCATGTTTTCACTTACTAAGCAAATCTTAGTGAGTGAAAACATAAGCCCAGTGATTATGAGGAAACAGGAAACATCCACACTCAATCAATACTTAATCTCTTCAAAACATAAAGTCATATCCTTGCTTGTGGAGCAGCTTTTGCCCAGAGATGAGGAATAGGTGGCCTCTCAGGAGTTGTAGGACTGCAGTTATCATCCTTCACCATCTGCTATGTTGACTAGGGCTGATGGGAGTTTTAATCCAGTATCATCTGGAGGGCGACATTTTCCTCATCTTTGCTTTATGCACATTTCAGGAAGCCTAGTGAGGACTAGAAAAATGTAACAAAGCATTTCCAACTCTGAAGAAGAGTAACTGGCCTCCCAGCCATTTATACATTTATTCTGGTGCCCCAGTTGGCCTGTTTGTGTAGCTTTGTACATTATGCTTGTCTCTAATGCAAGTATTCACCGTTGTCAATCATGGCACTCATGTGGGGCACAGAAACATTTATATAGTGAGTAGAAAGTCCTGTAAGAGACATACTAGTTCATGACATCTCTAATGCCTATATGTAGTCAGGGTCCAATTGTCAATTCAGCTGTATGAAATCATCTGTCTTTGCTGGAGGGAAGGTAGAGTAGCACAGGACATGAAGGATGCAAACATCGTCACATTGTACAAGAACAAAGGTGACAGGGGAAATTGCAATAACTACCATAGCATCTCTCTTCTCAGCATTGTAGGGAAGCTGCTTGCCTGTGTAGTGCTGAAGAGGCTCCAGGTGCTTGCAGACAGAGTCTATCCAGAATCACAGTGTGGATTTCAAGCTAATAGATCCACCAGTGACATGATATTTTCCCTTAGACAGTTGCAGGAGAAATATAGGGAACAATGACAGCCACTCTTTGTGGCCTTCATAGACCTTACAAAGGCCTTTGATTTGGTTAACAGGGCTGTCTTTTTAAAAATACTTCCCAAGATTGGATGTCCAACACAACTCCTTAACATCATCAGGTCCTTTCATGAAGAAATGAAGGGCACTGTAGTGTTTGATGGCTCAACATCAGATCCCTTCGACATTCAAAGAGGAGAGAAACAGGGTTGTGTCCTCATGTTGACTGTTTGGGATCTTTTTTGCTGCCATGCTGAAGCACGCTTTTGAAACTGCAACAGAATGTGTTTATCTCCAGACTAGATCAGATGGAAAGCTCTTTAAACTCTCTAGATTGAGAGCGAAGACCAAAGTCCAACTGAAATGCATGCGGGACTTCCTCTTTGCCGATGATGTAGCTGTTGCTGCCCATTCTGCTGAAGACTTCCAAAAACTTATGAACCATTTTAGTAAGGCTTGCCTAGATTTTGGATTAACAATCAACCTGAAGAAAACACAAGTCATGGGCCAGGGCATGGACTCACCTCCCTCTATTACCATCTCTACTCAAGAACTGGAGGGTGTTCATGATTTCATGTACCTTGGCTCAACGATCTCCGACACTTTTTCCCTCTAGATGTCGAGCTGGATAAACGCATTGGCAAAGCAGCCACCATGTTCTCTAGACTCACAAAGAGAGTATGGCTTAATAAGAAGCTGATGGCATACACCAAGATCCAGTTCTATAGAGCCTGTGTAACGAGTACACTCTTGTACTGCAGTGAGTCCTGGACCCTTTGTGCACGGCAGGAGAGGAAGCTGAACACGTTCCATATGTGGTGTCTCCGACACATTTTTTGTATCACCTGGCAGAACAAAGTTCCCAATAGAGTAGTCCTAGAACAATTTTTAGCATGTATACATTACTGAATCAGCTATGTCTATGTTGGCTTGGACATGTTGTGAGAATGGCTGGTGGTTGGATTACAAAAGATCTCCTGAATGGAAAATTAGTGCAGGGAAATCACCCCAGGGGGAGACCACAGCTTCAATACAAGGATATCTGCAGACGGGATCTGAAGGCCTTAGGAATGGACCTCAACAGACGGGAAACCTTGACATCTGAGCGTTCAGCCTGGAGGCAGGCGGTGCAGCATGGCCTCTCCCAATTTGAAGAGACACTTGTTCAACAGGCCAAGCCAAAGAAGCAGTCCCGAAACCAGCAAAATCAGGTTGCTAGATAAGGAACAGACTGTATTTGTCTTCAGGGTGGAAGGGACTATCACTCTCGAATTGGCCTTCTCAGCCACACTAGACATTGTTTCAAGACCTTTATTCAGAGCATGTCACCATAGTCTCTCAAGATTGAAGGATGCCTACATACATATTGCTAATTCATGCTTGTGTAAAAGATCTCACATAGCGGCCAACCGCCACTCATTGAGAAGGCACTTTTTACATGTCTGGACACACACCCAGGAATACAACCAGCACCTTGCTAATGAGTGGGAATTGGCCACCACCATTTAAGCGCAAATCACCAGTAGAATTCTGGCTTATAACTTGCCCTACCAATTACCCCTACCTCCCCCACAAAAACAGTTATGTGACCAATCCACTGGGTATATTAATAAGATATACATAGGTTGCATCAAGACTTATATAGACCTCTCTTTAAATAATGCTATTTCAAGGCTATTTATAAAAAAGTATTAAATAAGAAATGCAACTAAAAAAACAGCATAAGTTGTTTAATATACTACCAGCAATTTAAAAAAATGCTTATTTATAATATGAAAAGCAGCATCCATAATTTAAGATGAGACTGGTGCATTCAGGTTCTTTTAGCCCTAATTAAAAATAATAAAAGAAAGGTCATGCACCCCTTAGGCAGTTGAATATCTTATATGAACAAGGATTCCATAATACAATCCAGAAAGCCAACCTTCTTGCATACCATGCCATTTGGGCATTTCATCTACTTCTGCTTTAGTTTGGATTCACTGCTCCATCGTAGCAATTTCACATATAATTTCCCTTTCGATATCATACTGCTCTTCTTAAGAACTCAGCAGGAGAGAATTTACCTGAATCGCCACTGCTTTTTGCAAACATGTTTGTTCTGGGCAAGCTCTTTTTGCCGAGCTCCCTCTTTAGGCTGCTATTAGAATTTTTAATGTTTTAGTAAATAAAGGAACTGTACTCTACCTGGAGGTCTAGGGGTTACCTCAGGGCAGGGATCCTGCACAAAGACTAAGTCTAGCATCATAATACTTGGCTCACTGCAGGGAGGAGCATCATTTGGTTGCAAATATTCTTCAGGGTTAAGGTAGTCAGCTGAAACAGATACTTAGGCTCAAGTAATAAAGTGGTGGAGGGGAATTTCCCCATTCTATAGAAAAAACCCGGCTATGTAGTCAAGTCAAATACTATTGAGATGGATGTTTAAGCAGGCAAAGTTTTAACTCTATATGAAGGTTAACCATGTAGAAGAGGCGGTGGTTCAGCCCAGAGTAAGCAGAGCCATGTGGAGACAATGTTGAGATGCAGCAGTTTTTCCCAGTGTTGTATCTTCTGGATACCTGGGCTACAATTCTCATCAGCCCTAGCCAACAAGGCCAACGTTGAGGGATCAAAGGAGTTACAATCCAAAATGTCAAGATGGCAGCAAGTTGGGAATGCTGAATTATGAAACACCAGGGCTCCTCTATACACTTGGTGGAACCGGAAAAGAACAAGACATGTTTCTAACAGCAGCCAGGATCATCCAATTGTGTTGGCTCAGCTCAAGCTGAATGAGCTGATGGGTCAAGAGCCATCCCTACCACCTTCAGAACTGCATCCTCCATTTGACGCAATTGAGGCCTCCAAGAGCTCACACAGCAAAACATTTTTTGAATTTGTGTGGATTCCATACCTTTTTGTACTCGCTGATCCAGTACAGTCTGCTTGTGATGGGATCGAGAGTCAGCCCCACGGGCTCTTCCATGGTTACGACTGTGAGCACATGCCTGTCTGAACCATCCATCCCTGCAGCTTCTATGACAGTTCTGCCTTTTCCACCTCGATTCACCCAATACATGTATCTGTGAGAGAGACAGAACATCAGAGCGTTGCACTAGTACTTTGCCATTTGGCAAGAGCAGCGCAGAGTTCTCAGAATGCACAAACTCTGCAAACAAAGCCCATCCAAGGCTGAGCTGGTTAAAATCTGGAACAGTTCAAAGGGCTTCATGCTACATAAAACCCGTATCTTGACCCTGGCAAGTGGAGAGCTATTCTGTCTCTGGTAGCAAAAAGCCTTGGGCTGGCTCTGTTACACCATGTCAACTCAGGTACTCTTACCTTTTTTCTGGAAATGTAATCAGCTGCTCCGGCATCATCTCCTTCTCTAGGATCTTCACATATCCTCTGCCATCACTCAAGCCAGCAAAGATGGCATCAGGTGAGCTACTCGCCCAGTATAATTGTCCTGTGAACCGGTCTACAGATATGCTGTTGATACCACTGATATCTACAGAGAGGATTATAGAGATTTAGTCGTCTCAGGCCATGTTTTTCTCTCTCTCCCCCCCCCCCCATCCTAGAAAGCAAATTGTGAGCTACCTGTTTGGCATTAACGCATCAACTTTAATCAGTTTTTGGATAAGGGAACATCACAACATCCTGTAGGAGGGCTGTTATACATTTCCCCTTGGGTGCATGAGAAGAACAAATCTTTGTGGTTACCTCTGGAGTGCCTTTCACTGGCCACCCAGCCCCTGAATTTTATTTAGTTCATTTACCACATTACAAGGCACAGGAATCTAGTATCTCACTGGAAGTGTACCATTCTTTTGCTAAAGAGAACTTGCTTAAAACAGAATGTGATCCTGGCCCATTAACCATAAGGACAGCCTGCAGGATTCTGTTCTTATGCCATGTATCTTTTTTTCACCCACTTCTCAGTGAGCATTTCTAGATTTTTTGCATGCGAGGAAAACACACTCACAGTTTCCCACCCAGCTAATCTGCATTTCCTTTCAGGGCTTCTGGTAGGTTATCAAGAAATCTCTAATGCTTAAGTGTTGTTTAATTTACTGTGTTAAGATTTAAACAGGCACTGACTTCTTTGCCTTGAATTTCATTTTTTCCTTTCCCAGAGAAAAGGAAAAAATGCAGTTGACATGGCTTGCCCAACTTTAAATTTATACCTTGTTTCCCCAAAAATAAGCCCTAGTATGATTTTTCAGGATGCTTGTAATGTAAGCCCTACCCCCAAAATAAGCCCTAATTAAGTAAAACCCTGCGCTTCACCATTGTGCAGCAACCAGAAGATGACATGACTGTAAAATAAAACATCCCCTGAAAATAAGGCCCAACATGTTTTTTGAAGCAAAAATTAATATAAGACCCTGTCTTATTTTCAGGAAAACATGGTAGCAACCATGTGAAGCAGGCCAGACCCAAATGCAAAACTGGCCTAAGGCTAGTCAGCCCATAACCAGAGGAGAATTTGAATGCAGGTCAAGCTTATCCTAGCTCAGCATTACCCCTTATAGTGCACTGGCACTCACTGCAACTTAACCTGTGCTTCCAGTAGTTTGCAGTTGTCATATGCCATCAAGTCATAACAGGGTTTTCAAGGTAAGTGAGATATTTAAAATGTGGTTTTACCAAGTTCCACATCCCTACTGAATGTCCTTGGGGAGCAGAGATTGGAACCTAGACTTCCTTAGTCTTACATCCATCACTCTATCCACTATACCAAATTGCATATCTTCCATTGGTTTAGGGGTAGGGTAAAGGTGCTGAATGAACCAAGCTTGGCTTAGGACTTACATGAAATACAGTAAAAGGTTTACCTTGATAGAGAAGAGTTTCATTTTTGCCAAACATAAAAACATGCAGCTTGTACTCTTCACTGATCCAGTAATATTTTTTTCTTGACAAATCATAGGCAACAGAAGCTGGTTTTGTGTCTGTAGAGACTAGAGGCTCCAAACTGAGAGTTTTCATATCCAAAAGGGCAAGTTCGTGACCAACACCCAACAATATTTTGGTAGCACCACCTGGAAGAATTTTTTTAAAAAAATGAAACTAAAGTAGAATTGTTGAGCCCACAAAATGTAGGCATTAGGATTTCTCTAAAGGAGAATGTCCTTTTCTCTGATGCAAGTCTGCTTGATATTACTAGGTAAATTAATACCATGCAACTGAATAGGAAAAGATATAATCCAGTAATGGAACTTGAGTAAATTGGGTCCTGCAAAAAAAATTTGGATAATTTATCTAAAAATCACATCCTCACAAATACATTACAACAGGAATTAAATACTTCTCCCACTATTTCAGCTGAAGCAAGGAATTTTGATCTATACATTCTTATTTCCTGTTAGTCTTGTTCTCCCTAAAATCTTGATCAAAGGTTTAATGTGGGGCCTTCATTACAAATTCACATGAATACACATGGTCTGAATCTTTTATATTTTGTACCCTATGGTTATCAACGGGACGGCTTCTCAACTTAAGAACCCATTACACAACTTTTTCTATGTAAAATCAACTTTTCTAAGACATCTAAAGTTATTTGACTACTATTCTAGCCTCCTGCTTGTTTTTAGTATCTTTTTGTTGTTATTTAGTTGTTAAGTCATGTCCAACTCTTCGTGACCACATGGACCAGAGCACGCAGGCCCTCCTGTCTTCCACTGCCTCCCAGAGTTGGGTCAAATTCATGTTGGTAGCTTCAGTGACACTGTCCAACCATCTCGTCCTCTGTCGTCCCCTTCTCTTGCCTTCACACTTTCCCAACATCAGGGTCTTTTCCAGGGAGTCTTCTCTTCTCATGAGATGGCCAAAGTATTGGAGCCTCAGCTTCAGTATCTGTCCTTCCAGGGAGCACTCAGGGTTGATTTCCTTCAGAACGGTTTGATCTCCTTGCAGTCCAGGAGACTCTCAAGAGTCTCCTCCAGCACCACAATTCAAAAGCATCAGTTCTTCGGAGGTCAGCTTTCTTTATGGTTCAGCCCTCACTTCCATACATCGCTACTGGAAAAGCCACAGCTCTTGACTATGTGGACCTTTGTCCGCAAGGTGATGTCTTTTTAAGTTGCCGTCTAGGTTTGTCATCGTTTTCCTCCCAAGAAGCAGGGATTTTTTAATTTCATGGCTGCTGTCACCCTCTGCAGTGATCATGAAGCCCAAGAAAGTAAAATCTGTCACTGTCTCCTTATCTTCCCCTTCTGTTTGGAAGGAGGTGATGGGACCAGTGGCCATGATCTTAGTTTTTTGATGTTAAGCTTCAGACCATTTTTTGCGCTCTCCTCTTTCACCCTCATTAAGAAGTTCTTTAATTCCTCCTCACTTTTTTTAAGTATCTACCAAGGACTATTTTACCTGTAATAAAGTATGTACAAACCAGTGTTGGGTAAAGCATGGTTCCAGCTGTTTTGGAAATTCCTAGCTCCACCCAGAGTCCCTTTGATCTCCTTGACAAAAATATTTTTGTTCAGTCAGGAAAGGTGAATGGCTGCTCCTAGAGGCCCATTTCCCAAAGTAGCAATTCATGTTTAAATAGGCCAGTGGTTCTTAACCTTGGGTGACTCAGGTGTTTTTGAACTGCAACTCCCAGAAACCCCAGCCAGCACAGCTGGTGGTGAAGGCTTCTGGGAGTTGCAGTCCAAAAACACCTGAGTAACCCAAGGTTAAGAACCACTGAAATAGGCTACAGTGACACCCCCACCCCAAATCATTCAATACCCCCCAAAGCCAATTGTTTGGAATACCAGTGAACTTGTCACATTTGCTTTCGGGGAGGGGTGGGGGGGACCGTGTAGTTCCCAGAGGATCCAGAAATGTAAAACTAGTGGCTAAATCCAAAGTTGTTGACCCCAGTTTAAACTTGGAGTACTACCAAATGGTATCATCATCAGCTCATTTCCAAGTTGATTGTATTATCATGTATCACATGACTAAAATAGCTATTCTCAACAGGGGCCACATGACCCACCCCCCTAGGGGAGCCCTGGCACATTTGAAGGGGCTACAGACTGGAAACACTTCTTCACACATTTATAAGGTTCCCTGTGCAACTTCTACAATCCTGATTTATCCTATATTTCTTTCATATTATGTTTATGGCCATGACAAAAAAAGTTGAGAATGGCTGCCCTAAAATAAGGTCATTAGGTAGCACTCTGATGACACTGCAGTGAATTAGGAACCTATGGATGTCCAGTTGCTGTGGGACTCCAGTTCCCATCACCTCCCATAAATCTGGCCCACGGTAAGCTATTAAGGCAACAACTCATCAACATCTGAAGTACTACCAGTTCCTCATTGCAGCTGCAGTTTAGATTTGACTAGCAAAAGGCAGCCGTGATCTCAGATTAAGTCACTGCCACCATAATTCAAGTAGCGCACTTGCACAGAAGTAGATCTCAATTGCTAGCTTTAGTTCATGAAGGTTTTAAAAAAAGACTTTTATAAACTTAAACTTTAAAGAGATGTTTGGTTGCTTGTTACATAAATGCCAAAGTGACTAATCTGTGACTGCATTTAATTGCTTTCACTGCATGGGCCCAAGAGGCATCTCTTTGGCCTCTAGATAATAAAGGCATCTGTACCTTTGGTTTCACAGGGCTTAGTTGTACAAATATTGCACAAACTCATACAAGAGGACAGCAACTCGAGACAACCTGGCCTGCATCATGAAAGGTGCTGTTCTTGTTGCAAGTGGCTTCGGTTCTATCTGGGACTGCTGAGGGAAGAATACGGGCCTAAGGTGCCGAGGGAGGTCCAGATTTCACAAAAAAGGAAGTGGAATGAGCTTTTGTTGAAGTACCACCAATAAGAAGGTCCTCTATGATTGTAATCATGCCCTTGCATCTACAGAAGTCTTTGCCTTTATTGACCTTTAGTAAACTAGTAGGCCTTCTTTTAATGTCAGGAAAGAAAAGATGGTGCATGTGAATTAGAGGCTTACCTGTAGCCTCACAAGCAGTTTTGTTGGAGAGTCGGTACCCTTGAACACAGTCACAGGAAAAAGAACCCACTGTGTTATTGCACAACTGGCTACAAGGACTATATGCCATCGCACACTCGTCAACATCTACAATTAAAAAGTACAGTAAGTGCTATGTACTGTATGTAAGTTCAAACAGACTAAAGGTTTGCTATTAGTGTGCCTGAAAGCTATGTGGCACCACCGAGGGAAATACTATTAGCAAACAGGCAACCCTGACTGGTTCATGGGAACAACACTATTGCCTTAATGTTTTGGAAAGGGGCATCTACCAATATTCTACAAATAAACCATCCCCACACCGACATACTGTTTAGAAGTGTTACAGTATAGAACATGCCAAATACAGTACAAATTACTGAAATCCTCAGACAAAAATGGATCAGTTGCTATTTGACCCTCAGGGCTAGACAATTAATTTGCAAGCTGGGCCCCGGGTATGAATATAGATTGAATTATAGAATAAGCACCTGTTGTGCCCAGAAGATTCTGTACCATGTTTTAAACACTGGTTGATTTCCTGCTAACTTTCTAATGCCCTAAAATGCTATTCAGGTCTAAGCTAAAGTTCACTATATGAAGTGAAAAGCTCCAAGGCAAATATTCAGTAGATCAGGAACTGAATATTAATACAGTATAATCAGAAATTCTGTGTAAATGTACTGCATCATCATCAGGGTCCACAAAATGAATGATTATTTGCTCAGCAAGTTATGAGATGTAGTTGCATTTTCTTACAATATTCCACTGCCAAGCTTTGTTCACTCAAGTATCTTAGTATTGTTTGTGTAATATAGAGTGGTGAAAGTGTATTACACCTAGCAATGCTACCTCTAATGTCTTAATATTAAGAAATATTGAGGGCAGCAACAATATTTTTGCAATTAATAGAATAACTAGCATTGCTGAATGTGTTGTTGTAATAAACTAAAATTGCTTTTGGAATGTCATCGGGGGAGATATGTGGCCATTGGTCCTTTAAAAATTCACTTAAAAATAACTAGTTCCTTGTTAAAAAAATCTGCCAGTACACTATTGCATAGCTCTGCCCGCATACTGTAATGGGAATGATGTCAGCATCAGAATAGCACTGTTTAAAGTGTTGCTTTTTTCATATTAGAAGTTTGCACAACTTTGTCTCCTTGTGCATGAGATGCTTGAGCGAACTGAAATCAGAAAAGCAACTCTTCAATTAGCAGCAATCTGCTCCTAGTGATAACATACTTCCCGCTGCTCAGTAGGAGCTACACACTAGGATACCAGCCTGTGACTAGTAAGAAGTAACTTTAAAAAAGGCTTGTATTCAGCTGCAAAATATTTGTATTAGTTACAGTTGAAAGTTAAAGAAATACCTTTCTAGCCTTCAGTGTATTCATTTTATTTAGACATTTGTAAAAATATACCTGTGCAGTTCTGACCAGTAGCATCAAGGCTCCAACCGGGGCTGCATGAACATCTCACGCCCCAGAATGTATCAGCACATGTATCCATGCAGCCTCCGTTACTCAGAGAACACTTATTACCTAGATGTATAGAACAAAAGGCAATTATTCAAATACTCTCCACTGTAAGCAGTGCAGGCTGATGATTCATCTTACAGGTAATGAATCCATTCCAAGCATTCTCCTGAACTTCAAAGGCACTGTCCAAGGTGCTGAACCTCCTTTTTGGATTAATAGTTCAGCAGCTGGGCTACCTGCTGTAAAGTCTAATTAAAACCCGGCATGGCTTCATCACCCCACAACACTGGAGTCATCAGCCTCCAATGGTTGTAACAAATACATTGTCACCAATTTTAGCTATTGAAAGCTATTAAAAATTACCACAAGTCCTGGGTTCATCGGTGCCATCTAGACAGTCTGTTACTCCATTGCACATCAGAGAATTCAGAATGCATTTCCCCTTATCACAATGGGTCATTCCTTCCGGACAGGAAACTGTATTCAAAAGTTGAAGTTAGTTAGGACTACACACGCTGCTAAACATTGCTTAAAGTTCTTTTCATGTCATTGCCAACACGTTGTAAATTTGCTAATTAAATACTTTTATATCTCAGTCTGAGATGCCCATAACCTTCCAGACTGTAACGACTTGTACCCGGAGTAAGCATATGACCAAAGGGCTCTATAGCTAACATAAGCTGGTTTGCAGTCCAGGAACTCCAAATAGTTCACATGAGTCAGTCAAGATGAGGATCAACTTTTAACCATTTCAGCACTGCATATGTAAAACCTGATGCCAAGTGCAGCCTTTTGCATGTAGTTCGAAATGTGTGTAATACCAACCAGTTAATCGTCCAGCCAAGTGCATGCCACAATCACTCACTTTGTTGGGCTATCAGCATTGGCACCCTATTAAAAACATCTGTTAATGATGAAGAACATTTCTAGCAATGTATATAAAAAGTAGTTTAGTTTTTAGACAACTGCACACAGCAGACATTTGTCAGGCCTAGTCTAAATTAAATGCACTGCATTTTTTTATAGTGCCCCCCTTCATCATCATACTCATAGGCATCCTTCAGTCTCGAGAGACTATGGTGACATGCTCTGAATTGAGGAGTGTCCTCTCCATAGCATGAAGCCCAGGTAAAGTAATATGGAGGATAGGCTGTTACCCAAGCAGCAGATCCCCCCTCTCCACATTGCTGGAATGGTCCAATGGAAAGGCAAGAGCCAATACACTGGTTCCATCAATGTCGCAGGAGTTGGCAGAACAACACGAGCTGCCTTCGGGACTCCAGCTCCGGATTTTGCCTCTAGGTTAACTCCTGAAGCCTTTTCCATGAGTGGATATAGCCACAAGGCAGTGGAGGTTTGAAATCGGAGTTTTCCTTCTCCTAGATGGGCTGCCTTACATGGCTGACAAGCCCCACCTACCCGACCTGCTCTTTAATGAGCAGATAAGCACAATTAAAAATGGTGGAAGTTACTTACTGAACATAACAATAGAAACCATTGGTTTTGAGAGGCAGACACATACGTATACATAATTTAATACTGTTAATATACTTATAAGCAATATACTTATAAGCAATTCTGGCCATGTTTGCATTTTAATGGTAGACAAGCACATTTAATTATGAATTTATGTACAGGATTATTGGACCCTATTTAACCATTATATGAGCTATAAAAACATCCAATGGTACATTTTTAACCAGGGTGTATTTCATTTAAACCAAATTGTTTTAAATCTCCATTTGAATTGGGGGGAAATGGTTTTTGACCATTCAAGTTTTAAAAATTTAAAGTAAAAAATCCATTTTTTAAAATTTAAAACTTTAAACTTATTGATCTTTAGCCACTCTGTTTTAACCCTCCAACAAAAGGAAATCCTGTATATAAGGAAAGACTAAGTTACTGCTAAGAAAATCTTTATTTGCAACATGGGCATACAGCAAATAAATTATTA
The DNA here is from genome assembly GCF_051106095.1 of Pogona vitticeps. NCBI lineage: Eukaryota > Metazoa > Chordata > Lepidosauria > Squamata > Agamidae > Pogona > Pogona vitticeps. The sequence goes on along the minus strand of NC_135784.1, from coordinate 196,329,982 downwards.
CTTTCCAGTATGTTAACCTATCCTATCTCCTAAAGGCTGTGGTCTCACAGTCTCTTCACTGTTAAACATCTTCAGATTGAGACATTTCAGGAGCATGTTAAGATGCAAAGTTTTAAATGCCTGAACCAAAAAGCATCTAACCATCTTCCAGATTACAGGATGCTACTCACCACAGATTTCTTCATCCGAGTTGTCTCCACAGTCGTCAATGCCGTTGCACTTCCAATCCTCCATAATGCAGATTTTATTCTTACATTGCCACTGCCCAGGCAGGCAGTTGTTCAGGGGGCAATTTGCTTCATCCGAGCCATCCTCACAATCCTTATGCTGATCACACCATTCCCATGGATTGATGCATTGATTAGTTCCTTGGCAGGGCAATTTTTTCCTTGCACAAGCTGCAATAATACTGTAGCGTCAGAACAGCTTCCACACTCTGTTTCTGTGATCCATGTTTTGAATTCTGTTACTTCGACTTTCAGCCACTAGGAGGCAAACATTTTGAAGCCCTGGACTGAGAAGTCCTACCCTTTCCACTAAGACACAATTTTGTTACCTTTCTGATCTGAACTAACAAAGAGGGACTGTAGCTGTATAGCACGCATGCTCTATAATTTATAATTATAAGAGACTTCATGCACATTGCTTCCAGTTAATGGATGTGCAACTATAAATTCCTGTCTGAGATTAGTAAAAAAATAAGTTGGGCTCTGCTTTGTGGCTTCAGCACCAAAGGTTTTCTGTAGCAGCACACCCTCCTCTAGTTAAGAACCAACCTGCTGAAAGGCAAGCATTAACATCAGGCACATAAAAATGCTTTGCTTTCTCCAACAGCTTGGCAAATTGAGGGAAGGTGGTTTGTACCTACCACAGTTCTTCTCATCCGACCCATCCATGCAATCGCTAATACCATCACAGAGCCAGGTAACATCAATACACTTCCCATCATTGCATTGCCATGCATTTGGGGCACCGCGACATTCTTCATCTGAAAACATTAAAGCAAGTTTCGTTTCATTCACGTAATCTTTAAAAAAAAAGAACTGCTATCTGTGAGGTGATTGCTCTACAAGTCTAGAAAGTTGCTTATCCAGTCAATGTCAGAGATATAAGAGCCCCAAGAGTTTACTGTGCAGGTGACAAATACTGTGGCACATGGAAGAAACAGAAATTTGTCCAAGATACAGGTCACTATAGCTACTCCTGAAAAGACAGGCAGATTAAGTTGAGCCTTTGAGTTGCCTTCAAGAAGCTGATGGGATGGCACAGATCACTGGTGATCATCATCACTTGCTGAAAGTGTCGGGAGTTTTTGCAAGCTTGCATGCTGCCTTTAGTAGTTTTGAACGGAAGAGAGTTTTCTAGATAGATCAATCTATCTAGCACTAACCAATCACTCCCTGCAACTGAATTCAAAGAGAGCCTAACCTTTCTCCTCAGTGCTTCCCCCTCCCCTCCTCTAGAGTCTGCCAAGGCCTGTTGTTGAAAGCAGCCATGTTTGTCAGTTTGCTGTTTGGTCTCTTGATTTGTAAACTATAAAACTTTTTCTTCTTTCTCCTACTCATGTCATTGAGTAAGCGAGATTGTAAGTGCCAGTTGAGAAAGGGGGCAGACTGCATTGGGGGACTTGAAGCTATTTGTAAATCCATGCACTTCTGCTACTCGGAGAAATTTAACCAAACATTCAAAACTCTGCAACAGAAAGTCCAAGGTAAAAATCGACCTAGGCTCCATTTCTGAGGGCCATAGTGCACAGAGTATTTGAAAGCTCATGTGGCAAATAGGCAGAGTATAAGCATGCTACAAACTTGATGGACCTTTCGGTGACTTCAGGGCTGTAGGAAAAAGTTTTTACAGTACAGTACTTATTTCTCAGTTCATTACTAAAATGTTTTTTTAAAACTGAACAGCCATAGGGCAAGCATTAAAAACTAGTGTGCCATAGCCGTGTTAAAGCTACTAACAGAGCTGCTTAATTCTTTGTTTTGCAGTCTCATCTTCAGCTTTATGCTATGGATGAGAGCTTTTCTTAATACTGAGTTGCCCAATAACAACACAGCGTGGGAAATTGGCGCATTTGCTGGCATATGCCATTTGATCTCTCCTACTATATTCTTCCTCCAAACAGGAGCAGGGAGATGACCCAGGGAACTTTTGTCTGTAGTTTGCTTGCCATTATATCTGAACCGGAATCCCTGGCTTGTTGCTCTTGTTTGTGGCTTGTGACTCCACTTTCTCCAAAGGGCAACAGAGTAGGATTCTCTTATTAGAAGAGCAACATGTTGGTTCAGATGTAATACAGCACTAAGAAATGGATTATTGTTTCCTAGTTTGCTCACCTGCTTCTGCCAAGACAAGTTAATCAACATAACCTAGCATGCCTGATCATTTCAGATAATCCAGAACTGTAACTGACCATTACATCAGATGGGCTTGACTGTGTCCTATTAAGACATCTCAGAAGTTATAATCTTTGAACTACAAAACTCGAACACCTAGTCCAGCCCCTGCCAGGGAGGCACAGTGGGAAAAATCAAACTCCTCTGCTGTCATAGAGGGGTTATGTGACCCCCCCCCCCCCGTAACCAGGTCTAGTTAGCAAGCTGGATGCAACATTTTGGAACCACTGAAGTTTCCAAAGGCAGCCCCACGTAGATCATATTACAGTAATCCAGCTAAAAGGTAAGTGTATAACACATGTCATCAACGCCAGATGAGATCTCTTCAGGAACAGGGGCAGCTAGCACACCACTTTTAAGTGTGCAAAGATACTCCTGGCCACTGCTGAAATCTGGGCATCCACAGGCTCAGCAACAAATGCAAGAACCACCCCAAGCTGTGCACATGTGTGTTCAAATGGAGGGCAGCCTCATTCCAGCACAGGCTGCTATCCCTTGCTCTGCCTTTCAACTCACCAGAAGCACCTCTGTCTTGTCTAAATTTAAGTTTCAGTTCATTCACATGCATGCACACACACACAATCCATTACTGAAATAGTTTCCTTGCATTTAAAAAGTCTCAGTTGGTAGTTGTCCAAAAACTTACCACAGTTCTCATCTGAGCCATCAGGACAGTCTTGTTCTCCATTACAGAGCCATGTCAGAGGAATACATTTATCTCCACAACCAGCTTGCAGAGAGGTGTTACAAGAGGTTCCAGCTGGAGGAGCAAAGGCAGTATGATCAGAAACAAGGAGTTCACCTGCAAAGGTATAGAGAGCCCACAGCTACTACAGGAGAAATGCACCAGGAACCAAAGCTTGCTCCATAGCCAGCAATGGCATGGAGAGTCTGAAGAACACTCTAGGAAAGCCCTATTGGATAGACCTATACGATTTCTTTTTTGGTCACTATCACTATTAGATATACTATTGTATATCCAATTGTAATACAGTCCTTTGTATGTTATCTACTCCAACTCCCATCATTTCCAGCCAACACAGCCATCAGGAACGATGCTTTATAAAATCCAACTTTCCCCTTAACACAGTGGCTAGGCTGTCAAATTTAAAAAACAACACACAATTAACAGAACCCCTATCGTTTGCAAGTGGCATACAAGAATTTGGACTACTATTAAAGACAGGAGAGCTATAGGATAGGCCAGTCCTATAAAGAAAAAACTAGGAGTCATAGACAAGCTGCACAGTCTCAGGGCAACCTCAGAAAAAGGGGATGGTAAACCTGTGCAATCTCTACCTGGAGATCTCTGAAAAGGGTCGTCATAAATCAGAATGGACTCTACAACAGACAATTACCGTAATAGCAAACAAGCTCTACCAGTTCCATGGAATGGTCTTTAAAGTCCAGTAGGACGGGTCAACAGATTATTCAAAGCCGCTCTCAAGCCATGGGCAATTTTATCCACCCGCAACCCCCACTGTCTTTCCCTAAACGCCCCATGCAACCCCCCGAGAGCTCCACCCAGCTTTCACCTGGGGCAGGCATCCAGTAACACCAGCTGCCCGCAGCAGCCAAAAGGAGAACAATCTGGAGCCTTAAACGCCCCATCCTGCACACCGCGGGCACGCAGGACCGCCCGCCACGCAAGACACAAACACGGAGCAAAAAAAAGAACGATGGAAAGCGGGGCTCCCGTAATGGCTTATATTCCCCGCGCAAGAATCCGATTGGATGGGGGTGCTCCCCTGAGCCAATCAGAAGATCGGCCTTCTGCGATATATTAGGCGCTGCCATCCTGAGGGCACTTACTACGGGAGAGGAGAGTAGCGGGTGGAGGGAGCTGTCTTTTACATACGAGGAAATACGCGCCGGTGGAGGGGGGGATGTTCAAGCTAGGTCGCAATCCTGTAAACTGTCACCTGGGGAGGCTGGGCTCCCCACTGAAGTAAGCAGGGCTTACTACTTAGTAGGTACAGATTCATGTTATTAATTACTTCAAAATATTTGAATAATTTACTGCTTTTAAATTTTCATACTTTTTTTTAATTGTATAAGCTATCTTGGGTCCGTTTTTAGGAGAAGGGTGAGATAAAAACATTTTAAATAAAATACAGTAATAACCGCTGCATGTTGAGAAGGAAGTCCCATGGAATGCATTGGAAATTACTCTGAGGAAGCACCCATAACATTTGTTAAAGAGACAATGGGAAGGGGGGGGGAGAAATACCGTACTACTATAAAGACAGACGTTTCAGTGTGAGCTGTTGTGGGTCACAATCTACCTCTTCAGAGAAATCTGTGTTAGCCTTTAAAATGCTACAGTATTTTGTCCTCCACTCCCCATTTCCCCATTCATTTTGCAAACACATTGAGACAGTTTAGTATTAGGCTGTGACACTATGATCTTATATGTTAAGTGCTGTCAAGTGACTTCGAATTATAGTGATCCTAAAAAGATTACTGCTATGTGTAAGAGATAAATGTGTTAAGAGATCAGTAAAGAGATAAAGGGGTAAATGCTTCTTCAGTGAGTTTCCATGGCTAAGCAGGAATTTGAACCCAGATCTCCCACTACACTTCTCTGGCTCTCAATTCTGTGTACATGGGCTGTAATCCTAAATAACTTTACAAGGAAAGGAGCCACACTGGACATAATGGGACTTACATCTGTGTTAAGTTGCTTCAGCCTGATGGTTTAGGTTTGTGATAGGCATGACTACTGAGTATACTCCCTTAAGGTCTAGTATAATTTTACATAAGTTGCTAACTAACTTATTTTGCTTAGGAATTTATTAATATATAAATAAAGTTATGAGTCATTTTGAAGAGCCAGTGTAGTGGGCAGAGTGAGGGACTAGGGCTCATAAGACCTAGGTTCAAGAATGCAAGAATGTGGAAAGCTGCAGCAGCTGAATTCCTGCCTGTTATTTTATGTATTAAAGGCACAGGAACGCTGATGGAAAAACAGTGATGGCATCCCTAGCCACTGTATTGGGCAACTGCAAAGCAAAGAAAATGTCGACATCAGAAGCTACACTCACACTGAGGGCCAGTGAAACTACAGAACAGAGGTACATCTTCACAGAAACCCCTCGTCATTGTGGGCAGTAGCCATCTTGAGTGGAGTTTCTTCAGGTTTCGAGTAAGAAAGTACAGTAACTTTTCTGAGCTCTGTGATAGAGGTGGTCTGGGAGAAAGTGGAATACATATTTCAGCTGCTTTGACTATACAGTAGCTGTGTTATTGTCTGTATGTTGTCTTGGGTGAGAAAAGCTTTGGACCACAGGGAGAGAAATCTACATCAATTTGTCAGTCAGATGCTAGGGAGATTGGTTGTATTCTGTTTTTAGACAAGGAAACTACTTTTGCTCAAGCAGAAGGCAGTTTCAGGTACTGGTTCAAAAAGTCAATGGCTGTTTTATTACGGTTGCCAGATTGCAAAAAAAAAAAAAAAAAAAAAAAAGGCTCCTGTATCCTTAATTGTGTAGAAGAAGGAATTGCGAGAGCTGTGGTTTGCATGAGAAGGTGCACCTGCCAAAACCACTATTAATGCACAACTATTATTGGCATACAAGCCTTTGATTTTTTTTTATTTTTTGCATGCAACCTCTCTGTAGCTTAGTGATATGTTACTCAAATGTGGCTGAAAATAAGACTGCCTAGGTTTAAGGAAAGGCAGAAAAAGAACGTCCAAAATACTGGTGTTAAGGAGAAGGTTGACTATCACATCAGGGTAAATACTAGTTAATGTTTATAATTTTTTATTTTTGTACAAAGACCAGCAATAGTGAAGGATTTCTGTTCTCCTATAACCAAATTCACAAGTCTGTCAGGCCAAAACAAAATAACAATTTAAAAATGAAGAAGATAAAAACGTGGTAGGCACCTTAAAGACTTACTGCTTTATTTTAATATGAGCTTTCATGGACAAGTCCACTTAAATTTGTGGGGGAAGTAAAGGAATCACAAAGAAACTTCAAATTTTAAATTTTAAAACAGGCCTGGTTGTCCTGAATGTTTCATAAATAATAAATAGCAACAAACAGTGCAAGGAAGGTCTTATTTTCATCAATAATTAATCATACTGTATTCCAAAATAAATGTGGGGTTCAAGTTGGTATTTGTAAATGAGGTTGTGTTTGTGATATGTAGACCTGTGCTCCAAGAAGATATTAGTGTATTTTGGACGTTTGAGCATTCTTCCATTTAAAATAGACTTGAGAGCAAACCTGAAGCATGAATTCAGTTATAAAGTATATCTACTGCTCTTTTAAAAATTATTAAGGATAAAAAGGTCAGGTTTGAACTTGAAATGCAGAACTGTGTCCTGAAGATGCATAGCAACTCTTATTCCAGTATGTCAGTCTTCACTGAAGGTAAACATTACAATATACTTCTCTCCTTTTGAAATGAATCTAGAGGTTGAGCTGGCATTCAGGTTTGAAACATAAATACTGTACAAATACGGTATGCAGCTTAACTATGAGTACTGTAGTCAGTTGGTTACTCTCAAGTTGCAGCACTGCAACTAAAAAGCAAAGTAATTTTATTTTAAAATAAACCAGCTATCGCATATCATTAAATAGCTATTTTATTTAGTTTTATACAAACTGATTTGTATTCAGCAAAATAAAATAACTATTATTTATCCTACTATACCATGAGTGGAATTTTATCAGCTAGGCAAGGCTCATGCCAGCATCTCAGAGAAGCTGAGTTCACTGAGAGGTCTGCTTGTCCCCAGGAGAAAAAAGAACATTTTTAGGCCTCATAATCACATAGGACTGAAAGTGTGGAACGAGATTCAGAGAATGTTTAATCAGAATCCTGTTTGATCATTGGGAATACTTATCCAGAGGGAAATGTGCTTTCTTAAGCCACCTGTAGTATTAAAGTGGAGTTTAATCATGCTTCATATATATGTCATTTTTAATGATATTTATATCATCTGTTATGCTGAATTTATTATCAAAAGTGTGCCATTGCTCACAAGCAATGAGGAGATTTAGAAACTATTTGGCAGAAAGTGTACTTGGAATTACAGCCTTCTCCCAACTATCCAGGGACGTGGTGGCGCTGTGGGCTAAACCGCAAAAGCGGGATTCCGAAGAGGCAGAGGAACTCGAGACCAAATTGCTAACTTGCGCTGGATTATGGAGAAAGCCAGAGAGTTCCAGAAAAATATCTACTTCTGCTTCATTGACTATGCGAAAGCCTTTGACTGTGTGGACCACAGCAAACTATGGCAAGTTCTTAAAGAAATGGGAGTGCCTGACCACCTTATCCATCTCCTGAGAAACCTATATGTGGGACAGGAAGCAACAGTTAGAACTGGTCATGGAACAACTGAGTGGTTCAAAATTGGGAAAGGAGTACGGCAAAGCTGTATATTGTCCCCCAGCTTATTTAACTTATATGCAGAATACATCATGCGGAAGGCTGGACTGGAAGAAACCCAAGCCGGAATTAAGATTGCCGGAAGAAATATCAACAACCTCCGATATGCAGATGATACCACTCTGATGGCAGAAAGTGAGGAGGAATTAAAGAACCTTGTAATGAGAGTGAAAGAGGAGAGTGCAAAAAACGGTCTGAAACTCAACATCAAAAAAACTAAGATCATGGCCACTGGTCCCATCACCTCCTGGGAAATAGAAGGGGAAGATATGGAGGCAGTGTCAAATTTTATCTTCCTGGGCTCCATGATCACTGCAGATGGAGACAGCAGCCCTGAAATTAAAAGGCGCCTTCTTCTTGGGAGGAAAGCGATAACAAATCTGGACAGCATCTTGAAAAGCAGAGACATCACCTTGCCAACAAAAGTCCGAATAGTCAAAGCTATGGTTTTTCCTGTCGTGATGTATGGAAGTGAGAGCTGGACCATAAAGAAAGCAGACCGCCGAAGAATTGATGCCTTTGAATTGTGGTGCTGGAGGAGGCTCTTGAGAGTCCCCTGGACTGCAAGGAGAACAAACCTATCAGTTCTAAAGGAAATCAACCCTGAGTGCTCACTGGAAGGACAGATCCTGAAGCTGAGGCTCCAGTACTTTGGCCATCTAATGAGAAGAGAAGACTCCCTGGAAAAGACCCTGATGTTGGGAAAGTGTGATGGCAAGAGGAGAAGGGGACGACCGAGGATGAGATGGCTGGACAGTGTCTGCGAAGCAACCAACATGAACCTGACACAACTCCGGGAGGCAGTGGAAGACAGGAGGGCCTGGCGTGCTCTGGTCCATGGGGTCACGAAGAGTCGGACACGACTAAACGACTAAACACACACACAAACGCAGGGTCAGAAGACCAAGCAGTCGTAAGATCGAATCCACGTGACGGAGTAAGCGCTCGTCGCTTGTCCCAGCTCCCGCCAACCTAGCGGTTCGAAAGCATGCAAATGCAAGTAGATAAATAGGGACCACTTCAGTGGGAAGGTAACAGCGTTCCGTGTCTAAGTCGCACTGGCCATGTGACCACGGAAGATTGTCTTCGGACAAAACGCTGGCTCTATGGCTTGGAAACGGGGATGAGCACCGCCCCCTAGAGTCGAACACGACTGGACAAAAATTGTCAAGGGGAACCTTTACCTTTACCCAACTATCCACAATATTGAAAATGGCCCTTAACGATGGGATCCTCTCCTATTGGGAGAGTATGAAAGCAGCAATTGCCTGACTAATTAGATGGCTGGAAGCTGAACTGTGTGCACAGTATCCTTTTGGTCTGAATGAACAGTAAGGAAGAAGACAAGACTGGAAAAAAGGTAGAAAAATAGTGTGCAGGAGATGATGGGTTTTCTATTGTTTTGGATTAGAACATACATCAACGCAAAAGGGTAGCCGGTTCTTCCTCTTATAGTGCTATCCAGACATATAAATATTTCAGAACTACACATTGGAAGCATCAGACGTACAAACAATTGCTATCTCCCAACTGACTGATTACAAAACAAAAAAATCAATTTGCTAAATGCAGATTGATGCAAGGGGAGGAGAAGAATGATTTTTAATATTGTACTTACAATTAAAAAAATTAGGAAGGCAACTACCCAGCTGTTTGCAAGTAATGAGACAAATTGGGGCACAGCTTCATAACAGTGTGGAATCAATGATCATAAAAGCACCCATCTTTCTCACCTCTCCTCTGGCCGGATGCCTCAGTAGGTCTTTGCCAGTTTGTAGGGGACCACATTGGTGGTGCAGCTGTATTCAGAGTCAGGAGTACAGATCCTCCACTTTGTAAAAGAAATTGAAACCAAAGCCTAACAGAAGATAGCTGGAGTACTACAGAGTGGCAGGAGTGCCATCGAGATTCCCCAGAAGAAGCAAGTAAACAAGTCTAGGGAACACAGTGTTTGCCAAACAGGAATCATTTAATCAGGACAGAGAACAAATAGTTCCACACTCGTGGTTTTGCATGTGGTACAGGTGGACAGTTTATTCCTGATCGGGGACATGGAAATATCCCGTTGCAAAATCTGGTGTGCACAGAACAAAACATCAGTTCCATTACTAGATCTCCTGATTCCCTCTCTGGTGTTCTGTAGAGAAACATTCTTTGGTAAACACAAACAGACCCAAAGGCAAACATGATTTTTAGTGCAATAGGAATTATTGAAAGTTTCAAATCCTCTGGGCGTTCATTAGAAGTTGCCAGAAATTGTTTCCTTTAGAAGGAGGCTGTATGAGGAGTGGGAAAGCAGTAGACACTCACCTCCAGCTGCTTCTACCAACCTCATTGAGAATCTTGCTGGTCTCTAGGGCTTCACTAATCTCAGTGATAGGAACTAAGGCCAGCACTGAATTGACTGTTGCCAGGGGACTAGTGACAGAACCTCAGTGAGTGACTACACCATCAAACACCATGAGATTTGCTTTGCTTAAAAAATGGGAGTATTTGAAATATTTTTTTTTCCTGACTGCATGATGCAAAGGCTCATTTGAATCCATCATTCACTTTTTCTTCCCAGCCCATCTTTTTTCTTTGCCGCCACATAGCTTCTACTTCTTTATTCTGGAATGATTCTGATAGGTTTTTTCCCCCATGTGGTCAGTTCTACAAGATAGGGGGTAGGGATTTTTTGTGGGTGTTGAGCCTTCCCTCCTTCCTCTAGTCCCACCTCTAGCTTTCCTTTTATGGTTTGTTGGAAAGCAGCTTGGTTTTCAAATACACATTCCATGTATTTGTCTTTAATTTTGTCCTGCCTACTTCTTTCTCATTCTCCTTTTTAAAAAAGGAAGTATATATGCAGAGGTGATCTAGCGCTAAACTCAAAAGAAATAAACAACAAACCATAAAAGGAAAGCCAGAGGTGGGACTAGAGGAAGAAAGGAAGGAAGGAAGAGGGGCTATGGACTGAACACCAATTGCAATGCATCAAGTGTGAGCATTTCTTGGGGGAGGAAGCCATCATGGAAACCAGTCGTTGCCCCAGTGAGAGCAGTGATTACGATTTTAAATGCTATACAGGCTTCAAAGCAAATCAGACCAAAGCCAAGTCCTTCTGATTCGGCATTCCAGACTTGGAAATTTCTGAGGAGCAGGAGAGGCTAAGACATAATTCACTTCCCTTCACTTGAGCTTAGCTGCAATCATCTTAACAGAAAAATGGATATTGTTATAAGCCAGAGGTCTCCAAACTTTTCAGCATAAGGGCCGCATAATATATACTTCACATTTTTGAGTGCTGAAGGAAGACGTGCTCGTGCATACGCACGCGTTCCCGCCCACAATCCCACCCGTCTGCACTTTTGCACACCAGTCCACACTCCTGCCCCCCCTGCATGCACACCAGCCCGCACACATGCACACCAGGCTGGATAGAAAGGCAAAGCGGGCCAGCTGTGGCCTGCGGGCTATAGTTCGGAGACCCCTGTTATAAGCTATCCCTATTGTAATGCCATCCATCCAAGCATAGATAGGTCTTCAATGGGGCACTTCAGAGCTATTAACTTTACAAAAGGTCTGTTCCTTATTTGCTGATATGCACTTTCCCATTGGTCTACCTATCTGGATTTTCCTTACCCAAATTGGCTGTAGTAACTGTTACAATGAGCATATTGACTTCTGGATTGACTACCGCACTACTGTAACATCAAACAATCTGGTAAGTTTGAAAAGGGTGTTTAACAAAGCTTGGGAGAATTTTGGAGTGCAACTTCCATCCCACCCCCCAGTAAGCATGGTTGCTGCTCATGCTGGCTGGGGAATTCAGTGAGTTGAAGTCCAAAGAATAACCTTTCCAAATTCTGCATCATTCTGGATTGTTTGGTGGCTTTCACTACCTTGTAGTTAGTTACAAGCAATGACTGGTTTCCATGATGGCTTCCTCCCCCAAGAAATGAATGGTAGAGGTGAGTTCATTCTTTTTATTTCAGTTATTAATAACCATATGCTACAACTATATCAATCCTGCCATCTTCTGAAAGTCTAAGGTCTCTGCTTGCGCCCTTTACCAAATTAGATAATGGAAAATAACATTATGGGGTGAAAATTATGATTTTCTAATACTCCTGTCTTGCGTAAGATTAGTTTTCTGTGGAACGCATCTGATTGTAGGATGTGTGTTCTGAGTGAAATTCGAGTTTTAACAACAGCAGCATGCAAGGTATGTCTCTTCAAGGTATGTAGTTATGTGCCACCAGGTCACTTTTGACTTATGGCATCCTAATGAATTAATGACCTCACAATAGGGTCACCAAGGCAGAAATGGCCAAAGCTGAGACACTAAACATCCATCCTCTTCAGGTGACATGAGGAGCAGAAGAAACTGAGTTTCCAGGTAATGGGCAGCAGCATTAGTGGAAGCGGAAGAAGACATGGTAGGAGGATCATTTATAGACAACAGAACTGACATTCAAGCTAATTCTTATTAGTGCTTTGCAGAAGAAAGCAATGATAAACAACTTCTGAATGTTTTATATCTAGAAAATCCTATAAGGAGACAACCCTCTTCAGATATTGCAAGTTAAATGACCTGACTTCTTCTGTGGAGTCAATACATTTCAGGTTGGGGCTTCCTCTCTTTCTTCTGCTTTGCACTTTTTGCTAGCATTATTGTCTAGGCAGATAGTAAGTGCTCCAATGCTGGACGCATTCAGGAGAAAATTAGACAACCATTTGTCAGATCTGTTTGACTTAGATTCCTGCATTGAGCAGGGGATTGGACTCAATTGCCTTAGGATTCTATGGATCTATGAAAACCAGCCTGAATGATTTCTAGAGGCAAAAATATTGAAACTGAGGTTTGGGCATATCAAGATAAGGCAAGATTCTCTGGAAAAGAGAAGAACAGTAGGATAGGTTAAACGCAGCAGGAAAAAAAAAGGAAGACTGAATATGAGATAGATTGACTTCCTAAAGGAAGCCAGAAACTTGAGTTTGCAAGAATTGAACAGGGTATTTTGGAGATCACTCATTCATTGGATCAACATACTGTAAGTTGGGGAGTGACTTGACAGCACATAACAACAACAAAGTATGCCCAAAGTACAATAACCTTAGTTTAGTCATATTTAACTTTGAGTGATGTACAATCTTGATTTGGTCTATACCTACGAAGAAAGAACTTCCACTGATTCTCCCTCCCACTGGAGTCCAGCTTGGCCCCGTCTTTATTGTCCTTCCGCAAGCAGTCAAAGACTTTGCCTTTTCAGGCAAGCTTTCCCTCAGTGAATGGCTGCCTGAGTGGGGGTTTTGAATGCATGCTTGTGCCACACTGCTTTGGATGGTTTTTTTTGGTAATGCTTTTGTTTACTTTTTTCATATGGCATGTGTTTGGTTTTTTTAAAGGTATATTTGTATATTTACTGTTTTTAGCTTTTAAATCTACTTGCCAACACGATTAAGGCTTCCTTCTCCTAAATAGGGGTCAAGTCACCTCAGATTCACTGCTCTTCAGCTGCTAGCATGCTAGTCATCAAGAAAATGGGGAGGGACACTCAGAGGTCTTCAGTTCTTTACCTAATTAGGGAACTGTGTTCTGAAAGTTCTTCCCAGTGTCTCCAACAAATCCTTGTCTCCCTGCTCCCATAACATATTCTGCTGTAAATGGCACCTTTGACTGGCATATTTAAGAAACAGAGGAAACAACTAAAGGCCCCATTACCTCTTAGTTCCTTTTATATTAACTTTTCAGTGCTTTTATTTATTAATTTAAACACTGTCCTTCATCCTTATAGATTCCAGTGCAGTGTAACATACATGACTATAAACAATTATATAAATGTTAAAAATATATAGGAGCAAATAATAATTGACAAAGCACTGAATGGCAGCAAGAGCCTCGTGGCGCAGTGGTTAAAACGCTGTACTGCAGCTAAAACTGTGCTCATGACCTGGGGTTCAAATCCCAGGTAGCCGGCTCAAGGTTGACTCAGCCTTCCATCCTTCCGAGGTCAGTAAAATGAGTACCCAGATCACTGGGGGGGCAATGTGTAGCCTGTATAATTAAAAACTGTAAACCGCCCGGAGAGTGCTTGTAGCGCTATGGGGCGGTATATAAGTCCAATAAATAAATAAATAAATAAAGATCACAAGAAAAAACAATTCAGAATGCCCAGAATTGTCTTAATTCAGCACAGAAAGGATTACAATATCAGTGCCAGATGTACCTCAAAAGGGTGGGTATCCCACGAGCAGGTTATGGCAGCAGAAAAGGCATCACCTTGTAGCATGGCAGATTGAAGATGACTAGAGAGACAGGTACATAGAGAGAGAGAGAAAGAGAGAGAGAGAGATGTTTCTTTCAAATGTTTAAACTGTGTATGATTTTAAAAATCCAACACCTTGAATTTGGCATGAGCACAAAGAGAATGCCTGCAGAATTTTTTCAAAATTGATATGATTGGATTCCCTCTGGCTGCTTTTTTCTTTTTCTTACTCATGTAAAGACTGATTTGCAGTGAAATATAAAGCATCTGTATTCTAGGTTTTGACCCATCTGTTTCCTAGCCTACATCTCCCCTGTAAACGAAACAACTGGTTGGGCTCAACAGTGCCAATAAGGACATAATGTGGATAGTGTATTCTAGTTGACCAACTAGGGTTTTCTTCTTCTTCAGTGACTCCGACTCATCTTGCAACCTGGAATCCCCACCCCTACTCTTTCCCTTTTTCTGGTGGAAAAAGCTTATTTTTAATAAGGACTCAGACTTGGCGATTGGAACTCTGGACTTGGTATCTCAGACTTGGGACTTGGACCCCAAGACTTGCCAACATCCCGGTCATAAGTTTTAGTTTTGATTCCACACACACACACAGTAAGAGCCTTCCCGGTTTTCCAAGTCCCTGCTGTTTTACCACTATGTTCTTTCTTTCTCCTCTTTTCCAAAAAATATTTTTCTTTTGCTGTTAAACATGTTTGGTGTTATTGAAGACGTGGCGCTGTAGTGCTGAGTGTTTTTAAGACTCCTGAACAAAGTTTAAGAGCAATTTTAAAACAGATCATCATTATTTAAATCATTAATACAGTAGTTTAGAAGAAATTGCATGCTCGGGTAAAGTGCCTATTTCTTCTGTGGGGAGAGAGAGAGAGAGAGAGAGAGAGAGAGAGAGAGAGAGAATGATTGACTTCCCTAAGTATTAAAAGCGCAGTTCCATATGTACCCTATAGCAGGAGAACCTTGGTTGAGTAGCTCCAGGAAACTCTACTCTGGAAGTTACCCCTGTTGCTGTGTTTATTTACTACTTTTCCTTAAATGTGTTTGTTGAACAAATAAAACACAGAGTATGACTTGCGTAGCTACAATGCTGTGCTGCCAGCTAGTTCTGTTTAGCCTGAGATGTATCAGCAAATCAATATAAACAAACAAAGCTTTGGATGGCATCCAGAGAAAAGACCAATTAAATCTGAACATGCACCTAGTCATAAAGCAGTGAAGATTTAACAGAAAGTGCTGCCCACAAATCCAGGGCAGTAAGAATGTTCGTATTAATAGGAGAAGCAAAGGAAGATCCTGGCTCTAAAATGGACAACTGAGAACAGATAGGAATTTAAAACTGGGGTGGGAGAATCTTCTTCAATAGACGCTTAGAGGAGCTTCCTGCCAAGCTGGTTCTGAACTTCGCCCTTAGCACAGTTTGTCAGTAACTGCACCAATTGATCCTATCCATCATTGTTAGGATGATGAAAGGCATACACTTAAGTGACTTACACAACAGTATTCCTGATATAATGAGACTGCATGATTAGAGTAGCATCTTTTGGAAGACTCGAGGAAGCAGAAGTACAGTACATTGACATGATGCTGTTCCAGGAAGCTCTCCTAGAAGCCCTTTGTTCATCAGGGCCAACTGAGATAATCTAAGACGAACTTCTGAATAATACCAGCGATGAGGTGCTATTTCCAGATGAACAGAAGGGTGGCAACTGGTCAAAATATTTCAGTGGGCAAGGTTGTGACTTAGCACAAGGTTCAAAGATCTGCTTTTACACGTATTCAGGTTTATCAGCCTATCCCAGTGAATGCCTACACAGAAATAAGTCCTGTTGATATTTAAATAGTATAGGGGAACAACCTGAATTTTAAGTTAATGCAGAGGAGAAGAAAGCTGCTGCAGCTCTGCAGTTCTTCCTTGGTTTCTGTCATTGCATGTCCATATGATCTTGGGGGAAAAAACCACTCACATCTCTGTGATGTTGGCCTTGATCTGCCAGTGACACACCCTTACACTTAAGAATCTTTTCTAGTTCTTTCATAGCCTTCCTTCCAGTCTGAAATCCTGTTGCCATAGATTATGCCACGTAAGGCTGATGACATCAGCAGCAGGGGTGGTTTTTCAGAAATTAAAAATTTCAGACTTCTCTTCAAAAGATCTCAAGCTCCTGTGTAATCCGTTTCATCGCTGGGAACCTGTGGGAGACACAGGATGGGAAGGAAAGTCTTTAATTACTGAAAAGCCCTACTGCTGGTAAAGTCATCCATTAATTCCTGGAGAGAATGGGTGCCTCCTTGTCTAGAGTCTACTTTGGGTGACTCTGCTTGGAGTCGAAATTCCTGTTCTTCAGGCTTTTGATGGTGTGGCTCCCAGCTTCCCTGATATACTCAAACCCCCTCATCATGTAGAAGAGTGCATCCAAAAGAGGGAGTTGTTACCTCCCCACTTGTTATCAGCACCATTAGAGATGAGCAGCAGCTCCCAACCTTCTTTGTCCTGGATGTTCATCACATGTGTCTGAGAGGGAGGGAATATGAGCAGGAATCTGGGCTCTTGAATGCATGTGGAACCTGTCAGCTTCGCGCTACAATAATACGCAGAGTTATCTGATTGAAGACACACACACACTCTTCTTCTGTAATAAGACACGTGTATTATATAAATATACAAATATACAAACTGACAGAACTTCGGCGTAGCAGGCAAACAATAGGCAAACTGGCATAGAGGATAGTAGCAAGAGAAAGAAGGAGAAGATACAGTAATGTTCACACTGTTCATTTATATACAGTTACATAGCTTCTTCTGTCCAATCACTGACAGTATTACATCATCTTCTCCTTGTGGGTGACACCTCTTGCATCAGGCATTGCATCATTTTCTCCTCTGTCACAGTGACTCAGCAGTCACACAGCTGTTCATTATGGCAGCTCATTAATGTTACATTTAATACATGTTCAGGCCTATAAAATTACAATATCTTGACAGAACCTACCTCTGAGCAGGAGAGTCTTCTCTTCAGAGACAATGCATTCCATATGGGGAAAGTGGTGTGGGGCTCCCGAAATCTGGAGACTGTACCCCCCCCTCCCAGGCCTTTCAGGTGTTTGATATAACTTACAGCGGGTGCATTAATGAGAAGAAAACACACACACCCTCCATTGAGTTCCAAAGCACCAGAATGTCTTCCAGGCCAAGGTCTCGGGGGTGGTGGTGGTGGTTGTAGCATCACTCAGGGGAATGCTTCTTTAAACTGTAGTTTACCCAGTTCTTGATCATCCATCTTGCTTTTTGCAGTCTCATGCGCAACCCTGATAGCCTGCCACAATATACATCTGGTGGACTTTGTTCAGCCAAGAAATTTTTTAACTGCTGTGTTTCTGGATTGCTCCGTAAGGTATTTTGCTGCAGAGCCAGGCAATGGGAGTTTGGTTCCCCAGTGTGTCTCCTGGGGATGAAGCCAGTCTTTTTAACAATGTGCGTATTTCCAGGACACCCCTCCCGAAAAGAAACAAGTAGTAAACCAGTCAGTAGTATACCTAGAAAGCCCAGGAAAGGGTTGCTATGGGTCACAACTGACTTTATGGCACATCATTATTCTTCTCTGTTTTCCCATAATGAGACTAGACTGGCCTTTGATGAAGTAATTACCTAGTTTGTTCTCTTTTTACTGGCTCTGCTATGCCTGTGTTTCAGTAAATCCTTGATTACGTTTGGCTAGGCGTAGTCATTTTACAGCCCAATTGTGGCTGGCTTCAACACCCTCCAAGTCTTTAGCATTTGGACGAGTCCAGCCATTTCCTGGAATAGATGAGTACAGTTCTGAAATGATCTGCAGTAGAGCTGCAAGTCATATAACTGACTTTAGAAATCTGTATTATGTTTTACTTGTGGCAGGGAAGCTCCGTTACTGGTTGGTTGAGCCGGGGAAAAGCTGGGAAAATGTCATCTCATATTTTCTTGATTGAGCTTGGTCAGCAGCAAAGCTGACAGCAACAAACTCTTCCAATCTTGGCCTTTACAGGAAAAAATGATTACCAGCTCAGCTTTGATTAAAATCTCACACAGAGACCCCGGGAAGGTCTAGGCACCAGTTTAATGCTTCATTGAGAATTAAGGTTGCTTTTTATCCCAACAGGCCAATTCTATCATTTATGTATTTTATTTAAAATATTTTCCCCTTCCTTTCTCCTCAAAAAGGACCTTTAGTAGTTTATATCATTAAAAGACCATATTTGAAGCTAAAAATAGTAAGTATACAAATACCAAAAAGGATCTGACAAATACCTCACCTCATTAAAAGACACTATTTTAAGCTAAGAACAGTAAGTATATACATACTAAAAAAAGATCAAACATATACCACACTAAGAAACAGTAAACAAAAGCAATACCAAAAACTAATTCAAAGCAGTAAGGCACAACAGTCCATTTAAAAACTCAACGTAGGCAGCCAGTAACTGAGGGAAAGCCTGCCTGAAGAGAAAGGATTTCGAATGCTTATGGAAGGACAGCAAAGATGGAGCCAGGCTGGCCTCCTGAGGGAGGGAGTTCTCAAAAGCTAATATCCAGTCGTTTCATTTAATTTCCAAACTGCCTTGCTTTCCAGACTTTTCGTTCTTTCTGTAGTTTTCTCACAATTCTTCCCAGTTTGTCAACATCCTTCTTCAACTGAGGCACCACTGAGATTATGTTCAATAGCACAGTGGAGCATTTATTATACATATTGTGGTGCGTTTGACTGGATTGATCATTGTAAATGCAGAGTCAGGACCTTTCACAAAGAAACTGTTTGTGTTATGGGCCAACAAGGTGGGACTGACTTATAGAGAATCTAATAGGGCTTTCAAGGTACATGAGGTCTTTAAGAAGTGTCACTCTTAGATGTCAATCTGCTCCTGTGAGTTTCCATGGCTGAGCAGGGACTCAAACCCAGGTCTCCTGAGTCTCTTGCTGTCACTTTATCCATTATACCATTCTGGGTATCCCCAAAGGAACAGTACTGTTCCTTCAACGGCTATGGATAGTTCCCTGGCTGGAGTGAAGAGGAAGACTGATAAGAAAGGGGAAGACTGAAAAGAACAACAGGAAAAAGGGAGAGGGGAAGAAAAAGAGATGTGGGGAGCATTAGTAAACATGGTCACGGTGATTATCATCCTCATCAATATCTCAGAAAGGCTACATGGATCAGAGCAAATGACTACATAATCCAGCATTCCATCTACCCAATGGCTAGCCCATTGCTTGTCAGAAACCTGGTGCACCCTCCATTTTCTCCTGCATTTTATACAGCTGGATGCATACCCCTTGTTTATACAGTGATATCCCACTTAACTCTAATGCTATGTTCCAAGAAAATGGAGCACTAATCAAGTCAGTGCTAAACAGGGCAGTTTAGCTTTATGAGTGGCTCGGTCTTGTGTTAACTGCAACAGGGCAGGTATTTTAAACAAATAGCAAGCTGATGACTAGTGGAGAGGATCAGTTCAATTGCTGTTCTCATGACTATACTTGGAACTAAATCCTCCGCTTTCTCCCTTTTATCTGTCTGATATACACATACTGTACATGTACACACCACAAAATAGCTGCACTATAGCAAATCAGCACTATATAGAGCAACATCATGCGGGGAATTCCTGTACCCATAATTTTTAAAGTCACTTGATTTTCTGTGCAAGGTAGATTGCTGCTGAAATAGGAATATATAAGTCTAAAGAAGTGCCTTTATGTGACCGTTTGCACTCGAGATCCCAAAGCCTGTGTTCCTCAGTTTGTACTTTCTGTGGTGTGAACTACAGGGGATTCACAAATGTGTTCCACCTCTGTTGATCTTGCTCACTGCTCCTCCAGCTCCAGTCGATATTAGCCTCCACTGCAAAACATCGGTAGTTGAACCTGATTTCGTTCTCAGCAGCATTAAGTGAACACTTCAATTTTTGTCTCAAAAGAGCATGTGGAGTGTTTTAGCTCACACTTATTGCTTTGCCATTCTGTTTTGATGGGTTATAAATTATATATATAGTGTCCCCTGGAAGAGTAGCATAATCCGTGAACTGCTCTTGATCTGGAGTAATTAGGTCACACGGTATTGTATTGCAAAGGCCCACAGTAGCCTGAAATCATTTCACTGGTGGGTCTGCAGATTACAGTGACCGTGGGCCACAACAATATCAACAATTGTTGAAAGCCCCAAGGAGCTGATGAGAAAAGCCTGCCTTAGTGCCATAATAATGAGATTCTGATCAAACTGGGACCAGCAGCCTTTTTTAAAGAAAAGAGTAGAGTGGAGCACTTAACTGCTTTGTCCTCAACATGCCATGGACAGGAGAGAAAGCCCTTTTCAGGCCACCCCTGCCATTAAGAAGAGTGACATTGCTGCAGGCTGTTGCTGCTGCCATCACACCTATCTGCCTTGCTATGGCCATGCTCCAGAAAGGATGATTCTTGATTGTTACTAGTCTGGAATAGCTGCATTTCCTGTACCCTTTTCCCAGTATATGAGGGAAAGTGCTGTGAAAGGGGAGATCCTGCACTGAGCGTGTTGACCAAATTGTAGCCAGCCTAGGTCATGCACTCCAGTAGGCATCACATGCTCTATTTACATATGCCCTATTGCTACTACCACCATCTCCCACATACACCCCATCTTGGTCTACAAGCCAGCCTATCTCTCCCAACACCTTTGGACAGCAGCATTTGTTTGAAAAGCCAACAAACATCTACCAAGGGGCAGTATGAACCATCAGGAACAAGCTGTCTGAGGACAGAACAGATGTTTGTCAGCTTGCTGTTGGATCTGTTCGATTGTAAGTAATAAAACCTTTTATTCTTTCTACTACTAATGTTTCAGAGTGAATTGTTGAGACTTTTTTGTGCCAGTTAATGAGAAAAGAGATGGACTAACTGGGGAACTTTAGGCTATTCTCCTCTGCGAATGCGTGCACTTCTGCTGTGCAGCTAGAAGAATTTAATCAAAAAAATTCAGAACTTTGCAACAGGAAAGACCCAGTTGATTGCAAGCAAATTATAATAAGTGGCCGGAGGAAGATGGAGTCGTTGGTTCAGTGCAGTTCTTGTTAAATGTCCTTGCTTGGTTATTAGATGCTGCCCCCGTATATTCTGCCCCAAAGTATACAGTATTCTACAGTCAAACAGAAAAGAAAAAGTGGTGTGGTCCTTTTACACATGTGTCCTGTACTCTTAAGCTAGTCTGCTGCCATCTAGTGCTGTGGAGGGTATGGCGGTGTCCCTAGTATGGTCATAGGATTCCACTCTCAGAGGACACTATTTTGTCCATTGCCTTAGGCAAAGTCAGAGAAGTTACTTTCAAGGGGAATGGCTATAATGATACCATCCCTAAGTGTGGAGTAATGCAAAGTTTACTGTTGAAACCATAGGTTGCAACAAATAAAATGGAAACATAAAATTAATACAAACAATGCAAATAAAACTATAGGAATCAGCAATACAAAATACTAAAAGCATTTCCAGTTTTGGAAATGACGCAAGACTGTGACCAAGCCTGATGCTATAATTTGGCTATGTGTCAAGCGGTTTTAGCACACATGATGCTTTTTCTAATTTGAAAAAAAAATAACAAAGTGAAAATGGCCATATGGTAGCTAACATAAGGTTTCTCATCAGTCAGCAAGCAATTTACGTCCTCCATTTCTGAACCCGTGAAGTTGTCAAAAAAGCATCCTGGCATCCTTCCTCTTATGGTTCCTACAGAACTGTGGTACGGTGATGCTCTGGAGTTACTTGAAAGTAGCTTTCAGAAATCTGCCCTCAGAAAGCCAAATGTTATGGTCTGGCCCTGCCTGTCGGTCTGTTTGACTTCTGAAGAGAAGGTGAAAGAGAGATTGCAACTGATAGTGCCTAAACCTATGTCGTTTCAGTTGCTGGTTAACAGGTTTTGTAGCTTTGCATATAGCTGCTGGTACACAAGAACTTCAGGATGCAAATAAATATGTGTGCATAGCAGGGGGTAGGCAAAGTGTAGCCCTAAGGGAGCATGAATACACTCAAAGCTGTAATGCGCTCTACGTGGGGCTACCTTTGAGGCTGATGCGGAAGCTCCAAGTGGTGCAGAATGCGGCGGCCAGACTTCTTAGTGGAGTGAGAAAATACCACTATATCACACCCACTCTGGCCGCGTTGCATTGGCTGCCCATTCGGTTCTGCATCAACTTGAAAGTGTTGATGCTTACGTATAAAGCCCTAAACGGTTTAGGACTTCGATATTTGACGGAACGCCTACTCCCACCAAGATCTACCCGTATTGCTCGATCGAGTCAGGAGGTGAGGCTGAGGGGCCTGACGCCGAGGGAGGCCCGAAAGGAAAAAAACAAAAAATCGGGCCTTCTCGGCAGTGGCCCCTCACCTCTGGAACAACTTCCCTCCAGAGATTCGTGTGGCCTTGTCGCTGGGCATTTTTAAGATCCAACTAAAAACCTGGATGTTTAAGCAGGCCTTCCCTCCAGTCAATACCTAATTTCTTTTTTCTTCACTTTTTCTCTGTTATTTTCCATCTTGAAGAATTTGTCTACCGTTTTCTGTTTATTGTTTATTGTCTTATATTGATTTATTTTTTTTGTTTTGATATTTGTATATGTTTTCTTTTATATTGTCCAGAAGCCGCCTAGAGTGGTTGTGATTACCAGATAGGCAGGGTATTGAATGAATGAATGAATGAATGAATGAATGAATGAATGAATGAATGAATGAATGAATGAATGAATGAATAAATAAATAAATAAATAAGCAAGCAAGCAAGCAAGCAAGCAAGCAAGCAAGCAAGCAAGCAAGCAAGCAAGCAAGCAAGCAAGCAAGCTGTTTCTGCAGTCCTCAGACTACTTCTGGTTCCCACTTTCCTATAAAGAGATGAATTGCAGCCCCCAGACTCTTCCAGGTATTGTGATTTAGCTCTTAAATCTCTCTCTCTCTCTCTCTCCTCTCTCTCTCTCTCTCTCTCTCTCTCTCTCTCTCTCTCACACACACACACACACACACACACACACACACACAGAGCCCATGTCCCTGTTCTTATATACTCCCTTTCCCCAAAACAGAAGCATCTCTAGTCAGTTTCAGTGTTATTTTTCATGTTTCGAGCATTTTTGGCAATTCTATCTGGAATCCTCAGGGTCCCAGGTGGTAAAAACTGGCCCCTGGAGACCTGTCACAATTTGTATATCATGAAAGGTGATGTCCCCCCCTTATAAACTGAATATCCTTGAGTTCAAAGGGACTTGCTTCCTTTTTAGTTATGTGCAGCAGCCATTTCACTTTGCACGCATGCACACAGGCGCACACAAACACACAGAGCGCACGTGGGAGACTTAGAAGAAGGTTACAGTGGCAATAAGAACCACAGTTATATTGAGCTTGATATTATTTAAATTGATTTATAAGTTCCTGGATACATAATGATGGGCGAAATTGATTTATTTGGGCTGAAAAGCAAGTTTTTTCAAAGAGGCTGGCAGGGACTGAATTCAGCTTAATGCTGTTTTGTGGATGTGTGAACACTGCCGTACTTTTAATTTGTGCCTATGTGGATTTTTGGTGGCAGGGGCGCAGAAGTTTTTCCTTAAATTTTTTTTTAAAAAATGTTCTTAAAATGTTTAGCAATGAGTCATTTAGTGCAGTGTAACTGCAGAGGGATTTTTGTGTAGCCACAAGTTTTTTGCTGCATCAATTCATCAATACATTCAGCATTACAACCACCTCCTGTACTCTGTTCTCTCCATTTGGCTGATTAAACCATATTTTTCCATCATTAATTGGCTGGGAGGGGGTTACTCTCTGAATATTTCTAATGACTATTATGACACCAGGTGGCACCTCATAGACACTTGATTTTAGCAATGTATCTTTTTTTTTAATTAAACAAAAAAAAAATTAACCAAGAGTGTGCTCCACAAACAGAACAGAAATTGAGTCAATTCCAATGTAGCTTCCCAAACCAATTTTAATTACCAGAAATACATCAAAGTAATTGAAGTCAAAGTGAATGCACCTGCCAAATTATATACCATGTGACTTTACCGCAATTTTAAAAAGTCAGGACTAGAATCAAGCTAAATAAGCAGCCTGACCATGGCCTTAGTCCTGTCAGAGGAAATATTTTGGGTTCATAGTGACACCTGCTGATCAGTGAATACATTGCATACTATACCTCATTTTGAAAAAAATGTAAAAAAAATTGAAATTCCTTTCACCCTTCTAACAAAGGGTTGATTGCACTTTCTTTTCTCTTTGATTGATGGAGAAAAATAAGAAAAGAAAAAAGGGGGGATTTTGACATAGTTCTAGGAATTATACTTTCTCCTTGAACTTTGGAATTATACTTTCTCCTTAAACTTTGCAGAAACTATATACGGTAATTCTTTCAGCTAAAGTTGTAGTGTAGTTTTTACAATGAGTAGAGGGCAGCAAAGATCTTTGCCGATAATCTGCCAGAAGCTGTAATGGATTTGGAATGGCTTTCTAGAAGTATAGTTGATAAATCAAATCAAAACCTTTGTTTTGAAGGCGCTGTAAGGGCCTGGTCTATATGATACGTAAAGGTAAAGGTTCCTCTTGACATTTTTAGTCCATTTGTGTCCGACTCTAGGGGACAGTGCTCATCCCGTTTTTCAAGCCGTAGAGCCAGCGCTTATCCAAAAACAGTTTCCATTGCCATGTGGCCAGCGTGACTAGGGAGCGCCATTTTACCTTCCCACCGACGTGGTACCTATTTATCTACTCGCGTTTACATGCTTTCGAACTGCTAGGTTGGCGAGAAGCTGGGACAAAGCGATGGGAGCTCACTCCATCGCATGGATTCGATCTTACGACTGCTGGTGTTCTGACCCTGCAGCACAGGCTTCTGCAGTTTAGCCCACAGTGCCACCACTTCTATATGATACTGAAGCACTAATGCCAATCAATTTGAGGCTTGCATCCAGAGCATAGCTTTCATGCCTTGAATATTGAACAGCAAGTATTATTTATTTATTTATTTATTTATTTATTTATCTATCTATCTATCTATCTATCTATCTATCTATCTATCTATCTATCTATCTATCTATCTATCTATCTATCTATCTATCTATCTATTTATTTATTGTATTTATACCCCACCTATCTAGTCATTTCGACCACTCTAGGCGGCTTACAACATAAGGATAACAAGTTCTAAAAAAATTTATAACAATTAATTAATTAAATGATTCTATAAGATGGGAAAAATAAAAATAAATCAAATAAAGAGGAAAAAAAGGAAAGAGGACAGGAATTAACTGGAAGGGAAGGCCTGCCTATACATTTAAAGTAGATTTGACTGTCAGTCCAGTTGTCTTTTGTACATAGAACAGGGAAAGAGTAGCCACATGTCCTCTTTTAGGGAGGCCAGTCCTCCATTTAAAGACTTGTCCTCTTTTTGTGAAACAGGGCCTTTAGTAACTTGTAAGTGATCATCCTCCCCACCCCCAGTGACTTTCTCTGGCCAAGCAGGGATGTGAATCCAAGTCTCCTGATTCTGCATCTGACACTCTATGCATTACATTCTCATGGGTATCAGATAATACTTTTATTAGACCAATAAATCTCAAAAACAGGATACTTCTTTTGTCCTGCAGAACTCTTCATCAGGTTGGCCTTTGCACAGCCAGGGAGTGGGGATGGGGAGTCAAAGAAAAACAAAAAGCTCCCCAAAATAATTGTGGTTATAAATTTGGATTAAGCCATTATAAGTAATGATTTTTTATGAAGTTAGATCTTTTGTGTTCTGTGGAGGCTTTAATTTGTAAATGTAAGTCAGCCCTCTTTTTAAAATAAGATGTGTGGGTTTTTTTTGGGGGGGGGCATTCTGTAAAAAAGGAAGCAAACCACACACCACAGATGCAAAGCAAGAAGGATACAGTAAATTCTGTGTGAGCGTGAAATGTGAAGAGTGGACATTCTAAAAGCAAAGTTTAGACCTTGCCTTGGAAATAATTCATTGTTGCCTAAATGGATATTTCAAGAAATCTATGTTTAGTTTCTTTCTATATACATTCATTTTCAGTAAACTGCAGAAAATTACAAGGTATTTCAGAACGTTACAATACATGGATGCCTTATTTATTCATTTGATTTATATCTCATCTTTCTCTCAATGCTGTCTCCCAGGGTGGTTATCTAGTCTCAGTCACAATTTTATACAATAGTGAGCAGTAGTATATTTCTACTGAAATTACAGTAATAGTATCTGATTGTGATATTTGCATATATTAGTTTAAATTAGCATATGCAAATTTAATGCAAATGCCCCTTTTGTGAAGACCGTCCTCATGTTTGGCATTCTTCATCCTCCATGTCCTATATTTTTATGAAGTCTGTGTTCCTCTTTTGCAATGGCACAGTGGCCACACTAAACAGTAAGTGAGGCCTATATTGACCTTTCACTCAGGCAGCCATCTTGAGTGGAACATAGTTACATAGAATTCAGAAGACAAATTTTGTTTGATTGATTACCGGTATGCATTTCTACACATTTTTTCTCAAACGTGAACAGGTACCGTTATTTTCTGGGCTAGAGATGTGCATTCAGATTTGGAAATATTCAGAATTCTCTGAATAATACCAAATTCGGATAGCTCCCAATATATCCAAATTCAAATTTGGCAGTGCCAGATAGATATAATAATTAAGGATGTGTATTCAGATTTGGATATAATAGGAATTCACCAAATAATGCCATAGTCAGATAGTTCCAAATACTGTATATCCGAATCAGAATTTGATCATTCAAAATATATGTAATAATTAGGGATGTGGAGTTGCATTTGGAAATACTTGGAATTCACTGAATAATGACATATTTGGATATTTCCTAATATATCCAAATAAAAAATTGATAGTTCTGAACATCTGTAATAATAATTCCTAATATTCAGAATCCCATTGACCCCTATAGATTAGAAACCTAAATGCTTGGTTTCTGCTTGCTAGAGGAAGAAATGTAGGTGAACCCTATTTCTCAGGCATCCTGGAGTGATTTCTTGAGAAATTAAACTTAAAGACACTATAGCACTAAGGATAGGGGTGGCAGAGAACTCAGTGTCTCCTGATTGGTGTTGCCATGGGTTTCCCAAAGGAGGGGGGCTGAGGTGAGAGCAAAACTTGTCTTCAATGAAATCTAGAAGCAGGCACATTAGTTCTTTCCAGTTTGAAAGGCAGACATAGCTGCTTGTAAATCCCCTGAACATTTGCTGCTAGGTTATGGTCTGGTGCAACCCTGCATTGTGGCAGTTTTCTCAGTGTTATTTTCTGAACCATTCACTTTCATTTACATTCTCTACATCTCATTGTACATTGTTAACTTAATATAGTTGAGAATAAAGTTTAGGATTAGTATATTGTGACAAGGTTTGTTTTCTGCCAAGAGTGACCCCTGTGTTGGTGCGGGAAGAAGAGTCAGAGGCTGTTCAGTAGTTCTAACACGACTTGGTTTATTACTAAAAAAGTTCAACTCAACAGGTTCAAAAGGGTCCATTAAACTCAACTCAGGCAAAAGGCGATAACTTCGCACCTTAACATCAGTCGTCTTGATGTCACTTCTCACTGAGGGGCCGGTCCAAACTGCTCCCGATCCGTCATTGCCCTCAGCGGGGTGCTCCTCATGGCACAAACTGTCCCACAGCACGGGTGTCTCACCCATTCCCCCTCGCATTGTGGCTGAGTAAAGAGGGACTGGGACGGATCACCCTCCTCCCCCCACGCTGGTTGCGAGGGTACACCACCACTGTCCATTCTAGTGGTTCTAAATCTTCTCCTTTTGTGCGTAAGTCCTTCGGGTCAGGCAATAAACCTCCCCCAATCTGGAGGTTTGGGAAATCCTTCATGAGTTTGAAATAACCCTCATGTCCAAAGCCCAGCTCCGTTTGCACTTCCTGATCCTTTCTTTCAGGTTGCTCGTCTGTTACAATTCTAAAACTTCACGCGCCTTTTTCCTCCTTTATATCCTCCTCCCATAGAATTAAATCTAGCTCCTCCCCCTTCTCGTCAGCCAGACACCCTTCCAGTGACCCTTTCCATTCCTCTTTCTCTTGGTCTGTCTCCTCTAATATGCCCTCTACACAGCCATGACTTTCCTCTGTTCTTTGTTCTGTGGAGGACGGCACACTGGCTCTCTCTCCTTCACATATATTCATAATTAATGTTATAAATCAGCAGGGAAATATTACCTTAGGCTTAGACCCCTTTGGAGTGTAGCAGGCAATGGAATAACATTTTGTTATACAGAGACAGATATACCAAGTTATTAGATTTCGTGTCTGTCTTTCTCTGTGTTTGATTTTCATTGGAAGGATTTGTGGAGCAGAATCAGATCCTGTTCTTCTTTGGGTAGAATCTGCAGGCAATATGAAATGTGGGTGTGGCAGAAGAAGCCACACAGGCTGCCTATACCCACTGCAGCAGCTTCTGCTTAGAGGAATGGGAAAGGGAGAGGAAAAAGATGCCTATAACTGCTATTATGAGCCTCCCAAACAAAATCAGTCACACAGCTGCTTTGTTCATCATTGACACTGACCAGTAAACCCCTTCTTTCCTAGGTACTATATACCTAAAAAAGCTTGGGAAGGTCAGCATAAGTTGGAACTGACTTGATGGTGCATTACTACTACAGTATTATTATTTAAATATACCAGGCACAGTCAATCACAATTATATGAACATTGACTGGTGTTATATAACAGACACAGGTTTTAACCCAAAACCTAGGTATGTTAAATATCGGTGCAGGACGTATGCTATTCCTAATATTGCAAATTTTTGTAACTCTGTGCTATTTCTGAGATCTGCAACTGCTTATTGTTGTTACAATTCAAGAATGTATTAATTTCATCAGGAGTATCAAGCATTTTTTTATCTCAATATTCAATCACTGCTGGTATAATATGTATGGGGTTTAATTCTATTTGTTTTCTAGAAGATTACCCTTTGAAGGTGTAGGATCACCTCACAAGCCCTGTGAAAGAACTTCTGTGAACTACATGTTTTCAAACTTCTTGAATACGCCAGTTACAAAGCATGAGGTTGCATTTATGAACTATCTGTGCTTTGGCTTCCATACTTCATAATTCATTTCAATATTTTATGAAATCAGTTTTACTTAAAGTGTCTTGATATGCTTCCAAATCCATTCTTCCTGCAACCTCATTAATGGTGGATTGATCCTTCTTTATGGCCAAAGATTATGTTTGTCTTGAAATTGTTTCAAGAGAAGGAACCGCCCAGTTCAGAGCAGCCTTATGAAAATGTTTGTGCTTAATGCAGTGCCATTGGCTGCACTCCCTGTGTCTAAATGCTAGCTTAAGGGACTCTGAGGAAAGAAGAGAAATGTTTAGTGGTCATGGACTTTTCACAAGAATTCAGGTGTCTTTTCCCAAATCCACTCTTCTACAGAAACAGTAAAGATGTGAAATACTTTTACTCCTCTGAATCTGTGTAGTTTCTATTGCAATATCCTACATGTCTAAATAAGGTACTATCCTATTCAGTGGTAATATAGCAGCTAGCTATGTTACATCTGTTGGAATAGTTTATAAGAGAAATAGTAATGTAGCGCCTATAAGACTAACTCGTTTTTATTTTTCATAAGCCTTCGGTGTCCAAACCTAGTTCATCTGAAGACATTTGCTTGGAGAAAAAATGCTTATGAAAAATATTAAAAACTGGTTACAGTGGTGCCTCGCAAGACAATGTTAATTCGTTCCGTGAAAATTGCTGTCTTGCGAAACCATTGCCTTGCGAAACACGGTTCCTCATTAGAATGAATTGAAATCTATTTAATGCGTTCCAATGGGGAAAAATTGTCGTCTTGCAAAAATCGTCCATAGGAAACCATCGTCTTGCAAAGTGCAACAGCAATCGCAAAAAACAATCGTCTTGCAGATTAATCGTCCCACGAGGCAATCATCTTGCGAGGCACCACTGTAGTCTTATTTTAGTTCTATGGAACTTTCTCATGTGTAATATATAGGATCAACTACTGTATATATCACTCTTAATTTTTCTGTAAAAAACCCTAAGCTTATTTTCTGTTAAAAAAACCCCACTGAAGCTCATTTTCTACTGTATTAGGTTAGATTTCATAGCTCCTAACAAACAATTCAAGTTGAGAATTATTGAGGGAAAGCAGACAGGGGTGTTGGTGTTGGTTACTATTTAGCCTTGCAAAGTTTAACATTGTACTCTGCCTTGGCCTTCTGATGGGCGTGTACTGTTTCGGGGGCAATGATGTGCTTCTCAAGTGTCCCTACTACGTGTTGCCATATGTGCATGGGCATGTTCTTTTCCTGACTGTTTGGCTGTGGATACCAGTCTGGGATCTTTGCCTTCATCACACTGCAAATAAATCTTGGAGACTCTGTTGCAGAGTTTTGAATTTCTGGTTAAAATACAGTACCTTATTTTTGCTACGCAGTAGTACAGAAATTCAGAGGTGAATAGCTACAAGTTCCACAGATAGCCCACCCCTTTCTCATTAACTGGCACTGAAGGGATCAATAACTCACTCTGATAAATTGGTATGAGAAAGAATAAAAACTGTTTCATTACTGGCAGCTGTGAACAGATCAACAGCAAACTAACAGCTGACACAAGCAGACTGAAGAGAGGAAAAGGGAAGGACTCAGCAAAGAGGCAGAAAGGAATGATCAGTTAGTGCTGGATAGATTGACAGTCATACAACCCCAGAAAAATCTCTCGCAGTCACTCAAACCACAGGCAGCATGCGAGGTTGCAAATAAAACTCCCAACAGTTTCCTGCTTAAGCTGAGTTCACTTGCATAGCTCCAGGATAGGTTTGGTCTTATTCTTCTCTCTTGGCATTGACAGCACATACTGTCAGGACGAAATGTTGGTAGCATGGTATGAAAATCACGGCCAGCATTGGATACAAGATTTGAGATCCCAGTGCCAATTTCTGGTTTTATGATATGTTTGACTCACTGTGTGCCATCCCTGACACGGTGATGGAAAGAGAATATCATGAATTATCACAACCCTCTCACCATCCCTGACACGGTGATGGAAAGAGAATATCATGAATTATCACAACCCTCTCACCCCTTATTGGTCAGCACTGGGATAAAGGAAGGGCGTGTGGCACATGGCATGCAGCGCACGTAGGACACAGAAGCTCTGGCCACTGTGGGAATGGCTTCTCCTACTGAGTCCCTTAACATGCCCACAATGCAATGATAGACATTGCAACAACACACAGCAAGTCATAAGACCCAAGATAAGAAGAGAAAGGGCATGTAATGGTGCAATGAGACCAAGACATCGTTTGTCTTTTGGATCTCTTGAGGCATGGTCTGGATGGAGCTATTTTTGGGTGATCCCACAACATACAAGGGATCAACAACCTGACTGTGCTCTGTGGCCCAGCTGGACCTTTTTGGTCCAGCAGCAGGGCTACTCTTTTGGGGGAGGGGGTGAGAGTGGAGCAATGGCAACAGGGATGGACAGGTAACTTTAAGGGGAAATCTCTCCCAGCACCTTTCCAACACAGTCAAACATTATCCTCTTTCACAATCTGATCTTACCCTGAGACTACTGTGGAAGAGGCATGCATGAAGTTGTAGTAGGGACTGCCAGAGAATGAAATTAGTATGTGGCCAGAAGCAATGTCATAATGAACGTATCTGTTTTCCTTGAGTATGTTAGTAAGATTATTGAAAATTATCTGCGAGTGGCTCTCCAACTGGGGTCCCCAGATGTGCTTGGACTGCAACTCCCAGAAATCCTGGCTAGTATAGCGCGTGGTGGAGGCTTCTGGGAATTGTAGCCCAAGAACATCTGGGGACCCCAGTTGGAGAACCACAGTAGACAGCTCCTCTGCAGTCTTACAGAACGGGGGTCCCCAGAATTCTCTGAGAGAAAACAGTGATTTAAACTTCCCTCTGGAACAGCCTGCAATGTATGCATAGTGAGAGGGAACAAAACAAAACAGGTCATACAGAAATGCTCAGCTCAGAAAAAGAAAGCATGGTGGTGTGAGCATTCCTGCTTAATGGTTATTGACTTTACCCATTTATTACCATGCTTCCCTGTGGCAATATTTACTCTGGGAGCAGCAGGCAAAAATACCTTATTGATTTACAAAAGCAGTTGGCCCTGCTAGACTTTTGGCTCATTCATATAAAGGTTAGAGGTGACGGGCAGTGTGTGTGAGAGAGTATATATAATGTGAATGACATTGTAAGTATTCCTAGGGATGGGGCACAAGGAGTCATCTGAATAAGGCAGTTGTGACAGTGGATAAAAACACATGCATTCAGTACCATTTTCTATCCCACTCTCTGGAAAAGGTGTTCCACAACATTTATTTTTAAAAAAAAAAAAAACTGGGCAGCTCTGGTGACTTTAACTACACCCTTTGGCTCTCAAGGTCCTGAGCAGCATTTTAATTCCATATGGAAGATAGCTAGCAAAAGGAAAAGGGGTTTCAAATGGAAGAGGGAGTCTTGAAGGAAGGAACAGTCAGTTGTTGCTCTGGAGGGCTCTGATGCTATTTCAAGAATTAGCACTGGTCTTCATGCCTAAATTGGTGTAAATGTAACTAAGCAGCTACTGTAAGAGGTTGCGTTGGATAGTTTAGTCAACACAGGACACTAGGCTGAGTTATATGTTGTTGGAATCAAAAGTCCCTGTTCCTGTTGGGGTGACCACAGTGCCAAAGAATACAGGAAATGTCCTGGGTTTTGGACACTCAGATTTGCATTTTTTTCCTTTGACTTGGTGGCGCTGTGGGCTAAACCGCAGAAGCCTGTGCTGCAGGGTCAGAAGATCCGGCAGTCGTAAGATCGAATCCATGCAATGGAATGAGCACCCGTTGCTTGTCCCAGCTCCCGCCAACCTAGCGGTTCGAAAGCATGCAAATGCGAGTAGATAAATAGGGACCACCTCGGTGGGAAGGTTTCCAGCGTTCCGTGTCTAAGTCGCATTGGCCATGTGACCACGGAAAGATTGTCTTCGGACAAAATGCTGGCTCTATGGCTTGAAGAGCAGGATGAGCGCCGCCCCCTAGAGTTGGACACGACTGGACAAAAATTGTCAAGGGGAACCTTTACCTTTACCTTCCTTTGACGCACAGGTCAATACGAATCAGTCCAGAATTTGCCTGCCCAATCCAATTGTTTTCTTCCACCATTGAGGCTTTTCCTTTTTGCTTGCTTGATTGTTTTGTTTTGTTAGTAAACACATTTGCATTGGTTCAGAAATGTAATTCCTTGAGCTGATGCAGAGGGGTTTATAACTGGTCTAGGTCATTCCACCTATTTGCAGCACACGTGGGGAAACAGGCTCTTTGAATCCTTTCCTCCCCAGATCCGGTTCCTGGGTCTGTGTGTTTTCCTCTTCTCTTCTGGTTCAGTTTCATTCCATTTCCCTTTTTCTTTTAAGAATTGTTGCCACTGTATTAGGGCTCCTAGGTGACCAAGGGGGATGGGGAGAAAGAGCAAGGAGTGAGCAGAAGAGGAGGAGGAAATTATCAATATGCCTTGTTGCAAGTTTGTTAAGGTAGCCCTGATGTAACAATGCCTCCTGCAAATCTGAATGGCCACAACAGAACAACCCTAACAAGCTACAAACAAGGCTAATTGCCAATTTTTTCCTCTTTCTTTGTGGTTGGCTAAAGCAAATTCACCTGGGGGTGGAGAACCCGATCTGCATTTTCCCTATGTAGTTGCACTCTGTGTTAAAGAAAAATGCCTGGAAGTGTACCCTGAATGCCTTCCATGCAAGGACTTCTCAATACTATTTCTTTTATGAAAGGGTGCTCTTGGACCTTTGAATTTCCAGGGGGGGAGTGGGGATGTGAAAGTATAACAAGTGCATCCCCCTTCTAAGAATCCTTTTGTTCCCAAAGATGCAGGTTGATGTATGTGTTCTGCAAGAAGCTGGCAAGACTGGTAGAGCGATGATTCTCTAGATCTCAGAGAACCAGCTAGGCAGGGAAGTTTGCCTCCACTTTAAGACCTAGAAGGAAATGACTGATTGTTTAGGATTGAGTCCCTTGGCTGGATCTTTACAGCTTTGTTTTAGTGCCTCAGTTCCACATTTATTTGTTGATCAGATGCACCCTAGATGGCTGCTTTGGATTATTTACTAACCCAGGTAGGCTACATGTCATGTAACCAGCCATTGCCTGAGCCCTCCAAATTTCTTTTCTATATCTGGCTTTCATTTCTTATCTGTTTATAGCCTTTCTTCCAGACGGGCTTCCTTTACCTTCCGGTTGTTTTTTGTTTGTTTGTTTGCTTACTTCTTTGCTTTCTAATCAAAGATCAAGAAGTATCTTTGAGAGGTGCTCAGTTTTCCCCAGAGGTCATAAATCTGTACCAGTTTAGATTACAGATGAAAATTCATGTGACTAATGGCCATCCATACAAAACAAAGAAATCTCTACACTCAGACAAAGGTCTCTTCCTTAGTCTTCAGTCTAGGACTTGATCTCCCCGTCTTCAGCCCGGAAGAAGTACAAGCATAAATACACAAGTGTGTTCAAGTGTACCTCCCACCTTCTGCCTGAAATGTTGCAGGTCAGGTGCAAAAGGACAACCTCAGTTAAAACTTGTCCCAACTGTTGTCTAGAGTTTGAGTTCTGAGTTGGTTTCTTAAGAGTCTGTTCCACATCGTATTGCAAAACCTGTCGGGTTTATTGAGGAATTCCAGCTCATGTGGACTAGGCTTCCTTAATTTGGAACTGGCTCTGGCTTGTTGTTTTGGGGGATGAGAACCAATAGCGTGGGCTTAAAAAATCATTGATTTAGATATCTGACTATGGAGCCAGAGGTTGGGAGTTTGATTCCCCACCGTGCCTCCTTGACAGGGACTGGACTCGATGATCCCAGGGTCCCTTCCAGCTGTGCAGTTCTAAGAGGGGGAGGATGAATACTGTTAACCTATATTCTGCTTATTTGGGAGTAATTCGTCCATAGTAAAGGAGTCAGGAGGTCAGAATTGCAGAACTCTGTGGAAGCAGTAGAATTCTGTTCTTCCAAGATTCTAAAACCTCAAAATAGAGGAGAGCCCCCCTTTTGGTAGAGAGGTGCATCTCCCCACTGTGTCAAAAAGGTGATGACAACTGTTTGGGAAAGATAGGGTGGAGACCAAACCTCACTCTCACCCTCATATGCAGAATGCACCTATGAATAGAATGTATGCACAGTGCCTTTCTGTTTTGCTTTGAGTTCTGAAAACAAAAGTCAATTTCTCTTCGCCTTGTGAGTTCCAATAGTGAGTCACATTGGAGTCGTATTTCAGCAGCAGATTACATTATGACAGAATGGTTTTCAGGCAACACCCAGATGAAGCAGACTAAACAGGAGGAACTGTTTAAACATTCACCATTGATGAAGCTACAAAGGGCAGAATGCCCACAATTGCCTGCAACGGGCTCCAGGGCAAACCCACAAGCTAGTGAGAATTTATCTAAAACACAGGTATTCGTCTGTGAGGTCTGAAACAACTGACAGCCTGTTATATCCATTTATATACTTCAGCACAGATCTGAACATTGTTCTCAGCCAAAGCGGCAAGAGATAATACAGTTTCGACTTTGACGTTATTAAAGCCTTGGTTTGAAATGCTCATCCAATGCTCCGAAAGTGAATTCTGGAATGCTCATTCAAGCTGCCTTTTTTCCACATTTAAACCAGGAAATGTGCCTTCACTTCTAAGTGCAAAAGGCTAGTCATGCCACCCAAACAGATGTAATGTTTTGTTGTGGTTGTGCAACACATGTTTTTCACACTGATCTCCTCGTAGGATTCCTAACATTCACCGTGCACATAAAGAAAAATTAACAGCGTGATCACATGACAGAATTGTTCCCTATTTTGCCTAAATTACATCATAGCATAAATTTGCAGTCATATGACACACAGCCATTAGGGATTGATTTTGCCGGCCAGCAGTGTAATGACAGTTTAATTCCCACTCGCTGGTAGACTTCTTTTGTTGTTATTTTTGTTCTGGTGGCATTTCAATATATTCCTAAGCAATATTGCATATGTGTACAATCCTATCAATACTTCTTCAAAGCAAATTCACTGGGGAAGGCAGCCACCATCACTATCCCATGGTGGCCCTTTTATATATTTTAAATTTTTTCCAGTGGCTGGAGTGTTGATGTGTTGGTAAACTTATGTCAACAGCTTTAAAGGCATTGGTAGGTGTTGCATCACTCCACCTACTGTCTGGGAAGCGACACAGCCCTGGGTGGGGGTTGCCTGGTCCATTGAGGGCAATGCATTGCTTCCAGAGGAGCCAACACAAGAGAAGAAATTCTACCCATCAGGAAACTCTACCTGGCATATTGATGTGTTGTTTAAAAAAAGTTTTTTAAAAATTAAAATTGCGGGGCTGTAGTGTCCATTACATAAAACAAGGGAGAAAAATAAATCAGTAACACAATGTAGCCAGCCATAACAATTCAAATTGAAGATAATTGGATCGGTAATGTCAAAAACACATTGGGATGTTCATCCAGGTATATATACCACATGACTGCAATGCATTGCAACCAATGTACAGAAAGTATTGTTAGAAGTGGGTTACATTTCCCTGATGTGACCACAGCCTTAGTTCAACTGCTTGTCCTGACTAGAGTAGCTCCACCGAATCAAAGGGATTTACATAAGTATTATTTACCATTCAGCAACTGATTTAATGGTTTTACTCTAATTGGGGCTAGCAATTAGATTTAGGGCAAAGTGATTATCTTTGACACCTGTAAATTGGCTGTTGTGCCCACAGCGCTGAACCTCTAACCTTCAATCTTAGATCCAGTTCAGTTTTGAGCTGCAACATTCAGTGATGTCTTATCCTTGATATGGAGAGACTGAAAATAGCCACACTTGGAAGAAGGCTGAGAGACAAATATAAGCAAGCAAACAAAATACGACTGCAGTTCCATGCACAATCAGTTTAAGCTGGTATACCAACATTGGACAGAAATAGCTTTGCAACCATTATTTGTGTTCTGGCAACCTCTTGATGGGTTATAAATTAGCCAGCCTTTGAAAACAGTCTGGAAACTTCTACTGGTCCAAAATATACATTTAACCAGAACTGGTTGATAGGACTGTATTATGCCTCTACTTTGCCATCTACACTGCTGCTCTTGGATTTCTGGGACCCATTAAAAATCTTGGTCTTTAAAAAAACAAACCTTTAAAGCTCTAAATAGCTTGGAATTGAGTTTCTGAAAGAATATCTCTTCCCATACCTACCTAAGATTATCATATGCAGCTCTCTTCCAGGTGCCTCTTCCAAATGTACCTACACTATACTTTTTCTGGTACCAGGTAAAGAAGACGTTTTTACTCTCCCAAGTATCTTAAGAATCATTCTTAGTGCTTTTAGATCTCAGCTGTTTCCTATTTTGCTGCTGGTTTTACACATTGTGGTTTTGTTTCTCTTTCCTGTTGGTTTTATGTTGTATCTCCAACCATGGTTTTGTTGGAGCTGCCCAAGGAACTTAAGAGGAGAAAAGAAGCAAAATCAATTAAAAATAACCTGGAAGATCTATTGGAGATAGACCAAGTGTATAAAGATCTATTGGAGATAATCAAATGCATAAAATGGCCTCAGAGGACACAAAAGATGGCAGAATGTTTAGAAAGAAACAAAAACTGAAAAAATATTAAGAGAAGGAGTTACACAGAAAGTTGAAAAAGGGAAAAACAGGAAGATGACCTTCAATATTGGAAAGCATGTATATACCTAACATCTGGAATTGCAAAGAGGCATATCTTATATATTTAAAAAGAGAGAGAGAATTAAACTGAAATAAGG
The DNA here is from genome assembly GCF_051106095.1 of Pogona vitticeps. Classification (NCBI taxonomy): domain Eukaryota; kingdom Metazoa; phylum Chordata; class Lepidosauria; order Squamata; family Agamidae; genus Pogona; species Pogona vitticeps. The sequence goes on along the minus strand of NC_135784.1, from coordinate 196,292,084 downwards.
GAGCACTAATCAGGGTAAAGGCATAATATGTTTTTTAAGGTAAATTGAAGCTAGATATACAGTTGGGGTAAACAAATAGTACATAATGAACATGCATTAGATATGATATTGTTATAGGCAGGATAGAAAATGTGGAGATAGAAATGGCTAAACAACTATACAAAGAAAATCTGTATAAGATGCTCTAGATAATATTATGTGTTAAGAACTTACTCAGTTATCATTGGTATAAATTACAAAGTTTGTCTGTTAAATTACCTCAAATTATATAGATTTGGAACTGGAATGACTTTTTAAAAGTATTTTATTAGAGGATTTTGAAAACACTGTATACTATGAGAGTAATATTATGATAATAGCCAATACTGCATACTAAAATACATACATGAACGGTTTAAATGATCAGAAGATGTGTGGAATTTGGAGGGACAATTGAAAAGACACCAAGACGCAAAAAACAAATAATTGTAGGCAACCCATGTAACACAATGTTTGATAAGCATGAACCGAATGTAGATAGATTGAAAAACCAATAAAATATATTTTTAAAAAAATTATTGATGACTAGAACACAAAATTAGGGAATGAAGCAGAACCAAATGCTGTTGAAAAAATTGCCCTGGGGGGCAGAAATAATGCAAGAGAACAACTTGCTGCATTCTGCAAAGCCAACAGTCTCTTTATTATACAAACACATCCTTCAAGCAACTGAACAGAAGGTTGTTCATCTGGACATCACATTACAGACTATGTAATTGGAAGCAGGAGATGGAGAAGCTGTATTCTGTCTGTCAAAACAAGATCAGGAGTGAAGTGGATTGTGGTACTCATCATGAACTGTTAATATTCAATGTTGGAGTAGAGCTGAAAAAGAACACAAGAATTATAATGCCAAAATATAATTTAAACAACATTTCTGATGAATTTGAAGTCCATGTAAGAAGTTTACAGGAGCTGTGCAAGGCAGATGAAGACAGGATGTTTCGGAGATCTCTTATTCATAGGGTCACCATAAGTCAGAGGCAACTTGACGGCCTGTAACTGTAAGGAAACCAGCAAGGAAGAGGTTAATTTACTCTGTCAAGTTGGTAAAAAGCTGAAATCAGTTATAGATGGGAGAAAGAATATACCTTCCAATTAGCTCACCTGCCTCAGCTGGTGAAAAAAGTGTTATCTGTAACCTTGAAGAGTGAGGAGACCTGTGAGAGGCAGAGCTTCCTTGGATTCCCATGTTACACAGATCAGTTGCAGCTGTGCTATCTGATTAGTTACTTTTGCAGAAGTTACTAATTAGTTCAGAAAAGACACCATCTGACTGGTAGAAAGGATGGGTCCATCTAATGAGGAGATGATGAACAATGGTTCCCTCAAGCAGCAGCTTTTGGTCACTTAAATATGTAATCCAAGCCTGACATGCTGAACTCTGTGTATGCACTGGAACCATGTTACTTTGTAAGTATAGAACAAGATAGTTAACTTTCTTGTTTTCTGTAAGTCGATTAACTGCCTGAGTCTCTACATGATTTGCATTTTGCCTTCACCATGGAACTGCAACGCTTTATTTATTTATTTATTTATTTATTTATTTATTTATTTATTTATTTATTTATTTATTTATTTATTTATTTATATCCCGCCTATCTGGTCGGTTAAGACCACTTTAGGTGGCTATTATTATTCTTTTAGAATCTTTGAGCTTTTAAATCAGTATATTCTTTTGAAATTCCTTCAATAAAAGTATTTTTTTTACAGCTGCGCGTTTACTCAGACCGGGGGAGGGGAGGGAGTGGTACTAAAGAAACGGTGCGTTGCACTTGGAAGTTTTGAGTATTTTGTGATTGCTTTGTATTTTCTACCTTGCAAGGTTGGTTTGTAACCATAAGCAAGCAACTGAAAATTTTGTTTCTCCCTGTAAGGAGAAAGGTCTCACAGGCAGCTGTTCCCAATCACTAGCACACTGACCAACCTAGAAGGTACTAAAACCACGTTAAGCAAGGGTAGTATGGCTCAATGGTTGTCTGACATTCATCACAGTAACAACAGGAGTGACAAGAACAAATTGCATGGCTATGATTTTTTTAAAGTACAGTATATATTTAATTAATAAATGTGAGCTTACGCAGCTCCATCCATTTATAAAGTGTTTTACAGAGCAGCGTCATTGAAGGGCAGCCGTGCAGTCCGAGCAAAATAAAATCCAAATGCAAAAATGGGCAATACCTTTATAGACCACCAAAAAATCATCATCCAGTGAAACCAAGCTTTCGTGGATTAAACACCACTTCAGCAGGACTGTACCAGCGTGTGTTTGTGGGGAGGTGTTTTAGGGCCCTACTCTGAAAGAGCTTCCAAACGAGCTTTCAGGAGTGGGTAAGGCTGCAAATGGAGAGGGAGAAGGAAGAGAAAAGCAGAGCAAGGAATGAAAGGGGAAAAATAGGTTCAGTCTTTTGCTTCAGCTGGAAGCAAGGATTTTATCAGGGTTAAAGATTTTATCAGGGTTAGCTTTTGTCAGGGTTAAAGAAGGCGGAGCATGAACGGCTGTCCAAACATTCCCCAAAAATCTCTTCCATCCCTGCTGACAAAGACAGAGAGAGAGAGAGAGAGAGAGAGAGAGAGAGAGAGAGAGAGGAATGCTTGTTGTATGTGTTCTGCACAAGCGTTCTGCTCCCACCTTTGTGTTTCGGAGAGGCATGAATAATATATACACAACCGTCTCCATTCAGCAGCACTCAGCAGACTCCCAAGGGGACGGGGTGGGGAGGGGGAGGAAAAGAGGAAATCCTACTGGTGTGTTGGAAGCAAACTGTTGGCTCATTAGAAAAATACAGAAATGCCCCGCTATAGCAAAGGTATCAGTTTATACTAGCACATGCACCGTTTATTGTAACAACTCTTGGATGCATTTCCAAGCCCGGATAACAGTGATAATTATTTACTCTGGAGCTGTTACTGAGGACAGCTGTTCCCATGCCACCATTCCTGCCAAATCCATCATCACTCTGGAGGATGGGAGTTGCATTAATTAAAGCCACTCCCAGCTGGTGCTAAGAACTGAAAAAGTTTGGTCAGACTTTTAATCTCTTTGTATCCAGCAGCCTCTTTATTTCTCTCTGACTAGAAACAGTTGGACCACCATACCTAATGGGCAAAGGGGCGTGTGTAGTGTGTAAACATGTACTGTATATGCAAACACACACATACTTCCTTCTTCATGCATCCAACAACTTGAGAATTTGGGACTCTGGCCCACAAAATCTAGTGGCACAATGCACTTGTTAGTCCTGAGGGTGCCAGAACATTATTTTGCTGGATTCTTCAACTAACACTTATCTGGATATTTATTTCAAAGCTACCTTAAGTCTTAGTGTTGGGAGGAAAGTGGGGTGTAAATCAAACAAATCAACAATGACTTCTTCGGCATCCTTCAGTCTCAAAAGACCATGGTAACACGCTTTGTATGAGTGTCCTCTCCAGAGCACTAAACCTGGGTAGAATAATATGGAGGACAGGCTATTACCCAAGCAGCAAATCCCCCCTCTCCACATCACTGAAATAGTCCAATGGAAAGGCAAGAGCCAATACAACTGGTTCCAGCGACGTCGCAGGAGTTGTCAGAACAACACAAACTGCCTTCGGGACTCCGGCTCCGGATTTTGCCTCGAGGTTAACTCCTGAAACCTTTTCCATCAGTGGATATAGCCACAAAGCAGTGGAGGTTTGAAATCAGAGTTTTCCTTCTCCTAGATGGGCTGCCTTCCATGGCTGACAAGCCCCACCTACCCGGTCCAGGTGGATCGCGCTTACTCAGAACTGTCCACTATGACCTGTCCATCTTGGGTGTCCCTTGAGACACATTTCAGTTTTAATTTCTTTGAGAGCACGTTCAGAGAATACACATCCACAGTTCCGAAGAAAGCAAAACCGATGCCTTCCGTTCATTTCCAACCCAACTACAGGGCAAATAAAATGGGCACTCTGGATGTCATCATATTTGTCCCCTTTTGTATTCCCCCTTGTCACCAGTCCAAGCTCGATTGTCTGTGAGATTCAATTCAATGACATCCTTCATACTCTTGGTGTGGGATGTGGCTTCCACAACGACTTTATCAGAAGATTTATCGAGCAAAAATTCAATGATTGCATCTTTGTTATATAACATGAATAGGCACTCAGTAGGTTTCAGATTGATACAAAAGGAAAAATAGTAAAAATAAGGTTTGTCTCCTTCAGCCCACGTGGCTGGGAGGATCTCTGGGGTTCAGAGATCCTGCCTGGAGGTCTAGCATCTTGCAAAGTGAAAACAAATGACAATACAGTAATTTTTTAAAACCTTAAAACATAACTGCTTAGTCTTACAAAGCAAATGTCACCTTAGATAAGAACAGTGCTTACAAAGCAAATAAGTATGTAGATGTTACTAGTCCTCAGATTCTTTGTTAGTCCCACCTGGGCACACGCTTCTCTTAGGCTTCTGACTATATGCTATAAGAAGGGCCTGTGATCCATCTGGAATCTATAAAGACAAATCTGTATGAAAAAAAAACCTTGTGGTGTACTCTCCTGATCAACAATACACAACAGGAATCGGATGTTCTGGTCTCACTGCAACTGGAAACTTTGGCTTCCTGTTACATGAACAAACTTACAGTAAAAGTCTAAATAATAAATAAATAAATAATATTTGGATGCGTTTCTCTCCTTTATATTGCATGTTGTGCCTCCAGTCAACATTCTTTGTTTCAAAAAGAGAAATAACTAGGTTCTAAATCAAAACCAGCTCACTAGAAGTTCACATGATTAAGGTAAAGGTATTATATTTTAGACATATGAGAAGACTCTGTAGAACAGAGAGTAGCATGTCAACAAAAAGGAAGCCAGGGCTCTTTGTTTGTGAGACCCAAGTGGGGCTGCTAATGATAGGACCTTTTGGAGTAATTAATTTTCTAGGATTGCTAAACTGAAAGGACTAGATGGCCATAACACATACAAATGCTGCTCTAAAGTATTATTCTTTTGCATTTCAACATCTGTTTCATTGATTCAAAATCAGTTTGTTATACACACACACACACACACACACACACACACACACACACACACACACACACACACAGAGAGAGAGAGAGTATATTGCCCAATTAGTGCAAAGCAAAGCACTATTTTGGACGGTTAACAATAAGGCCAAACCCTCCCCTAAAGACAATAAACCAAACAGTAACCATGATAATAAAAATAAAAGAATAAAACAAATCAGCTCCAGCATCGCAAGACAAACAAACAGAGAACATCAACCCATAATTGGACAAGTCAGGCAAGGCAAGTTCATGTGAGATTGCGCATTTTGAGTAACCTCTTAAAGGTAGGCAGGGAGGGGGCCAGGAACAGCTTGACTGGGAGCCAATTCCAAAAGGCTTTTGACACAGTAGTGAAAGCCCGACTTCTAGCAGATGCCTTTTTTAAAAAAAAAATCTGGTCATTCTGCTAAGAGATGCAAGACGCTGTATTACAGCTTGAAAACAATATACTCTATTAATTAAAAACCTACTCCTAATCAGCCTAATCTAAATTTGATGTCATTTTTAAAAAAAACAAGAAAGAGGCTGTCCATATCAAGACTTGAATCAAACGACTGCAGCTATGTTTAAGGCGTTCACTTCCAAGTAGTCGGACTGGCCTTTAAGAGCTCTCTTTTTTCAACACTTCTAAATCTGTTACTCAAGCATGTTTAACATATCCAACTACAACATCTGCTTGATCAAAATAAAAATGTCAAGTGGGTGGTTGAAACTGGTAGGAGAGTGTTTGGGGCAAAGACCTGGGTGTCCTATGAACAGAAAGGAAACGCTGTAGCTCACTAACAGAGCATGTGGTTTGGGATTAGAAGGGCCCCTTCCTGAAACTCTCTAGGGAGCTATGGATGGTCAGCAGCTGACAGGTTTAGATGTGTGCTCTGTTATGTCCAACATTATGATAACCAAGTTAATGAAAATTTGTGCTTGTCCTTGAAGGTGATAACAGTGAAGGTACAGTACTTTTCATTATTAGTCAAGACATTTTTCAGGACACTTTTGTACTTCAGCTTTGCTGCTTTTTTGTGAATTTAGGGATGCAGGTAAATTGGCAACATCCTGAAATAAGTACTGTATTGTATTGGAAACCAGTTATCTTTCATTTTCATGCTTTTCTCCTGCTCAGAATTAAGTGTTTCTGGTCTATTTGAGCTCCTTTCATTCCTGATTAGGCAAAATGTGAAACTTAAAAAGATCGAACATGAGTATTTATTTTGGCTATTTCTCCTTCCTCCTGTTTTTAGAAAAAGTTATTTATTGCTGACAGCTCACATGGCTAACACTTAAATTAGGATCATGAGTTGTCCCCAAAAGAGTGTCCTATCTAATCATTCCAGAGGGACCAACCATCTGCTCGGGTCCATAAACTAAGGTCTCTGTTAAATTTTGATCTTTTGCCATTCTTGTGAGTTAGCCAGGTTTGCAGCCCTGCTCTAAGTCAAGCTTGTCCTCTGTTGACCACTGGTTGCCCTTTACTCTAGTTTGATTCACCCTCCATGCTCAAACCGCTTTGCAAGCAGTCCAGATCAGTCCATTTGCATCCTTCCTACTTACCCCCATGAGAATTTTGTGGACTGCTTCTCTGATACCTGGCTCAATGAGTTAGGTAGAGGTTGGGAGTCCAGTTCCTCATTGTACATGCCAGAAGCGCCAGCCTGTGTGGCCTTGGGCAAGTTGCACAATCTCAGGATGCTCCCAGAGAAAGGGAAGGGTAAACCACTTCTGAGTACTCTATACCTAGAAACTCTGGAAGGGGTTGCCATAAATCAGAATTGACTTGACTGCACACAATTATTATTATAATATTGCCATAGCTGGCATTATACCTCAGTGATTGGGTATCTGGTTGAGGAACCAGAGGTTAGGAGTCCAATTTTCCACTGTGCATCCCAGAAAAACTGGCCTGTGTAGCCTTGGGCAAGCTGCACATTCACAGGATGCCCCCAGAAGAAGGGAATGATAAACCACTTTTGAGTACCAAGAAACCACTAGAAAAGAGTCACAATAAGTCAGAATTCTCAATAGCACACAATTATCATCTCTTCATCAAATTCAGTCCACTGCTTCATATTATAGCAGTGTTGTGAGAATACATTATCCAGATACCGGTATATACTTTGGGACCATTAGCCTACACCAGTGATGGTGAACCTTTTTTAGGTCGAGTGCCCAAGCTGTGACACAAAACCAACTTATTTAAAAACAATTGCCTCTGCCTGTAGGCATCCTTCAGTCTTGAGAGACTATGGTAACGTGCTCTAAATAGAGGTCTCAGAACAGTGTCTAGTGTGTCTGAGAAGGCTAATTTGAGAGTGATAATCCCTTTCACACTGAAGACAATCTGTCCCCTGTCCAGCTCCCTGATTTTGCTGGTTCTGGGACTGCCTCTTTGCCTCAGCCTGCTGAATAAGTGTCTCTTCAAGTTGGGAGAGGCCATGCTACACTGCCTGCCTCCAGGCTGAACGCTCAGATGTCAAGGTTTCCCAACTGTTGAGGTCCATTCCCAAGGCCTTCAGATCCTGCTTGCAGATATCCTTGTATCGCAGCTGTGGTCTCCCTCTGGGGTGATTTCCCTGCACAGGAGATCTTTTGATGTTATCTGTGTCTGCTGCTATCTGTATCTAAGAGCAGAGCTGAAACCAATAATCGTTAGAACATCTCCTAGCAGTCTGTTCAACTTTGCTACGAGCAACTTGAAGAACCTGCAAGTTGTACTCCCTAGGACAGGCTTTGAATTTATTTTTTATTTATTTATTTTATTTCTATCCCGCCTATCTGGTCATACTAGACCACTCTAGGCGGCTTACAATCGGAGCAACAATAAAATTATTAAAAACATTACAAATAGACAAAAATAGAAATCAAAGAATATAAAAGAAAAATAGTCAGGGATTATCTGTTGGGAAAGCCTGCCTATACATCAGTGTTTTCAATTGTTTCTTAAAAATGCCCAGCAAGGGAGCCGCGCGAATCTCAGGAGGTAAGTTGTTCCAGAGGCGAGGAGCCACCGCCGAGAAGGCCCGATTTCTGGTCTTTTCCTTCCAGGCCTCTCTCGGCGTCAGGCTCCTTAGCCTCACCTCCTGGCTCGCACGGGTGACACGGGTAGATCTAGGTGGGAGAAGGCGTTCCACCAAATATTGAGGTCCTAAACCGTTTAGGGCTTTGTAAGTAAGCATCAACACTTTGAAGTTGATGCGGAATCGGATGGGCAGCCAATGCAATGCGGCCAGAATGGGCGAGATATGTTGGTATCTTCTCACTCCACTGAGTAATCTGGCGGCAGCATTCTGCACCACCTGTAGTTTCCGCAGCAGCCTCAAAGGTAGCCCCACGTAGAGCACATTGCAGTGGTCTAATCTTGAGATTACAAGCGCGTGTACCAAAGTGTTGAGAGCCCCCACATCAAGGTAGGGTCGCAGCTGGGCTATCCGCCGATAGCTGCTAGAGCTCCCTCTTTTCCTTGATGGCTGGCATCCTCCAAATTGGCTTCAAACCAGTCTGCTGTCTTTTTGATCTTCTTGCCAAATGTGGACAAAGCGGAGTTATAAACAGCATTCTTGAAATGTTCCCATCATTCAGGTGCATTTGCACCAGCCGGGCCTAGAAGAGTTTCCTCAAGCACTTGAGCAAATTCCTCCACTTTTCTCTGATCGCAAGTCTTGCTTTCCCTGCCAGAAGAATAAGAAAATGTTTTCTTTGACAGATCCAGAGTCTGGCAATCTCGTCTCTTGCAGGGCAACAATATCTATCTGTAGCTCACTCAGTTCCATGTCGATGACAGCTGTCTTGTGTCGATGACAGCTGTCTTGTGCACGTCATCTATTTCCTGCAGGTTGTCAGAAAAACAACTGCCCCTGCACTGCAAGGTTTAAATGCTTGTGTTTCTTCCCCCCAATCTGTCAGGCTAGACTGGTAATTGCACCCCTCTGCTGGACCACTGCACCAGCAGAGGGAAGCGCTGAAATCTGAGATTGGAGAGCCGGTATTTCTCGATGGCGACATGGTTTGCGTGCCCAGAGAGGGCTCTGTGTGCCAGCTGTGGCACAGATGCCATAGGTTCACCATCACTGGCCTACACCGTTGTTGTCAAACCTGGGAGCTTCCAGATGCTGCCGCCTACCACTCGCATATTCCCTTACCTGCTAACTAGAACTGATGGGACTTGTAGTCCAAAACATCTGGAATAATTATGCTGGTTTACACAGTGTCATAAGAAGAATGGCTGGTTACTTTGTGTACTGATCACTTCAACAGCTCCCCAGTAATATGTTGCCTTGTTTTCACTCATTCCACTGGGAAACACACCTCAGAACTTTCCAACAAATTGAGCCAGTTCACACATGTCTCTCACTCCTGAGTGAGATTTAAAAGCACCACCCCCCCCGCACGCCTGAATGGAAACTGTCTTAATCAGGTGTAAGTGAACCATTTGTGTTTATAGGGATATTCCAACACAAAGGGATCTTGGAGATCCCATCCAATAAATACCACGCTTTGCCATCAGACCCAGTTCTTCGCATACGAGGCACCTCATGCTTACCAAGCGCTTTCCATTTAGCAAAGGTACGCGGTCGAAGCGCCCCGAAACGTGTGAACCGAGCTTTATGGGTGATGACGGGACGGGACCTGTTTAGGCGGGGACTCCGGGACAGTACTTCGAGCTAGAGGTCGGCAGATGCCGTCGGGCCTCGCAGCAGCACCAGCAGCAGAAAAGGCGGAGAGATAATGAAAACCAGCCGCTCTCGCTCGGCGCGCCCTTTCTTCCCCTCCAGGGCGGCTCCGGCCAGGCGTGCAGTTACGTGTCGAGGAGGGGCGGCGCTGGCGCTGCCGCCTCTTGTGCAGCCGCCGCCGCCGCCGCCACAGCCTCCTCCTCCTCCTCCTCCCAGCACCGGTTAGAGAGAAATCACCGGCGCCGCCTAGTTCGGAGCGGCGGCCCAGGAGAAAGGATGCTCCTCCAGGCGCCGCGGCGGAGGCGCAAGAGACGGGACTCGCTGGCGGCCATGCCTCCTCCTCCTCGCCGCGCCTAGCCAAAGGCGAAGCTTAAGCCGCCTCCTCCTCCATGGCGAGCGCAGCGGCGACGGCGGCGGCGGCGCCTCCCGCTAGATCTGAACGGAGCGGCCCGGCTTCGAGAGGGACGCCTGGAGGCGGCGGCGGCGGCGGTCCCCCCCGGGCCCCTCTCGGCTCTCGCCCCCGTGCCCTTTAGGACCCGATGCGGCGGGGACGCCATGGCCGAGACGGAGCGTCCCGAAGAGGCGGCCCGCCGGCTATGGCGGGACGCCGCCGTGCGCGCCAGGAAGCTGGGGAGCAACTTCCAGCCGCTGGAGGACGAGGTGGGTGCGCGGCAGGAGGAGGAGGAGGAGGAGAGCGGCCCGGAGGCCGCCGAGGCGGAGCCCAAGTCCTCGCCGCCGCCACCACCACAGCCGCCGCCGCCGCCGTCGTCGCTGGAGACGCTGAACCTGAGCGGGCGCGGCCTGGAGGAGCTCCCCGAGGGCTTGTGCGCCGCGGTGGGCGGCAGCCTCAGCGTGCTGTCGCTGCGGAGGAACCGGCTGGCTCAGCTGCCGCCGCCGGCCGCCCTCCGGCACCTGGGCCGCCTGGCCGAGCTCGACCTGAGCCACAACCGCCTGCGCTCTTTGCGCGGCGACGGCCAGGCGCTGGCGCTCCTGCGCGGACTGCGTAAGCTCAGCCTCAGCCACAACCAGCTCGGGGCCGAGGGCGACGGCACCCTCCCGGCGGGGCTGGGCGAGCTGCGGCAGCTGGAGGAGCTGGACCTGAGCTTTAACCGCCTCCGCCGCCTGCCCGAGGAGGCCCTGGCTCGCCTGCAGCAGCTCCGCGCCCTGGACGTGGACCACAACCAGCTGGCCGCCTTCCCTCCGGCCCTGCTGGAGCTGGGCGCCCTGGAGGAGCTGGACTGCTCGGGCAACCGGCTCCTGAGGGCCCTGCCGGCGGGCATCTCCTCGCTGCGGCGCCTGAAGATCTTGTGGCTCAGCGGCACCGGCCTGGCGGCCCTGCCGGAGAGCTTGTGCCAGCTGGGGGCTCTGGAGAGCCTCATGCTGGACGGGAATCGCCTCAGCGCCCTCCCGGCAGGCTTCGGCAGCCTGCAGCGGCTCAAGATGCTCAACCTCTCCTCCAACCTGCTGGCCGAATTCCCCGCCGCCGTGCTGGCCCTCCCGGGCTTGGAGGAGCTCTACCTGAGCCGCAACCAGCTCACCCTGCTGCCGGCGGGCCTGAGCCAGCTGTGCCAGCTGCGCACCCTGTGGCTGGACAACAACCGCATCCGCTACCTGCCCGACTCCATCGTCCAGCTTCATCAGCTGGAGGAGCTGGTGCTGCAGGGCAACCAGATCGCCATCCTGCCCGAGGGATTTGGCCAGCTGGGCCGAGTCAGCCTCTGGAAGATCAAGGACAACCCACTGATCCAGCCCCCCTATGAGGTCTGTATGAAGGGCATCCCTTATATTGCTGCATATCAGAAGGAGCTGGCCCACTCCCAGCCTGCCCTGAAACCCCGTCTCAAGCTGGTCCTCATGGGCTTGAAAAATGCTGGCAAAACTCTGCTCAGGAAGTGCCTCATGGAGGAGGAGGAGGAAGAGGAACAAGGGCAAGGGGAGTCCTCCTTAATGGCAGCCAGGAATTATGTGGACAAAACGCGGACCAGGGGCTGCTTCACTCAGCCCTTGAGAGAGCTGCCCCAGTCTCGTTCCTTGAAAGCACAGCCAAACCATTACCCCATTGTTGAGCAGCCGGAGGCTTCTCCGCTGAGGGCGTCTCCCCTAAAATGTTCCTGCTTAGGATGTCTCTCCCCTGAGCAATGGGATGCCCTCTTTGACCAACCCTCCAAGGTTCCTGGACAGAACCAGGTTAAATGCCTTACTGCCGAGCATCAGGCAGATTCCCCAGTGGCCCCGTCACACACACAAAACGGGGAAACGCACTTAGGATGCTACCCTCTGCCACGGCCCATGACGTCCCCAGCTTCACGTCTGGCAGGGCCTCCGGAGAGCAGCCAAGGCATCGAGGTGGCAGACTGGACGGCAGATATGGAGAGGGGCTTGACTTTCATTGTGTACGAACTGGCGGGAGACCCGAGTTACGACGTGATCCAGCCCTTCTTCCTCTCTCCCGGAGCCCTCTATGTCCTGGTGGTGAACCTGAGCACTTACATGCCGCAGTGTTTTTATCCTTCCGTGGGACACTTCCTCCACTGGCTGGGGGCGAAGGTGCCACACGCGGTGGTGTGCATGGTAGGCACCCACGCGGACTTGTGTGCTGAGCGGGAGGTGGAGGAGAAATGCTTAGATATCCACCGCCAGATTGCCTGGCAGGAGAAGTGTGACTACGAGGGCCTTCAGAGTTTGGCCCAGCAGGTGGACGAAGCCCTGGGGCAGGATTTTGAGCTGCGCTGCTCCAGCCCTCACGTTGCCTTCTACGGGGTGTCGGACAAAAACCTGCGGCGCAAGAAAGCTCAGTTCCAATACCTGCTGAACCACCGCCCCCAAATCCTCTCCCCGGTCTTGCCTGTCAGCTGCTGGGACTGTTGCCAGGTACGCCGTTTGCGAGAGAAGCTCCTCTCCGTGGCCGAGCACCGAGACATCTTTCCGAACCTGCACCGGGTGCTGCCAAGATCCTGGCAGGTGCTGGAGGAGCTGCACTTCCAGCCCCGAGCTCAACAGCTGTGGCTCAGCTGGTGGGACTCGGCTCGGCTCGGCCTGCAGGCGGGGCTGACGGAGGACCGCCTCCAGAGTGCCCTTTCCTACCTGCACGAGAGTGGCAAGCTCCTGTACTTTGAGGAGCACGTGACCCTGCGGGAGTACGTTTTCCACAACTTGCCCCGGCTCATAGACATCCTCAATGTCTTCTGCCAGCGGGATGCCACGGTGTTACTCCAGAAACTGCTCCGCAACGCCCCCGTGGATGAGCTGAAGGCCGCGCAGCTCCACCACTACGTGGAGGGGTTCTTGCTGCACGGACTGCTCCCTGCCCACGTCATCCGCCTCCTTCTGAAGCCCCACATCCAGAGCAGAGAGGATCTGCAGCTCATCCTGGAGCTGCTGGAAAAAATGGGACTCTGCTACTGTGTCAATAAGCCCAAATCCAAACCCTTGAATGGCGCTACTGCATGGTACAAGTTCCCCTGCTACGTGAAGAACGAGATGCCCCATGCAGAAGCGTGGATCAATGGTACTAACCTGGGTGGACAGTCCTTTGTGGCTGAACAGCTGCAGATTGAGTACAGTTTCCCCTTCATTTTCCCACCTGGGCTGTTTGCCCGCTACAGTGTCCAGATTAACAGCCACGTGGTTCAGCGATCAGATGGGAAATATCAGATCTATGCGTACAGGGGGAAAGTGCCTGTGGTGGTAAGTTACAGGCCTGCCAGAGGCACCCAGCAGCCAGATACATTGTCTATTGCTAGTCATGCATCTCTGCCAAATATATGGACAGCCTGGCAAGCCATCACCCCGCTTGTGGAAGAACTGAATGTACTGCTTCAAGAATGGCCAGGCCTGTACTACACCGTGCATGTTCTCTGTTCCAAGTGCCTTAAAAGAGGGTCACCCCAACCACACACCTTTCCAGGTAGGAGACCTATGTTCTTGATGGTGGTGTTCATACATTGTGCGGCTGCATTGTGCGACTGGGTGAAGAGAGGGGATGGTATGCTAGCAGTGACTCGCCTCTGGGTATGTGAAACCACCCCAGAAAATGGTTGGGAGAGGGATACAGATGAGTATTTTATGGAGTACCCCAGGGAAGTTATATTTGTACACTACAGTTTCAGGAGTCCCCCCCCCCAACTGTTGTGACCATTGTGTTTGCTGGCTGGGGGAATTCTGGGGACTGTTGTCCAAAAATAACTCTGATTTTGCTATGCATCTGCACCGCTTGGGAGATTATGCAAATATGGGCAGATTATGCAAATACTCTCGTACTGGCTGTCTGATTATTGTAAAGTGACAACGCTTATCCCAGGCTATGTCTGGTCATCTGTATGTTTACCAATGAGCGATGGAAGATTTCAGCAGGTCGTTCTGATTTCCTAGGTTTCTGAATGGATAAGCTGCAATAAAAGGGGCCCTTCTTGTCATAGAGGCAGGGCCCAGTTTGCCAGATGTGTGGGATTTTTCCCCCCTTACCAGAAATAGCCCATACAGATTATCACACTGCCCTTGATCATGGCTTGGTCATCTGTATTCTCCCCTCGAGCAGCAAGTAGGAGTTCTCTGTGTGTCAGATGCCTATCTGCCCTGAACTAAAATGGCTGTCAGTATCACCTGCATATAGCTGGGACAACCTGGACTATTTTGTTAGTCTTTCTCTCTCTCTCTCAACAGACTGATCAAGAAGGTGATGCACAATTGGGGGGAAATTTATCACTTGTTAAGTAATTATTTGCTTATCTGCTGTTTTTCTGTCGTCAGCATATGAGAGTTCCACCCTGTCTTTGTTTTGTGCTGCTGTTGCATATGCTAGTGCATAAAAGGACTAAAATCCTTTTAAAGTAACTAGAATGCAGGTTTTTTTGTTTTGTTTTAGCTTTGCAAACTCCTCTGTGTGTTTCTGTATCTGGCTTGCAATTGCCTAATTATTGAATCCATATTCATATCCCTTGTTGATCATCCTTCCTTCATCCAGTTCCGCAGCTTACCATGTGTGTGTACTCACAAATGTTGTTTTTACTGTTAGGAGGCCTGCAAAAATTATAGCCATGTGTTTCAGGCAGCAGCCAAATGACCGGCAGCCTCTCCTCTTGTTTCCCACATTGTTGCCCCAGCCTTAAAAACACAACAATGTCTGGTAGGGCCTTATTAGTGGTGCCATTTTTGTGGTGGACTGTGCAGTGTCACCTTGGTGGACTGTATGTTGTACGGGCCGGATACTTGATTCTGAAGAAATAGAATTGGTTTTCAAGTACTGTAGTGTAGAAGAATATGAACAAATAATCTATGATACTTAGAGGTTTTGTTGAAATCGCTCTGAAAGAGAAAATGTTAAATCAGTCAACTCATATGTGGATTATTCTATTCTCCCCAACACCCAAAGGTTGTTTGAGAGTATTTCTGACTGTGGCATTCATCTCTCTCTTTTTATCAATTCATTTTTCTGATGAATAGGTTTTTGTAGGTGTGCATATTGTGTTAAAAGAAATAGAGTAGATGCAACAGTAGCCAAAAACAAGTGTGCAAGCCTGAGTGTGGTTTTCTGGTGTTTTGTTTGTTTGTTTTTTTGTTTTTGTTTGTTTTTTAACTATGGGAAGTATAGATAGTAATGTTACACTTGGGCATATCTGTCTTCCATTTCTGCACTGGCCATTCACCTGATCAGTTAACTTGAGCTGATCTTGCTTTCTGCATTAGGAATACTTGGGGTTTAAATGCTTTGGAAATATCTTTCCCCAGAGTCAGCAAGGGCATTATTCTGTTGCTCATCCTAAACAAGGGTAAACCCATTGGATTAATTACTGAATGGTAATCCAACATTAATGTAAATCCCATAGAGTAAATAGCTCTACTCCAGTTGGGACTAGCAATAGGATAATCTCCACTAAATTTGCATATGTAAATCAAGTGTGGGCAGTTTGTCACCCTCCGTGTGCTTGACCCCAGCGCTTGTCAGCTCTCACCTTTGGCACTTCTAGCTAGAGCGGAAGGGATCTGCATTCCTGCAGAATATGGGGTGACACAGATTGTCCATGCTGGATGTAAATGCACAGATGTGAGAGGGCACCCTCATTATCTGCCACCTTCCTTCTACCTGCCAAATCAGTCCAGGTTTGCCCTACACTCAGATGAATGGCTCAAAGGATATAGAGCCATGTAATTTTATTCGTTCTGCCTTGGGTCTGCTATTGATTATTCTTAGGTATCGTTCCTTCCGTAAAAACTTAACAATTTGAAGAACCGGAGCTTAGGAGCCTCTTTTTAAATAGCCCTTACTACCCTGGATGTGTTGTGTGGTTTTAAAAATACATATGTATCTCTGCTAACAGTACAGTATTTCAAAATTTGCTAAGTTTACCCTGATACCTGTGGAGGATGGATTTTTTTAATGTAGTAACCTCCCTTTCCCATGATCCTGTTCCTAAGTGCAGCATTCTGTATTTTTGTAGTAAGAGACGGATGGCAGATGTGACACAGCAGAAAGCAAAGGAAATGTTGAGAGATGATGTGGGAGCTAGACCTAACCGTCCTTGACGGTTCAGTGTCTGAATTGAGGTTTGGGTCTGAGTGGTGTCCTGTAGAATCCGGTGGTGGTAGTATGATACCACTTTGAGTTCTTGTGACTCAGATCTGTTGGAATTGCGGCATTTTACAGCATGGTGACATAGTTGGAATTCTCTGCTTGAGAACACTAGAGCATAACCCCTCATCTACAATGGAGAATTCTAAATATCTCATGAAAAGTACAATTAGATTCCACCTAAGAGGATAAAAGTGGTATCAAACTAGTGCAGCTGTCTAGCACAGATATTGCTCCGTGGACCTGGTGGGACACCTGCCTTTATTTTTTTTTCCTGTGTGGGGAATGCATTCTGCATTCTTCTGCTTGGTACAGTGGCTGAATGTGATACAACTTTGGGCACCAACCTTTATTCACAAAGACAGATTCATTTCCTTCTTAAACGTGTAACGGCTTGTTGAACTTACTGGAACAAATTCTTCCCAAGATGTAAGAAATAGCAATGTTGTGGTCCTCTCTGCATGCCCCTGAACTGTGACTTGAGTCACTATGGAAAGTTGCGAAATACTGTCAGAATCTTTCCGACTCCCACCCACTCCACTGTTCATTGTGTGAGTGTGAGAAAGAGAGAGGGAGGAAACACCTCAAAGAGGATGATGGCTCTGGCGGTAGAGAGATGACTTTCTGATGCTGTTTTGTTTTGAACTGAAGGCTTGTGTGTAACCGGCCCATATTTTCTGGCTTTAGTCACGCAGACTTGAGTCAGCACGCCAGAAGATGTTGTTGGCAAGCAGACCATATTTGCTGGCAGAAGATCAAGTCAAACATCTGACCTTAATAAGCAATGTGTTTATGGAACTTTCCTTTCAACAGTCCCAAGTAGTTGGAAATGGGTTTTATAAAGATGAATTGGGGTGGGGGTGGGGGTTTCTGGGGGTTTGAACAGAGTTTGCTCCTGCTCCAATGGAATATCAGCTTCTGACTTCTAATAAATGTTCTTAGACCTCGTTCTTTTGACCTGGCTTTTTACTGCTATTTGCATAGGGTTGATGATAAGCTGAGAGTGAGTAGCTTCAGAAAGCTCTGTCAGATGTTATCCTCCTGATTTGTCGGATAAAGATCATAAAGTTTTCTGTCATGGAAAGAGCAAGATCAGGTTCAGGGAGAGAGTGTTCTGTTTACTAGTTTCCCCCTGACTTTTCAGCTGTGTACATTAGAGAGCAGAGGTGATCAGCTTCATATAATGTAGAAGTTGTCAGTAATGTTGACAGACGGTGGCACTGAAGACTTCCTTGTATCCTGAGAAGTAGCCTTGTGGTACTTTATGTATTCATATTACAGGTATAATGAGATATGTTTACATATTTATAAAAGAACTTCAGGTCATAAGTGGCTGGACGGTCATAGAGTGCAAGCAGGATCCAGTGGGCTCTGCTCTGGTCTTAGTGTGTCTTTTGTAACTTTTATAGCACTAACAGTGTTGCAGACCCTTTACAGAGTGGTACGAGGGAAGTAGTCTGTTTCTTGCCCCCCAGGAATTTTGACTTTGAAGGGGTGACAGCTTGGGCAACAAGGGGTAGAACAGAGAAAATATTAACAGGGCTTATGACCAGTGCTTTGTTCCTGTGCCTCTGAAGATTGCGATAAGTCTTTTATCTCATGTGGTAAGCCACAAGGAAATGAATAACTTTTGCTTAACAAAGTTCCTGGTGTTCTCTTAGAGTTGCTGGAAATGGATGGCCCTGTTCAACTGTTTTCCTATTGGCAAGTAAAATCTGCTTTCAGGCACTAATAATTTTGCATTGACCGTACGGGCTAACTATAACTTGGCTTAAATATAAGAGCACTACTGCAAAAAAAAAAAAAAAAGTGCCGACACAATGTGGATGAAATCATTTAAGGGCATGATGAGCCCTCTGAGCCCAGAGGTTACTGATTAAAGGCTCTGCTATTTTCAGGCTACCTTTATCATAGGATTACCCGCAGAGGGAATTTCTTCCTTAGAAGAGATTAGTGAAGTCCTAAAAAAATTAAAGTGCCTGGGCATGCGGTCCAGCGCTAAAGTAGCTCAGCTAAAGTGACAAACGGGCACTGTCCCCTTGCTTTGGTCAATATTGCATCATTATTCTTTGAAATCTCCCCCTTCCTTTTTTTCTTTCCTTAAGAAGAAAGAATTAAAATTAGCAGTGCTAACTGAATGCAGATGTTTATAGCAAAGACCACCTAACTTTCAGAGAAGGAATGAAGGAATATTGGCTTGTAGAACAGGTCATTCTTAGGTGGGCTAGTGGTGGAGCGTTCATGATGAATCCTCTTTTATGTATGCTATTGCAAACAGGTAATTGGAATCCTGCAGCTGTAAAAAGAGAGCGGAAAAATGAGGATTGTTTCACCTTACTATCTGGGTTTGTTGCCCTCATTTTTGAGTACCAACATGTAGAGAACATGCAAGGCCTTGTCTTTGGTTTTAAAGATTTTCCAGTCTCATGAGCACAGCCGGTGAATATTACAATAACAGTTTTTAATTTAGGCTTAAAGCATAGCTTTTCATTGTATTTTCTTTATTTGTAGGCTGGTTTTAATGCTGAGCGGATGAAAGCCAAGGCAGAAAAATAACACAAAATGTATGCAGATGCGTAATATAAAGCACAGTTTGAAAAGATTGTCACATGAGTATCTTACTAGGAGAAGGGCTATGAAGTGTGGGTATTCTCATCCAGGATAGAAGGTTCTTTTTAAACACACAACTATAATCTTAGTTCCCTGAGAATTGTGTGTGAAAAATTGGAGTCAATCATAGGAACACATACTCTTTCCCTCTTGTTCTCTGAGCACTAAAAAAGTACATGTTGCTCCAGATCACATTTCCTCATAAAGATTGCTGGGAAATTTGTTTTAAATGTAAGCTTTATTATTTGATTTATGATTTCACATTTCATAAAAGAAGTGAGGAAATTCATTCCTAAGATAAGACCAGGCTCCTCCTTGGGAAACTGTGCTTTCTAGGACACCATTATCGTTCTGCATAACAATATGGCAGACGTCCACTTTCCTAGAGATAACATTTGGGTGACATGAGGAATGCCCTGAAAGATTTGCTTATGGAGCTCTGTATTTGTTGATGTAAATGCACATACTGTACATTCAAGACGCAAGCAGCAAAAATATATATTAAAGAAGCTACAAAACATAATGTACTTGCCATTCAAAGAAGTAGGCTTTTATGCTGACCTTAGAATCCTTAATTTCAAGGTGGCTTGATGATTTAAAAACATATGGCTGGTTCTTCTTGTCACTAAGTGGTTTTGCCCATGATGCATATATTGTTAAAGGGAACAGTCATAAGACCAGCCATAGCTTGGATAATCATATATTGAAGATGCTTGTGGGCACCCCATTGAGGGACTGCAGGAGTGCCTTCCCATTTCTCCCAAGGTGGGTAGCATTCCTATGATGGGCGGATGTTCTTAAGGGGCATTAAATGAGTGCTCCTCCCAGTTACATGCCCTCAGAAAGAGCTTGCTCCGTGATTTCCCCAGTCATTGTGACTGTTATACGAAGAGACGTGGCTTAACGTTGATTGGTTAAGTGGTTTTGAGAACGCTCTGTAAAGTGTGGAAAGGTTATTCAAATCCAATTCAGTTGAACTGAGGATTGAGCTGATGGTTGATGTTTGGTCTGGGTTAGTTAATTTGTATTGAGATCATATGTTCTGAATTTGTGTTCAGATCATCCCTTGAGATGTTCAGATCTCTGTACGGATCGCGTAACAACAGCCATTTCATCTTAACACTCAGGATGATTGTGGATAGAGAGTGTTTATTGATGCTTTTTTTTACTTTCAGAAGAGCACATTCAGATAACTTTCTGAATGTAAGTTGGTACTGCAGGAGTAATTTAAAAGTTTATTTAAAAGTAAACATGAAAAGGACCTGGCTTTTAGAAACCTAGCATATAACAAAAGAAGGTTCTATTCTAGTCTTCACTCTGAAGAGATAGCTTTCCAAATGCAAGGATTTTAATAGAGACATCCATCAGCAGCTGTATGTAAAGAAACAGCATATAAAATAAAGGGGCTTTCAAGCAATAACCAATATGACTGAAAACACATGTGATGTTTCAGAACTGAAGCTTTGTTTTCACAATCTAATATACTCACAGGCTGCAAAAAGTTTTTAAAAAAAGACAGAAGTAGTCTTTGTGGGGCTGCTTGTTTTCTTTGTTCATTAGGTCTTTTTTAAAGAAAGAGCTGCATTTTTATGATAAAGCTATATCTGTTTTCTCCTGACAAAAGGAATCAGTGATGTTGTTTATTCGAACTAAATAGTTCAGCTGATCTTCAGAACCCATTAATCCAACAAGGCTGACTCTAAAATACAGTAAGACTCATTCTCCGAAAATATTTTGCCAGTTCTCTTATGAAACAGTTTTTTGAAGAAGAGGAAAACATAATCTCTGTGGAGAGTCTCTGTAACAGGCAAATGGCACTTTGAGAAAAAGGAGAAATGGCCCAGTAATTCTGAGTTCAATGTGGAGAATGTAAGAACTTCCTTTGGAAAGCGCTTGGAAACTTCATTGAGTCCAAAACACTGCTGTCCAATTGTTAACCAGGGCTGGTTACAGGGACCACATAACCCTCCACCCCATTACATCAATTCCAGTGGTTGTCAGTCTGTTTCCAGGCTGAATTCAAAGTCAACCTATAAAATCCTAAACAGCTTGGGTCTCAAGGGCCTTATCTCCTTTTATGAACCTGGTCGGGTGTTAAGGATCATCAGGGAAGTCTCTGTCCCACCATCCTCACAGGTGCCCTTGTTGGGGACATAGGAGAGGGCCTTCTCTGTCACTGCTCCCAGACTCTGGAACTTGTGCCCATGAGAGGCCAAGCTGGCCCCATCATTGCTGTCCTTCTGCAAGCGGGTCAAGGCCTTCCTCTTCAGGCAGGCTTTTCCTTAGTGACCGTCTGTCTGAGAGAGGTTTTTTTAAATGAGGTGCTTTGTATTTTGTTGCTTTAAAATCAGTTTTAGTAATGCCTTACCTAACATTCTTAATATAATGTTATTAATGTGTTGAATATTTGAATAATTCATTGTTATCATTGTTATCAGCTTTAATATAGTGTTGTAATGATGCAAGTCACCTTGAGTCTTTTCTTAAAAGAAATGTGGGGTAAAATATTTTTTAAAAATTAATAAATGGAATTATTAGCAAATAAAATGTTGAGCTAGCTTTAGTAAAACTGCTACTCAATGACTAGTAATCCTGTTGGGAAGGTTTATTTTAGGTACATTCTTTGGTTTTCAAGAATCTAATTTCCCATTTTAGAAAGCATTTAAAAGTATCCTATAATTTTACTAGAAATAAAACATTTCAAAATGTAGGTTGCAAATTGTGTGGTTGAATATTCCTACATATCAAAACAGCATTTTCTTCCATAGAAGCTAGAAGAAAGCTAGATTGATCTTGCTCTTTAAAATAAAGTCAGCCTTCCTTAGTAGTTCATTCTTATCAGGATACTGTACAATACAAGCCATGCCATTTAGAGTATCAATTTATGCTGCTAAATCTAACTGATTAACAGTGCAGTCCATCGCATGTCTAAATCAAAATAAATCGCATTAACTAATTTGGAACAGAGTGAGTGTAGGTCAGATTGCAACTTTAGCACAGTATGTTTGGTGGTGGGGGGAGTTTTTTAAATTACAGTTTTAAATATAGTTTTTAATTTTGCATGTTGTTGTATGAAGGCAACTACTCTTGTAAAGGGAGTTATTTGTTACTGAAAACATAGGCTACCTTATCAATAATGTTCCAGCCGAATAAAAACTCCCACACAGTCCTATTCTTCACCTGAATCTTTTAAGCCTTGTGATTAAAACAAAGAAACCAAGGAATTTGCAAATGTCTTCATGCATTTGCATACCTTAATGAGCTCATGATGGCCTTCATGCTTCCCAAATGCCTAATGGGAAGGTGCAGCGTGCCATGTGACAGAATGCTGAGTGGCTGGGTGGTGTAGTGCCATTGTGGGTTATTTGTAAATTATGGCAGGAACCATTGATGTTGTCAGGTTCAGAAATTTAGTATTAATGTTCTTCCCTAATTTTTTTGCAGATTGTAACTCACAGTCCTTTCTCAGTTGTTCATTAAAGCATCTTATTTTCTGTATCCTTCTGCTGTGTAACCAAAGACTGTCTGAATTACCAGGATGAACCAAAGAGCATCTGATATATACTTTAGAGATCATAGCATTTAAAATTATATTTGGGAAGCTACTGGTTGTTTACCTTATTACTGGGGTGTGTTTTTTTAAAATTAGCTCTGGAAGTTTTGAAGAATCAGCTGATTCATTTCACTTTCTTAATTTCCCAAAATTGGGTATTCCTCCTGGAGAGCTTAGATTTTTCTCTATATAACATTTTTAAAAGACATCTATTTGGTTATTGGACCAACTGTTTTGCATGCCTGCTACGTGGACTTTCTTAAAGACACACATTCATTTGTACTCAGAACAAAATTGATTGGGTCAGAGTTGCCTGCTGTCAATTTTTATGCAAGTAACTCTGATTTTATGCCTAATTGATCAAGTGAACTGCAATTAGTGTATTCATTGTGTATTAAAAAATTAAATCTTCCCCCTAAATGTCGAGCCTTTTTTTTAGTGTGTATAGACTCGGTTGGCAAACAGCAACATTTGATTTTCTTGCATTTACTTAATTGAACCTTCAATTTGCTTTTCAAGGTACACTTTCCTCAGCAGGGCAGATCCATGGTGCAGAGTAGAATCTCTGCACCATGTAGAAGAATTAAGGATATTTCAGATTAATTGAAAAATACCGAAATAGAGCACTTTAATATTTAATTGTAGATTAATTTGTAATTCTAGATCAATATCTCTTAAAATTAACTACTTTAAATAGAAGAATTGAGAAAACATTTTAAATGGTAAAATAAAACCATTATTTTTATTTCTAGTATGTTGGCCTACTTTGCTTTTAAACTTCCTTGGTTGAAAAATAGGATCCTGTTGGTAATGAAGGTGAGAGAATGGGAAAAGCTTGGAGCTGCTGAAACCAATATTCTGAGTTTATGGACTTCAATATTCACCTGCAGTGTTAAAGCCTGGGTTTGTTTGTTTTTTACTTTGACTCATGGGAGGTATTGTTACATATTAAGGGATCCCTCTTCCTATTTTTCAACCAAGCAAGTTTAAAAGCAAAGTAGGCTCTTCTGTTTAATCTTTCAGTCTGTGTTAACTTTTAACTACTGCGTCATACATAGGTATATAATAATTGCAGGTTGCTGAACAGATTAATTGTACAGGAGATACGTTAGGGCACTTTCCAGATAATCATCTGTATTATTGGAAGCAAAAGCAGTTTGATGAGAATGACCATGTGGACTTGCCTCTGGTTTCATTTCTGTGCTACTGTAGCTGCAGTTGTGTAATGCATGACATCATTAATCCGTTTGCCATTACCGGCAGATTTAAAGCCCTTCTAATCAGTGGGGTTTTTTTAAAAAAAAAGAAATTTGATTTGTTTGCTGTGTTCTTCTTTCTGAGCATTTTGCAAGGAGAACATCACCGCTTAGAGCAGAGGGATGATCTGATGATGGGGGGGGGGGGAGATGATGGATTCTTACTCTACTGAGTGTCCATGCCACTGGCCTTCTTACCTTGTACCAAACTGTGTCTACCTGGAAGCACATTTGTCTGTTGTGTCTGAAGAAATGGATCACAATCCTCAACAGCTCACATGGAAATAATTTGTCTCAAAGGTGCTGCAGTACAATTACATTTTGTTTTGTTTTGACCTCTCTAAATGGACCCATTAAGTGTAAGGAAAACAGATGCTCTCACCGATGAGACTTTGTAAAGGAACAATACTTGTCTCTGAATTGTCAGGAATGGTCCTGTTCATATCTAGCAGAAAAGTACTGAAGCATGCTGATGAAAGATTTCTTATTAAAAGCAAAAGCAAAATGTGCTGCTTATATAGCGCCCCATAGCGCTTCAAGCACTCTCTGGGCGGTTTACAAGTTAATGATGCAGGCTACACATTGCCCCCCCCCCCCAGCGAGCTGGGTACTCATTTTACCAACCTCGGAAGGATAGAAGGCTGAGTCAACCTTGAGCCGGCTACCTGGGATTGAACCCAGGTAGCAAATGCTTTTCTTTGGACATCAGTTGAACTCCCCTGTGATTCAGCATTTGTATTAGCCTACTCAGTGGGTCTGGGCTGGGATTTGGAATAATAAGGTTTTTGCTCCCACGGGCATATAAATGTGCATATTTCGGGGCCATGGATAATTTATATGAATCCAGACCTTGGGTCCCTGGGGTCAGTAATGAGCGTGAAATGTGTGAGGAGGACACAATCCGGCTATCATGGCAGGCCACATCCCCTTGCCCTGCACCCCCACACACACACTAGACCTGGTGGGGTGGGGTGACCTCAGCAGTTAGCTGCCAAAGTAGCACAGAAAGGGGTTTATTGTCTCAGGTGGAGAAAAAGAGGAAGAAGCAGATGAGCCAGACCTGGGGAAGGGGTTGGAGGCCTGGTCAAGCTGGCGGGGGAGGAGAAAGAGGAGTAGGACTCATTGCCTCCACAGAGATAGAGGCAGAGGGGGAGGAGCTGGAGTTCATATTCTGTGCCCTGGGGCAAGAATCAGATGCTGTCAGTGGACAAACCCTGCACCAGGGTATGTATGGGTCCAGGTCAAGGGTGCCAAAGAATGAGGGTACAGGGGTTGACACACCAGTCTTCAACTTGCCATCAACATCGACCACCAGGCACCTGGGCTCTACTCTGGCTCAGCAGAGGCACTGGAGGAGGAAGTGGCAGAAGGAACATCAGCACTGGGGGCAGGAAGAGCTAGGGGGGAACATAGGGACCTGTGAATGCCTAGTAAGTAATATTAGCCATCCCTGAAGGGCATTAGCTGGCTGGGGTCCATCTGGAAGACCTGACTTCAGCCGTAGACGGCACCAGCCCACTGGGCGGAACTCAGGATCAGGTAAGAATGGGACCTTGTAGTGGTGGTGGTGGTGGTGGTGGTGGTGGGGATAGTGAAGTTCACTGAGCCACCCTATGAACTGTTTGGGGCAGAGTGTACCAAGCACATAACATTTCCTTGTGCTCTGTTTCCTTACTTTAATAAAATCCAGTTCCAGCAGCCCTGAAAATCTTGACTTTATGGAACATTATTTTAGCATATTACTTATTTATTTTATTTTATTTTTATTTATTTATTTATTTGATTTATATCCCGCCCATGTGGTCTATGCGAGCACTGTAGGTGGCTACACGGTGTACGGAGGGTACACTGGGTCTCTGTTTTATGCTGGGCATGATTTAAGCCTTCTATCTGTTCTTGGGCTGCAATATCCATAAACCTACATCATGGACTGGCCGCTAGCGATGATGGGAATTAGGGCATATAAAGGAGAACAAACAACTTTCCCCTTCTCTGGATGTTGATCTTAGAAAGTCCTGAATGGCAGGGAATCTATATAGCAAGAGCAACCCTTGGCTTCCCCCCTCCGAATTCAAACACCATAATTGTATGAACAGTCCAGACTTTGGCAAAACATGTGTGCCCTTCCCTAATGGGCCCCCGTCAGCGGTGGTAGAGAGAAGGGAGTGGCAGATGGGGAAGCTGAGGTCTCTTTCCCAGTTTCTGCTTTGGCCCTGCCCACCACAGCATACAGAAAAGTCTCCCTACCCCTCATACAGTGTACAGTATACCAAAATACCTCCCTCTGTCTCCTGTTTTTCTCCCCCTCCTATTTTAAGCCATCTGTTTAGGGGAGCTTTCAGAAAGGTGCCCTTTTATCTGTTGAATAAGAACGATGAGAGTATGTAAGTATTCTTAGTGGCTGCTTCTTAGCTCTTTGTCTGGCTGTTAGTCAAAGTCTCATCTTAGCATTTTCTGGAAATGATGCATCATCCTTTAATTTTAGCATGCTTTCTTCCGTTAGAGAAGAATAAGTATTAAGAGCACTGGCATGGATGTTTCATATCATAACTTCTGCAGCATTGCAGTTTCTGTTATCTTCCAAAACGGTTATTTCTCATCTGGTACCTGAAAGAGTGTTTAAGTGTGCAGTCTGAATAGGTAGTTGAATATACCAATAAAAATTCTAATTATAGTTACTGGGCATAGATTTTTAAAGACAGAAAACACCCAACACTGGTAGTAATATGTTGTATATTTCTATCTATATCTATTTATACATTACATTTTTTGTATCAAAATATTTCACATACATAGTTTCAGTCCAGTTAGTATTGCACTGTACGTGGTTCTAATAGGATGGGAGGACTAGAGGCTGAGTCCAAGAGTGCAGTGCCTTGCCTACAGCAGTGCTGTGAGTTTGTGTTGATATCAGACTTGAATTTAATCATTCCTACACTTACTTGCTAATATAAGATCGTACAAAATCTCATGGGCATCTGTGGAAGTACACTGACATGCCATCAGATTGTTTTAATCCTTGAACTGCCAGGGTCCTATAATATGACAATCTTGTCTCGGTAAGTGAAGGCACATGGAAAGAGGGGTGAATCGCTGTGGCAGGTCCTGCCCTGATTTACAACTGAAGAGGAACAGGGCACTGTTTTTGTGATACAAAATGCTGGAAAATCAGGTTCCATATTCTGGCTAGAGTGCCATATTGGCTCCCTACCAGATTTATTTTAGGGGGTAGCTATGATAATCATGAGATCTCTGCACATATATGTATAAGTTCATACAAATATTTAGCTGAATGTCCATGTATTCCCCCTCTCGTTCTCTGGGTGTGTCATGAGAATAGGGCTATTGACATCACACAGTGTACCAAAATAATTTTCGTTGGTGTGTATATACTTCTCGCTCCTGTTTGTCTTCTCTTGCTGAACGGCAGAACTGTGGCCCTTTGAGTAGTGTCAGACTAGAACACCCAGCATTCTCATAATAGGCTCTTGAGGTTAGGAATGTTGTGGGCTGTAGTGCAACAACATCTGGGGGGGGGGCAAAAGGTGTCCATTCCTGGACTAAACCAACCAGCAATGGCAAGCTCATCACAATATATCAACTTAGAACCCATTTTGCTATGCCATTCACCAGCCAAGATAAGGAAGAACAGTTTTACTTGTTTGGAAAGCAACAAACCTGCATCTCGGGTTCACACATCATGTTAAGGTTTCTGTTTCTGACCAATTTAGTCATTAGCTGGAGGAGTCAGGCAAAAACTGAAGAGTTGTATATGTCAGCGCACATCAAATTTGTGGTAAGTCAGAATTTGCTGGAGTCTTGCCTTAACCTGTGTATGTGAATGTGCCCATTGCAAATAAGATGATTGTGGTTGGACATCTAATTAATTTATGTCATATATGTTGCTTACTAGCGGTATGATGAATTCCAACAATAAGCAGCTGGTGTTTCATCTGACCAATAATTATATGAGGCTAGATTCTCTTGCTGAAAGATAGACTATTATGATTAGTCCACCCAACTTGCTGTACACTGGAGATGGAGATTTGAAAAGCCCTTCATGGAAACATACTCCGTAGTCGTTCTGGTTCTGATCTTGCCATTCCTCACAGGATAATGTTGCGAAAGTAGATGATTATTGGCATCACATTGAGCCTCTGTTTATCCGATGTTGCAGCAGATGTAAAGTTTCCAGGTGAAAAAAGCTATTAATTCTTTAGAATTTGAAAGTAATTTGAGGGAGGCATCATGGTATATGCATATATTTCTGATATCTCCTAGTCTTTAGTCAATATATGTACTGAAACGATACATAAACATTGCCAGACTTGCTTATAAGAGGCAAACTGTTTCTAAGCTTTAACACTAAGTCACTGTGGATGTTCTTTCTGGGACACAAGATGGTTCATGATACCATTTTTAAAAGGAAAAAATGAAAGTGGCATGGGTGGACAAACCATAAGAGGAAATTCTTTGAAGTGGCATGTAGCTGTCCGGATGTGAGGGTGAGAACACTATGGTTATTTGTTTCCAGTCAGCACTGAATAAAAGTATCCTGGAATAATGGAAGAAATGCATTTTGGAGCAGACTTTTTGGCATATCATATGCACCAGATTTTAATACCGATTACTGAAATGGGTAACTTCAACATTTATCAGAAGCCACCTTGTAAATCTGTGTCTGGAAAAATGGCTCGTAGCCACAAAGGCAGGTTCTGAAATAAATTTGTTAGTCTTACTGATGCCACACTTTGTTGTTATTGCTGCTGCTCCTGCTGCTGCTGCTGCTAAAACACAGATTAGTGCAGCGGTTCTTAACTTTTTATTTTTCATAGACACCCCCGCTTTAAATATCTCTCATTGTTGCAAAGCACCAAGACTTCACTCAAGATTTAAAACCCTAAAGTGCATCAAATATAAGAGAGGTGGGAAAGGTTCTCTGAGGCTTTTAGCTTGATGTTGGCTTTTCTCCCCTGTCTCTCTCTCTCTGTATTGGCTATTTTGTATTCTGCTTCATTTTCTTGGACAGCCTCATACGGATTTACACTCTGTCCTTTAAAAAGGTAGAATTAATTACCTTGATTTTTTTTTCTGTTTCACTCCCCTGTTTTATTATTGCATTGGCTTACCATCCTAAGTTTGCAGCTACTTTCATCCATGCTTTGCTGCTGTGGTTTTCCAAACTTCCTGCTTTCCAGACTGTTCCCTAATACAGCAAGGTTCAGAACAGTCCCATGTGAGCTTCAGCTCCAGCCAACCTGAGGTGTGAACCCTGCTCCATTTTGAGGCTGGGTGTTGCCTCTGTGTTCTGCTTTCATCTCCACATGCTCTGTGTAAGCATGGTGCCAAAACTTGACTGCCAAACCGTGGGAAATGGAGCGAAGACTGCTTGTGTTCTGGCTCATCCCGACTCGTCTTTGCTTTTCTCTCTTAATTGTCCCTATAAATGAGAGCAAGGAGTTCCTGTTATCTCATAGCTTGATCAGAAAAGTGAAACCTTATTCTTGATGCAAGGATAGTTTTACCTGTGCTTAAGTAACAATTCTGTTGAAGTTTAGCAAAATGTATTTGTGAATGTTCACAATCAATTATTTCATCCTTTGCCAGACTACAACAACTTAAAGAACAGAAAGGATGAGACTTGGAAATACTTACCTATTTCACCTGTAATTTATTGGTGACATGTATGGATAGAATCTTGCTGGCAACGGGGGAATTTAGAAACCTCTGTGCTGTAAGGTCTGTAGATCGAATCCACGCGACGGAGTGAGCGCCCGTCGCTTGTCCCAGCTCCCGCCAACCTAGCAGTTCGAAAACATGCAAATGCGAGTAGATAAATAGGGACCACCTCGGTGGGAAGGTAACAGCGTTCTGTGTCTAAGTTGCACTGGCCATGTGACCACGGAAGATTGTCTTCAGACAAACACTGGCTTGGAAACGGGGATGAGCACCGCCCCCTAGAGTCAAACCCAACTGGACAAAAATTGTCAAGGGAAAACTTTATCTTTACCTTTATGGATGGAATCTTGCTGGCAACTGGGGAATTTGTGGTTTGGTGATAAATTTTTGACGTGAGTTTCCTTTGTGCTTTAGGTGATCAGATGTGGCAAAGATGTGGGTTCATATTTAACTACTCTGAAGCAAGGAGGAATGTGTAGTGGTGGCCTTCATTTGGTGCCTGCCAGATGTGTTGGGCACAGTTCCCATCATCGTCAGCTATCATGGCCACTGGGGATGATAGTGGCTGTAGCCTAGCACAGCATCAAGGGCACTAAAGTAAGAGATGCTGCAGTAGAGCTCAGTTTACACTCTTGGGGTATGCCTGCATCTTGGCTGCACCACATAGGAAAGCTAGCATTGTGTGTGCAAGAGGGTTTTGTGGATGAAGAAACAGTATATCATGACGTGAGCCATAGCTGCAGACTGAGGTGATCTGGATTAAGAGATTTGTTTATCCTCTCAGTAGATAGTAGGCCAGATTTTCAAAGTGCCTCTTTAAAACTCCTTTCTTCTGGGAAACTCCTTGGAAAGTTCTTGGGGAGAACTTCATCATATCGGCTTCCATTTGGGAGTTTTAGTGCAAACCACAAAACTATACTGGAATGATATGGAGAGAGCAAGCAGTGCTTTCAGAGCCCTGCTCCATTATCTGTTTTGTATAATAGAGGAAGAGAGCGTTTAACTCATGGGAAATATGAAAGGCCTTTAAGTGGCACAACAGTGTTATTATACACATTCGATTTGGCCTATAAAGCTAATGGAGTCATGTAAGGTGTCTATTTCTGGAACAGAATGGCTCCCTTTTGAATAGAAAATACCTTCACGCTCCAGCCCTGGAGCGACTTCAAAGTGGGATAGTTAGAAGGCTAGACTGCAGTGGTTTGAAGTAGGCCAGTCAGAAAGGCCCAACTGACAAGACACATTTTGGCATAAAGCGACTCTTTTTGTGGGTGGATTCTCATTTTTGAATATTGTGTCTCAAAAAGACAGCAGACTGGGATGGGGGCTGGTGATG
Organism: Pogona vitticeps; assembly: GCF_051106095.1. Classification (NCBI taxonomy): domain Eukaryota; kingdom Metazoa; phylum Chordata; class Lepidosauria; order Squamata; family Agamidae; genus Pogona; species Pogona vitticeps. The sequence goes on along the minus strand of NC_135784.1, from coordinate 196,261,343 downwards.
AATGCAGAATCTGAGGTGCTACTTCTCCAAGGTGGATTTCAGGTCCAGGATTACCCATTTTTAGTTGTAAATGGTATGGTTTTGAAAAAGGTTGATTGTGCTACAGGTAAGATAGATTCCCAGCCTGTGAAATGGTGACTGGAGGGTGTTGGTTGATCATTGATATTTAAGGCTGCGCTCCTATAACTTTCAAAGATATGAGGTAGACTTTTTAAAGTCACAACTGTGGTTAAAGTAATAATAAATAATTACATGCCATCCAGTTGAATCTGACTCACAGTGACCTTTTTCAGGGTTCAGGGGTTTGCAGTGCTCAAAATACCTGCTTCTTTTCCTACAATGTACCCTGGGCAAACAAACTCCCGGCCCCCAGGCATGTGAAACACAGGCCAGTACCTACAATGTTAACACCAGTCCCTGAGACGGAGCCATTTTGGGGTTCTTAATGTATCTCAGTAACCACATGATATAGGTGTAGAACAAATGCTGTTTTTTTACCTCAGTGACAGTCAGATATGGAGGCAACAGGGAATATTAAACTTTGTTGTACTGAAACTTTACCCAATTGAATAGCACTGAAGAATTAAATAAAGAAATCTGGGGAACAATGTGAGGGCATATGTGATTTTTGGCTTAATATGAAGAGAAGAGCCAAACATCTTGAGATGTATCCGCTTGTTCTTCAGGTCTTCCTTTGCTTATATTCTCAAGCATTCAGGAGTGGGGATAGAATATGTAACACAGAAAAAGGCGAGGCTCATGAGAAAGGCACTGAATCTGCTTTCTTCCCTCCAAATCCTCTCCCTTCGTTATGCTAAGCATTTCTTTTTCCTGTTCCCAGCTCCCTTCTTGTTTTGACTGAAATGCAGGAATCTTTTGAAGCGATTTTAGTAATGCTTCTGTGAGCACAAAATTAGCATCTATAAAATGGGGCATAAACTGGCCTCTTCCATCAATTGATCTTAAAATAGCTTCAGAATAGGTTTTTTAAAAAAACAATAATAACAGCGTTTTATGTATTTCCCCGTGGTCTAGGTGCTGACAGATAATTAACTGGTGGGGACTTAACATCTGGACTGAGGGCATGCGATATATATTACATTAAGAAGTCATTTTTCTTCTTGCCCAAGCTCCATCCCCATTTGTTTCCCTCCCTATTTCTCTCTCTATTGGTGGCGTCTGTTCAGTTCTCCTTCAGTGATAACAGCATAGCTGGTGGTGATGCCGCAGAGAAGGGACCTGGGCCATAAATGATGTAAGCCTGACTGGCAGAAGCCAAAAAGGCAAGCTGTTCCCCTGGACATAAATAGTTTTTCTGGCACATTGATATACTTTCCAGATGTTTGAGTGATGTTGGAGCAGCATTGATCTGCCTCCTCTAATGAACACTTTTTTGCTGCTGTTGGCTAGTGTGGTACTTGTCTGACAATACAGACAGGTGCCTTGTTCTCTATTCCCCCTTTGGCCTGCTATGTTTCCAGCCAACGTTCTAGTACCTTTAGGAACTGATTACTATATCTTTTACAGCAGATACAGTATTTTTAATTAAGGTGATGTAGAGCCCTTATTTGTCTGTTTGTTCTCTGCTGACTGTAAAATAAAGAATATTTTTCCAATATGTTACTCTAATGTATGGCAGGACTGAGGCCTTTATCTTCATAAAGGATCAGTGGGTGGAGCAGATTTGCCTTTCTTGAACCCCTTGTGATGAGTAAAAGGCTGAAGAAACTGAAAGTCATGAGATGGGATTAAACAGAAGGGGGGGGGGAATCAAGGAATGAAGAAAGATTATAATTTCTTCTTTTTTAATCTAGCACTTTGTCAGGTTGAGTTAAGATGATTGGATGGCTATGAAACTTGTTCTTTTCTGTTTTGATTTTAATTCTTTACCATAAGTAAAGATAAAATTACTGTGGGTAGATAAATATTAAGCAGCAGCAGAAGGGAATCATAAGGGAAAGAGGCAAGAGTAGGTGATACCTTGATTTGAACACAGAACAACAGCTAGCTTTCAATGTTAATTTGTTTTCCTCAGGTTTTGCACCACGGTGTTGTAGATCAATGGTTCCCAACCTTGGGTCCCCATATATTCTTGGACAAAACTCCCAGAAGCCTTCATCACTATCTGGTCAGGATTTCTGGGAGTTATAGTCCAAGAACATCTGGGGACTCAAGGTTGGGGGAACATGGTTGTGAATAGTACATATAGACCTCCTTTCTTCCCTCTCTCCCTCCCTCCTTCCCCCCCCCCCCCGAGCTGTTGGCTGGATTTCTCCTTCCAACACTCCAGATAAAGAAATGCCAAATAATTGCACCCCCCAGGGTGGATTTGCTTTAAATAAAATCAATTTAAATCATGATTTACATCAAAAATGTGATTTTTCTTACAATATAAATTTTAAAAAATTTAAATTTAAATCAGTTTTTTGTATCATTGATTTTTATCCTTCCTGGCATGCACACACCTTGACATCTTTTGAAACTCATGTTTCCTGTTTGGTAGTGGAAAAAATACAGAAATGTGGCAAGCCTCCATCAAATAATTGGGAATATTTTTAAAATATATATTATAATATATATATAAATTACAATACAGTATTGTGGCAGCTAGAGCATGTCTAGATATCAGCTTCCTCTACTCACTATAGAGCCTTTGCTTATGATCAGTTTGCTAATGATCCTGCATATTAGTCTCATTTGTTCCTTAGCTCCTGTGACTCCTGTTAAGTTCCTTCTGTTTTGCTGCTTGCCTTTAGCTTCACTTTTAGATTACAAGAACCAGCCTTGGGCAATATGTTCCCCTTACCCTACATAGGCAAAGTCATGAGGAGGGGTTTGGAAGCTTTCACTTCCATACCATAGTAAGACAGCTGGCCATGTACTCTAAACTATGGTTAATGATGGCTAGTTGAAATAAGCTGGTTTCAGAATCTGAAGAGAATAAGCCAAGAGCACAGTCAGCATCTGCAGGAGTGTAAAAGATTGCTTAAAAATAAGGGTTGGGTGATTTAGGACACTGGTTCTTAGCCTTTGTTACTCAGATGTTTTTGGACTGCAACTCCCAGAAGCCTTCACCATCAGCTCTGCTGGCTGGGGTTTCTGGGAGCTGCAGTTCAAAAACACCTGAGTAACAAAGGTTAAGAACCACTGATTTAGGATATGCAGTGTGATGTCATGGATAGAATGATGGAAAGGACTCAGGAACTGGGGATCAAATCCCCAGTCCATCATAGAAATTCATGAAGTGGAACTGGTAAAACAACTCCTTAAATGTCTCACCAGTTGAATCACCTTATGAAGGTCACTATAAATTGATTCTGACTTGGTGGCACATAACATCTCTGAAAGGCACACAAAAGACAAACATTGGTAGGCTTCTCAACAAAGGATAGTCTACACAGAACTGGAGCCATCATAGTAAAGACTACTTTTTTTTACCAATGATGTTATTTCACGGGGAGGTGGCATGTTTTTCTAAGCCCCTACTGATAAGTGGGATCATTTGATATTTCAGACCTTACCACTTTTGTTCTTGAGTATGTTCCTTTTCAAGGGATGATAAGCCTTCTTACAGAGAAAGTCTGTTTGGATATGAAGCCACATACTGTAATGATACCATGAGTCTTGTGCTGTTCATATATTTATGATCTTGCTGTTTCCTTGTCTGAAAGTATTTCTTCGTTTAGGTGCCCATGGAATATTTGTAGTCTGTATGTATTCTTCAAAAATGTATCAGATATAATCACCAATGCTGGCACTGAGATTTGCAGCAGTGTCCCAGAGATTGTTGGCTATAGATGCTGCTGTTGCAGAATAAATGTGCAAAGCCATCAGACTAGGAATAAGATACTGTACTAATTGTTATTCAAAATGCTGAATTAATCTTTCTTTGTGCATACAGATGAATGTGCACAATGCATTTCATGTCCTTTGCCTCATCTAAGAGCACTAGAAGGAGCTTCAAAATCATGTTGCTTTTGACAGCACATGTTTATTATTATTAGATGGTGTAAATATTCAAACAATTTATGGAAATAACCAATAACATATATTCAACAAACATTACATTTTCAGTTTCTTCCATGCCCATTCGAAGATGGGACACTTCAGATTGGAATTGAGGAGGTACACATGGGAACAACAAAGGAATGTAAAATTCTGTAAAAGACCTGTTTTGTCACCAGGATGCTGAAGAACATTCCTCTTTCTGGTGTTGTTTCAAAGCTTATGCTCTTTAAAATTAGGGACAAATCTCAGTCATTAAATCTCAGGCCATAGGCCCCCTTAATATGGCATTTCTTCTACTGACTGGCCTGATCTAGGTGTTCTCTTGACATTTTGACAGAAGGAGCAGCTTAAGCAGAGAAATGAGTAAACATTCTGTGCGTGTACCAACGAACTACCGTTTTTTAATTGTTTGTTTGTTAACTGTCTGTTTTCCCTAAGTATTTGCAACATCGTTCTCTGAGAAATTCTCCACTGTCTGTTTTCTGTTTGTATGCAATACATTTATTTTCATTAAAATTGAAATAAATTATTAGGGCAAAAACATAGGGAGGGGGAGGGCAAAAAGTCTTGTCCTTTATGGAAGTCAAACACTTTCAGTGTTACTCAATGTTACTGGTGCTGTACTCTAGACCAGGGTGTGTCACATTTTCTTCCTAATGGCTTTGCCATGAGAATTCTGAAAATGATTATGGCCCACCAGTCACCAAACAACAGCAAGTGAAAGCAGAGTTGGACATCATTATCTGGCATTTATTAGTATAATTATATACTGGCACTGAATATCTCCAAAATAGCTGTGTACTTTGCTGAAGGAAATTCCATAACTTAGCTTTCTCCTTTGTGGTCTCTCTGGATCACACTGATGGGTTATATGTGCCTGCACAGAGGATGCAAGGGTCCCTCCCAAGCTGAGTAATAGCCTTTTTGGCTGCAACCCCACCCACTCTCCTTGTGGCATATATAACTGTACCTAGCAGTAACTCCTCAGCCACTGTCAAGAGTGCCAGTGATTTGGAAACCTCTGGCTGAGTATTTGAATTTTCTCTTGCTCTGGTGGATGTCCCTTTCCAACCTAAGCAGGGACATTCCTTTCAGACTCTCCCCACCATCTCTGATGTTCATGACAAATACTCACCTCAGAGGATGGGGACACACCGTTGGTGCCTCTGTATTCCTCAGGAGTCTATAAGTCACATCAGTGCCTTAGAGCTCCTAACAATCTTCAAGGCCTTCCAAGCATTCCGTCAACTGATTCGTGGAAGAACAGTTGAAGTAGCAACCAGCAACACGTCCACCATGCATTACATCAATGAGCAGGGAGGCACATGTTCATCTTTTCTACTCTTCCTCACATTGCAGCTCTGGGTGTGGTGCATCAAATACACAATCCACACAGTTGCAGTTGATCTCACTGGGTCCAACAAGACAGCCTCAGCAGAACTACAGTCGTCTCCCATGAATGGCAGCGCCATCAAGATGTCTTCGCCATGCTTGTAGAGTGATGCAGTGTTCCTGTCAGAGATCTGTTTGCTACATGGTTTTGCCAGCAGGGCAGCTATAGGTGTCGGCTCCAAAGGTGACACCTTCACAGTCCCATGGACAAATGGCCTTCAGTAATTGTCCCCCCTCACCCCCCAGTGGAGCATCACAAAGCTCCATGAGCAACCAGTGTACACCTCACTGAAAATGCCATGGCCACCAAGGCAGCCCTGGTTTGCCTCCCTACTTAAGCTATCCAGAGATCAGTTCATTCACCTGCCTGACAAGCTGGATCTTACTACCAGTCACATGGGCAACTTCTATTGTTCCACCTAACAGCATGGAGAATATAGCTGTCCAGTCCTATACCTGAGGGAACCGCATAAATAACTTACATCCTTAAAATAGAACTAGGGCTGTAGCTCCTGATTTATATGTATTCCTCTTGCTCTCTAGCCAGGATAAAGAACGTTTCCTGGATCCTACTTTTCAGGTAGATCCAGTTCATTGTTAACATACTGCTGCGACTGAGGCTCCATGATTTTTTTCCTCCTCATTTGTGACCCTGGCAATAGAACTTGTCCCCTGAATGTTCCTGACCACCCTACGTTAGTTGGAATGTTGTTCTTGTTTAGTTGTTTAGTTGTGTCTGACTCTTTGTGGCCCCATGGACCAGAGCATGCCAGGCCCTCCTATCTTCCACTGCCTCCTGGAGTTGTGTCAAATTCATGTTGGCAGCTTTGATGACACTGTCCAACCATCTCATCCCCTGTCGTCCCCTTATCCTCTTGCCTTCACACTTTCCTAACATCAGGGTCTTTTCCAAGGAGTCTTCTCATGAGATGGCCAAAGTATTGGAGCCTCAGCTTCAGGATCTGTCCTTCCAGTGAGCACTCAGGATTGATTTCCTTTAGAATGGATAGGTTTGTTCTCCTTGCAATCCAGGGGACTCTCAAGAGCCTCCTCCAACACCACAATTCAAAAGCATCAGTTCTTCGGCGGTCAGCTTTCTTTATGGTCCAGCTCTCACTTCCGTAAATCACTACAGGAATAACCATAGCTTTGACTATGCAGACCTTTTGTTGGCAAGGTGATGTCTCTGCTTTTTAAAATGCTATTGAGGTTTGTCATTGCTTTCCTCCCAAGAAGCAGCTGTCTTTCAATTTCATGGCTGCTGTCACCATCTGCAGTGATCAGGGAGCCCAAGAAAGTAAAATCTGTCACTGCCTCCATCTCTTCCCTTTCTGTTTGGCAGGAGGTGATGGGACCAGTGGCCATGATCTTAGTTTTTTTATGTTGAGCTTCAGACCGTTTTTTGCCCTCTTTCACCCTCATTACAAGGTTCTTTAATTTCTCCTCACTTTCTGCCATCAGAGTGGTATCATCTGCATATCGGAGGTTGTTGATATTTCTTCCAGCAATCTTAATTCCAGCTTGGGATTCCTCCAGTACGGCCTTTCGCATGATGTATTCTGCATATAAATTGAATAAGCCGGGGGACAATATACAGCCTTCTCGTACTCCTTTCCCAATTTTGAACCAATCAGTTGTTCCATATCCAGTTCTAATTGTTGCTTCCTGTTGGAATACCTGTATTCAAAGACTGTAACTGTGTAGTTTTCCTCACCTTTCCCCCACTGCATTATATGATTTGCACCTGATAGGTACAGAGATATTCACACTGACACATGGAGGCACAAATCTGCTTCCTTGACTGAATATTATTAACGAAACATTCTGATGTGCCAGTTTTATTTTTGTGACTGATCTGTGATTAGCTAATTATTACGTTTTAATTGTGTTAACAATATGAACCAAAGGCACTCTCCTGTTTTGTTTGTTTATAACGGTATTTCTTGGATGCCTTCCTAAGCGAAGGCTCACAACAGTTAAAATCAGTACACTTCCCTAGTCAACAAGAAAAGCAATCAAACCATGTAATTCTGATGCTGAGGGAGTGATGTTTTTTTCCCAATCAGTGCCTTTGTGGTGTTTTAACAGAAGACCTTTCCCGGGAATAGAAGTGCTTCTTTCTTATTATTTCTCATTTTTCTGAAATGGCGTGTGGCCGGGGGGGAGGGGTCTCTGATGGTGGCTGACATGCCTCAGAAAGAATGCGCTGTCCAAACATGTATGGGTTGAAAGAAGTCTAGCCAGTGAGTAAAGCAAAAGGATTTTTAGTGCTTCCTCCCTCCCCCCCATCACCACCCTTTTGAGAGGAAGAGGACCCAGGAGTCGTCTCTGGCAGTCTGACCTTTCCTGACTTTGATCTCCAAAGCATGTTTAATTCCTCGTGGACTCCAGTAGGGCTTAATTCAGCCAGACAGGAAAATTATTTTTTTCCTCCTTTTAGAATGAGTTTATATAATGCTTCGCATGGATTACTTCAGGCATGTGGCAGACTTTATACTGTAACGGGGGAAGAAAGCCCTCGGAGAAACAAATTAGGAAGCGGCAAACGGGTCATAAATGCAGGGTGATCATCCCAAACTGTATTGCTACTGTAGTGGCTCTTCCAGGGTGGGTCAGGGCTCCCTGTTGCTACCAGGACTGTAGTAGGGAGCAGAAAGAAGCATGCAAAAAAAGGACAATAGTTGGAGCTTGGAAATACCATATTAATTTTAATGTGTTAATATAAAGTTTTAAAAAAAAAAAAAACCCAGTAAGGCAAAATATCATCTAATCTAATGTATTCAAGGTAGCATTTTAAAGGTAACATTAATGAGGTATTTACTTGTACAAGTCATGAATACCCAGGACTGTGGTATCTGCTGAGGGAATGTGGATGCACAATTCATAGCTCCCACCCTAGGATGAGGCGCTTTTACAAAAGCAGTTCTCTGGCAGAACGGTTGCTAAATACAAAACAGGATACTAAAAGAGCCACTTCTTTAAAAAAAAGTACTGTAGTCCCTAGCTTTACTCTGCCTTGCACAGCTATAACAACTTAATTGTCACAGCAGCCAATTTCATACCGTAGCTGTCACCTCCATGGCACATCCGCTTAATGGAAAACTATGGGCTTCCAGCCTGTCATGGATAATTTAGTTTCCAGAATGCATTTATAAGTTCACATTTGGAGCAAAACTAGTTTCTGAGTGCAAATGGAGGATTAACTTGGAGTGGCTTATGTGGCCCCTCCCGCTAAGCACAGTTATCCCTGGAGAAATTTTCAAAGAGATGTCTCTTGCATTAGCTCTGACACAGTAAGCATGCAGTCCTGTGACTCTTGTAAACCTTGAGAAACGTAGTAAACATATAAAGTTGGTCTTCATCTTTGGAAGATTCTCAAAAGATAGTATGAAAACAAGTCTTAGGCATGGGCAGCACAGAGGTTATAATGAATTTATCTTTCTCGGCTTGTTTGCAAAGCCAGTTTATTATGACCATGAGAGAAGATGCAGAATTACTAAAGCAGTGTTTCCCAACTTTTTTCAAGTCTTGACCTCCTTTTACAATAGCTAAGTAACCCTTGCAACATTTACACGAAAAGGCATTTTAATGGCATAAAGAAAACACATTAAAAACAGATTTTCAGTATATAATTCTAACCTAATATTTAATCTGATGGTTGTACTTGCATCTGGGCAGCCAGCTTCAAAATTCACTCCCCCTCCCAACAATCCCTTAAATGGGCTCTGGGAGTTGGAGGTGATGGGGATAAAATTGGATTTTACTGAGGAAGAGTGAGTTTTCCCTCAGAAAGGGAACTATTGCCATTTTCATTCTCCCTTCAAGCGGTGGCTTCACTACGCCCACCTCCTCAGTCATCCTCCCTAAGATGTCTCTTTGGAATAACTCTAAAGCAACAATGGTTCTAATAAAAAATGAGCTGGTTGGATAGCTCAGTGAGTGAAGTTAAGTAAGTAAGTAAGTAAGTAAGTAAGTAAGTAAGTAAGTAAGTAAGTAAGTAAGTAAGTAAGTAAGTAAGTAAGTAAGTAAGTAAGTAAGTAAGTATCCAGCTGTGGAGCCAGAGGTTGAGAGTTAGATTTCCCAGCATGCCTCCCAGGAGAAAGAGCCACCCTGTGCGGTCTTGAGCAAGCTGCAGAGTCCCAGGATGCCCCCAGAAGAAGGGAAGTAGTAAACTACTTCTGAGTATGCTCTTCAAATGGAAAATGCTGAGAAGAATCACCATAAGTCAGAATTGGCTTGACAGCGTATAATTGTGATTATTTTTAAAATAACACAGAAAATAGAGGGAAAATAAAGGGATGTTGCACATTTTTCCATCCTTTCTGATCAGTGTGTTTTTTTAATTGTGGTTCAACTGAGCCAAGAAGTTGTGGCTTTCAGCGAGGAATTGTGGAGGTTGTTTCTCTGACCTATTTAGCACAGAAAATTTGATAAAGCAATTTTCTCTCCTTAAAACACATGGATCAACGTGAGAGTTCCTGTCTTTTACTAATGCTATTATGACTTATTATTAGCCACTGATTTTTATTAAGATGAAAAATTTCCATCTCCAAACCAAGCTTGTATAATATGGTCTAATCTCACTATATAGTGCAAAATGCTTCTGTATGTACTTCTTGAATGTTGACTTTTACATTGGGAATTCTAGGGTAGAAAGGATGAATGAACAAAATTCCCTTAGAAAGTACTTTCCCCCTTGATGCCACCTCATCCAGAAATGTCCTTTTCTCTGCAGCCAGCAGGTGTAGGAGAGTGTTGAATGTGTCCTAGACCCTCCTTTAATTTCATGGCAGATGAGTGATTTTGAGGCCCATCACTCCCAGCTGTATTCTACAGAAACATGGACAAGCACTATTCATTTGTTTATCTTTTCTTCTTAAGCCTCTTCATTCTCCAAGACTGGATGGGTCACTAGTGTGAGTCAGCTCAAACGATCATGTGTTCAGTGGGTTTAAATATTCATCTTCTGGAGGTTAATCAAACAGGGTTTAATCAGCACTGTTGTGGAGCAGAAGGATGCACAACAACTTGTCCGAACTGCTAAAATCAAATGTAGCCTTCAGATGTGGACATACATATATCCTAGGATAGTGAGAGATCCCTTGAGTATGATGTGAGGAAATTGATAAGCAATTTGCTAACTTCTTATGCAAAGCAAGAGAAAGCAGTCGTCTTAGTACAGTGGTGCCTCGCTTAACAACGTTAATTCATTCCAGCGAAATCGCTGTAGAGCGAAAAAGTCATAAAGCAAAATTTTAAAAGCCCATTGAAATGCATTGAAAACCTTTCAATGTGTTCCAATGGGCTGAAAACTCACAGTCCAGCGAAGATCCTCCATAGGGGCGGCCATTTTCCATTCCTGTGCAGTGAGGAATCCGTCCCTAAGCACAGCGGGGAGGGGGCATTTTCTTATACAGCTGGTGGCCATTTTCTTATACAGCTGGTGGCCATTTTGAAACCCGACAATCAACTGTTTTTGATCGTTGTAAAGCAAAAATCGGTTCCTGAAGCAGGGAACCGATCATCGCAAAGTGGTTTTTGCCCATTGGAATCATCGTTCTGCGATCACAAAAACCTCACCGTCAAGCGGATTCGTCATTAAACGGGGTAGTTGTAAAACGGGGCACAGCTGTATAAGGGAATCACAAAGCTTCAATATTTAATGATGGTACTAGAACATGCCCACTTCCCATTTTACTAAAATATGGGATTTTGTTTCCTTCCTCCTATTAAATTTGTAATAATTACCTTTGCAGTGCAATCATCTTTGGGCTGAAGCATTTTTCACTTGGGAGAATCTGACATCCTCTTAGTTGGAAAAGTGTGAAACAGTTGGTGCTGCCAGAAGCCGTGCCAGGGAATAGGTTGGAAGTAAAGACTAAGGGATTATTGCTTAGTTCAGGAAAGAGTTGCATGCAGACAAGTTTCTGTTGTAGAGGTCTGGTGCTTGTTAGCTCTCCTCTTCTAAAAAGGAAGAGGAGCTTTCAGGGCTGCAAATGAAATTTGAGACTTGCAGATGTTACTCAAGAGAGATTAATATTAAACACTACCAGGCGTTTTGGATCAAACTAGCTTCTGGGAAGTCAACAGGCGTGGTTCCTGTCCTGTTGTTTGCTCCTGGTATTTAGATGTACACTAAGCCTGAAAGTGTTACTTAGCTATGATGGCTAATAGCCTTTAGCAGACAACTCTCAGATAATTTGCCTTGTTCTGCTTTAATCTGTCTCAGATACTGGCCAATCATCATTTAACAGTTCTGTGTTAACTATACAATATGTAAAATAACTATTTTTGTCTGTTCTGAATTAATTTGCTGAATTTAGGGTGCGACTATACTGTTGAATTAAATTGGGAGCTTTAATTCAGCTTTTTAAAAGAAATCAATATAAGGTCACATGTTGTGTCAGTGTGTGCATCCTCACGGAAGCTGGCTTCCTCCCAGTTCAGGAACTCTGCAGAGCCAGGGGGAGGGGAGGGTGTAGGTTCAGGGGAATTTCAAAGACGTGGCATCAATCCAGAGAGGGAAGCTGAGCAGTGCAGGTTCCCCAGCAGGATTTGAAGCCACCCTCGCTCCATGGCAGAGGAGGTAGTCTCAGCTCTCCCGGAAATTGTGGGGACAAGAATCCTAAGTTTCAGTGCAGCTGCAGGGGGTAATAGTGTCAGCAGCAACAGCCTATCCCCATCTCCTCACATTTTTAAATATTCATATAAGTTTTGAACTGGCATAGCGATAGATCGATGCAGCGTTCAAATAGAAACAGGCGGGGGTGGGAAAGAAGCGTTTGGACTGCAGGGTATTCCGCAGTCCAAAATCACTTCCTTATACTTGACACCTGTTTTTGGCAAACCCCACCAGATCCCCACAGACACTATTTACTCAGACACAAGAGTTCACACATGCCAAAAGAAGTTTAAAAAATCAAGGCATATCACAAACCCCCTTATGGGGTTTTTTAAAACCTACTTTCCCCCCCCTCAAAATTGCATGCTTAGCTGTGCGCTATGTAGTTGGATATTTTAAAATCGATTTAAAGCATAGTGAACTCAACACAAAAACAGGAGCATTATGACATTTAGCTGTGCCCTTACTTATTGAACTTACTGACAATTTAACTTCACTAATGGTAGCAGGTAGCCAAGATTGCCCACAGACTGCTGTTGCCCCACTGTCATGGCTCTTTGACTTAACCTTTCCTTTGTCTTCACTTATCCTTAAATTTCATGACTCAGTAAAGACTCAAAAAACTTCCGTGTCCTAATCCAATAATCCCTAAACCTCACTTTTTCTTTACATGACTGAAGTACTTTTTTATTTGCTGAGAGACGACCCAGTTTGGACCCTAACATGGTTCACTTTCTCATTTAATGTTTCAAGTAGTGCTTTTCCATTTCACGGCGAAACCCTCAGTATTCTGAGGAACTTGGAAACTTGCTCTCTCGTGAGCCATCTGAGTTAGTTCTAGTCACAAAACAAAATGTAAAAGAACTACAGAATACATGGGTGTGGGAGCAGCAATATCTTTCAGCTATTAAGTATAATTCCCCAACTATTTTGTCTTATTTTATCTTGCCACCTAGCCTGATGAAGAATAATGGTGAAATCTAAATCTTGCACAATATTATGGAATTATAATTTGTCCTAATAGTGCTGGCATACATTTGAAGTAGTAAATTTAAGCATTCATGTTGACATACCATTTTCTCCATTAATTTAATTCATATATCAGGAACATTATTTTGATATGACTAGGAATTTTGATAGAAGCACTCTGAAAGCACACACCGTATTTTTCGCACCATAAGACGCACCTTTCCATAAGACGCACCAATTTTTTAGGAGAAGAAAACAGGAAAATATAATCTGTTTTCTTCGCTCCATAAGATGCACAGACTTTCCACCCCCCTGTTTTGTGGGGGAAAAGTGTGTCTTATGGTGCGAAAAATACGGTATATTAATATACATGTCTCAAGTCTCCCTATTTGTCTGGAGGGGACAAGTGATGAGAAGGGGGAAAGCAAATGACAGACATTCACATTTGTCAAGAATCGTTTGTCATCTTTCAGCTATATTTCTTCCAAAGTCGAATTCCTGTTGAGCAGTGTTTGTGTGTTACATGATGGCTCTTCAAATAGTTAAGGCCATTTTCACTGCCGTTTCCCTGTATCCAACTTTGAATGTATCTTACTTGCAAATCAAGATCTGAAACTGAACACTGCCTATCTCTCTTGTTTCTCCTAGGAGAGTTACTGAGTCAGCCCAGGCCAGAGGGATTAACTGAGATCATCTGTCCGAAGAATGGTAACGAGCGCGTGAATGTGGCTTTAGTTTACCCCCCTACACCGACAGTGATCAGCCCTTGTTCCAAGTGACCTCTGGAAGACGCCTGCTTTTGCCCCCTGTGTAAGGACACACCAAACACCCTTTAATCAAACAAAGCCCTTACTAAGCATTTTTGGAAACGTGCAGCCCAGAGATGGTTCTGATTATTTTGAGGGGCCTGGATGTCACAGCTTGGGAAATAAAGGTATAGTGAGGTTGTTTCTGTTGTGAATGTGGAATATTTACAATGCTGATGTTTTGTTTTTGTTTTGTTGTTTGTTTGTGTTGCAGTTGTGTGTGTATGTGTGCGCGTGTGCTAGAACATTACACTGAAACTAAATCTAGATTGAGGACTATCCTTCCATGAGGTTTCTTGGTTTTCTTTTGTGGAATTTACACAAACGAGTATAGCACTGAATGCAAATAGACTATTTCAACCTGTTTGTGATATCTGTGCTTGGCAGATTTACATATACATTAAATTCTGCTACAGCTTATATTATGAGCAGGAAGTGATCTAGGGTGTACTCCGGAGGAAACCTTCACTAGGAAGCAGCTCACAGTTACTAGCACATGGTTTTGCCAACACACTTTCCTAAAGGGCCGCAGGAAGTGGTTCCAGCATATTGCTGGTAATGTGTGCACCAAGTAACTATGACAGTAACGTGCAGCATAGACACAGCATGGCATTCCATTTTAGAATTTCTACTAAGACAGTTACAGCAGAGAAAAGATATATTTCAAAGCGAAGTTATCCTTAATTCAATTAACCTTTGATCGCAACAGTTCTTACTAATATCCAGTGCATCAACCCCTATAAGTATCCTAATAACATAATCAGTGAGTAAAGAATGCGTGTCATAAGTAGAGATGGGGTATTCGTATATGAATATCCCCCCGCGGGTGCAGATAACGAGGGTCCACCCCCCTGGGGTTAGACCGACCACTCACGATTCTGCTGCCGCCACCGGCTGCACAGAGCCTTCCTATCACACCGTTGCTCATGATAAATTAGCCAATCCTGGCAGAAGGTGGGATGATGAGCCTCTCTGCCAGGTCACAGAGTGGCTAATCCATCATGAACAATGGAGAGATACGAAGGCTCTGCGGACCCTCATTGTCTGCACCTATGAGGGGATATTCGAATACGAATACCCGCATCTCTAATCATAAATTGATTTCTAATTTTCATAAAGGCCAACTAGAAAGGATTACTTACTGCAAATCCAAGTTGTCTTGACAACCATTCCTGGTTATTCTTTGATGGAGGAGAAATCTACCAAGTGTATTCACCATAGTAGCCATGTACAGAGGTCAAATGGCTCTGAATTTCAGGAGGTGCCCATCATCATCACACCCATCACACCCAGCACACGAACTTCATTGGAAGTAGACAGTTGGCCTATGCTGGGTTTTCATGACAAAGAACCATTTATTTTACCTAGTTGTCCTTAACTTTGAGTTTGATCTTGGTTCTTGCATGGGTAAAAGAATAGAATTTGTGTTTGGAATCATAGCCATGCTGGACTTGAGGCTTACATCTGCCTTTTTCTAACATACAGATTGATGGGAACCGAAATGCGGAACGTTGTACATTGAACTGGACACACATGTGAAGTCTGCCCAAATTGATTCTCAAGATCAATTGGGCTCAGAGTGTGTGTGTTCCCAGAAACTCTCTGCATTGGCTTATTGAAGGAGGAAACACAGCAAAGCATCCCTTTCTTGACTTAGTCTTGAACTTATATACACTATATTCTAAAGGCTCTGGAAGGTTTTAATTGCTTTACAAGAACCAAAACAAGAGCATTGTTGGCTAACAATGATGCGCCGAGCTTGAAAACTCCGTGAACTTTGTCTGGACCCACTGATGAATGTAAGAACTTTTTCAATACGGTCACCATTTAGGTGGACCTGAAGATGTACCTGATTAAAAGGAATTATTGGCAACTTTGGTGGTTCCCATGCAGGTCAGTCTTGTGTTTGTCACTCTGTTCTTCAAGGTTTCTTCCATGTTTTCTTGGGCATCTACAGTTAGCTTCTTCTGCAGACAAGAGACCTGCCACGAAGGATTTGCTCTCCATATGTGATTCTCAGTTCCATTTGAGCAACAGGAAGGATGATCTCGGGACTATATTATGCCTAGGTACTGGCCTGATATGTTCTCCTGTGGGCTCCAGCTCAACTGTCTATCCTTGTTAGGCACTAGTACTAGCCTAAGTTGCCTTTATCAGCTTGGCAAGGAATCAAGAAAAACTTACACATACTTTTTCCAAGTGTATGAAAATAGAAGTTACACTCTCAGTCCCCATGCAAATCAGTCCAATATTCATTCAAACTACATCATCAATAAAAATCTTCTTTGAAAGTTAGTTATGCAATTAATATTATACAGTAAATAAACAGAGCTGGATGTTTATAGATAAAGTAAGACAGCACAGGTATGTAGCCAGGTAATATATATGAACACCTCACGATTAAGTACTTATTAAAGAGAGGGGAAAGTGCCACTCTGTACTGCAGAACAACAAATAAAGATAATCTAGAAGGTTACTGAAGTTCAAGATGTCACTTAAAACCACCATGAACATTAAACACGTTAGTGGACTTTGCTTGACCTGATGTGATCCGACGAAAAACACTTATGCACCCAACAAGCATTTCCGTCTCACATAAACCTGTTTTTTTTTCCTTACCCTTTGTCCTAGTCTTTTCTGTCTTGCTCTCTCTCTCTTCCCTCAGCTTGTTCACAGTTTAGCTTAACTGCTAGTGTTAACAGCTATTTCCAGATTTCCACAAGTTCTGTACTCAGCCCCCTTCCTGTACAGGAAAAAAAATGTTTATAGAAATTATCACAGGTCTTCCATCAGGGTTTACTTTCATGCAAACAACAAGCTATCATAGATAGAACCTAATGAAGAAATCTTCATTTTGGCTAGTGAAAACCCAAGCAATACCTTTTCAAGGGGCGATTTTTTTTTCATTTCGCCTGAAGAGTCAGTTATGTATGTCACTTAAAATATTACACCTATATGGATAAGTAAACTGTTTCTGGGATTAAATATTCTCAAAAGGAAAATAGATTTATGTGGGTTTCAAGTAAATCTGAGGTTTGCTGATACTTTTTTCTTTAGTAAAGTTAATATTCATACTTAGGTTGTTGTTCTTAAATGTTTTTTGGGGGGTGCTTTTGTGCTTTTTTAGGATGGATATAAAAAGATTACTCTGACTTCAAAGATACAGGGTGGCCCTAGGATTGGACAGATGATGGTGGCCTTTCTCCATTATCAGATTCTAGGATTAAAAGAAAGATAACTCTTATTATAATACTTTGACTACAGTATCAAAAAAGTATGTATTATCAAATTGCCCATTGTCCCTTGGTTGTTTCACCAAACAAAGGCACAAGCAACATGTCTTTCAGCTGCCATACTGTTGATTGCATCAACAGTATGTATTATTAATAATAAAGGTCCAGGCAATGTGTCATTTTAAATAGAACCAAATAAAAGTTGTTTATTATTACAGGTGATGAAGATACAATCAATGTTTTTAACTGTTAACCAAATATCCAACTTCATCCATTCTATTATTTTATTTTTTATTGTGTTTTAATATTGCTGTTTATATTATTGTTAGCCGTCTAGAGTGGCCTGGTTGCCAGATGGTGGTGGTGGGTATAAATCTAATAAATAAAGAAAGAAACAAATAAACAAACAAATGGCCAACCCTCTCTCTCCTACAGACTCCCAATTCCAGTCCTCAATCCTGTCTCCCCTTCCTGCAGAGATGCTTATATATCGTGACTCCGCCTCTCCAGCACTCTCATTGGTACATGCAAATAGCTTATTAATATTCATGACCTGGGAGTCACCACACCCATGTCTCAAAGTTAGGGGGGGGAACACTTTCATGCATTACAAATTACACAGAATCAGAGTGGATCAGAATCAATGTTTTTTTTAGAAAATTGAATTGATTTAAATCACAATTTTTTAAAAAATCAAATTTTATATAAATTGTCAAAAAATCCCATTTTTAAAATATAAATTGTGACTCAAATCAAATTCACCCCACCCAGAATTACATGAGGGTTTTTTTGTAATTTTTAAGTGATCCGGTAACAGTAGCATGCATGCCATAACTTTGTTTCTTCAAATTATAGGACTCCAATGGCCTCAAACATTTGTCCTTGTGTAATTCTCCATCTTCTGGTGATTACCTGATGCACCAGTTTAATAAGAATCCATATAAATATACTGTATAAATTGTGAATGATATGAAGTCACTGACATGAATATTACAATCTGCTACTACTTCTAAACAAATGTACCTATAACTGAAAGCTTTACTGCAAGTTTGTTGCAGGAAGCAGAAGAATCTACAAAAGAAAGGTTGTCATTATAGGAAAAGAAATACAGTACATTTGTAATACTTACTTTTCCTTCCTGTTACAGCAATATCCTCAAATAAAAATTATCTTCGTAAACAGATGTATAACTGGGAGGACCACCACTACCAATTTGAAATCTGCCCTCAGTTTCAAATTGTCGGCTACTATTAAAACTCTAATTAAACAGCTGCCAGTGTTAGATGTATTAAACCTCACAGTGCCACAGATAACAACCCTGAAGTCGTATCTAAACACCAGATCTATTTTGGAATTGATACAGACAAACGTAAAATTAAAAAGCAAAAATTCCTTTCTGTATAATGAAACATAAAAGAGGGGGAACCAACCAAATCTGCTCAGCCTTTTTGTTTTTTTGAGTGTGTGTATGTTTGTGCATGTGTCCACGTGCACAGATTCTTATCTAGCTAGTTGTTAGCTTAATTTGTCTGCTAGCCACCCACAGATCTGGATTCTTTTCAGGCTTAGAGATTAGAAACATTTGTGAAGTGCAGGCATAAGTGGATATACTGTATTTTGTTTTGAAGTGGATATGTTTTATCCTGAAGAATAACTCAAATGTAACATTTAGATCGTGTCTTACAGGAGGAACAATTGCTGGCAGTTTAAGAGAGGAATTTCGTTACTAAACTGGTGCTTGCTATCAAGTCACTGAAATAAAGCACAGAATGCCATGTTAATGGTTGGTTGTTGAACTGTGCCATTACTCTGAGCATGTTCTCACATAAACTAATCCAATGGTTCCCAATCTTGGGTCCCCAAATGTTATCAGACTGCAACTCCCAAAATCCTGGCCAGCACAGGTAGTGGTGAAGGCTTCTGGGAATTGCTGTCCAAGTACATTGGGGGACCCTAGGTTGGGAACTGCTGCACTAACCTATTAACTTGACAGCATATTGCTATTATAATAATAACAATAATTTAACAGTCCGGAAATTGACTCAACCCAATACAGTTGTAACACCCTCAAACAACGTGAAAAGCAAGACAAATCCTATAAAAGAGGTTAGTGAGTGTCACACCATTTGCCTTCTGGCTGTGTTAAAAAAGGTAATTTGAGCCATTATGTAAATCAGCTGTAAAACTGATAAGATCTTTTAAGGAAGGGGATTTCATATGAGATAATACCAAGTAAAGGAAGAGTCGTGCTTCTGGGGAAAAAAATTACCTCTGAAGGGAGTGGTGTTCAAAATGAAAAATAAACCATTCTTCTCAAGTCCTTAACTGTCTTACCCACATCGCCCGTTTTTGTTGTTGTTCTGTTGTGTCCATGATTCAGTACACTAGATAGTAAATAAAAATATTTGATTTTAAGCAGCAGAACAAGCATCATACAAACAAACATGTTCAAGCAGCTGGATGCTAATAGTTTAACAGAACAACAAAAAAGTTGTCTCTAAATAGGGAAATAATCTGAAACTTCTCAGGGAAGAATTTCCACAGAACTGAAGCGATCGTGTTTTCAGCCAAATTCCTGGCCATCAGTCAGAGAACCAACAGCCAGGTCTGCTGCTCAGATGTCTGTGTTGGTGAGTGAACTAACATAAAACAGATAGTCATGGAAAACCAGAAATTGCTGGGACAGGAATATATGTATATGAGGGTTCGTGTTCAGGCTCCAATTTTTCTTCAAATAAATTGACAGACTTCTTTGGTTTGGAAATAGGAGTAACGTTTATTGGATTGTTTAACAAATAACCTGTGTTAACCAAGGTATTCCAACCATTTCCTCCCTCTAACAGCTGGTTAGATGGGGGCTTCCAAGTCTTCAGCCTTAAAGGGGTTACATTCCTGAGTGTTCCAGGGACCCGGCCAGTCCAGAGCAAAGTCTGAGTTCAATAACTGTCCTGCCCCCCCTTCCAGTAAGGGGACTGTATCTTCATCCCGGTCGTCGGTCCAGACCTGGTCTCGTGAGGAGGAATCCTCTGTCCAAAGTCTTCCAAGGGACCCCTCTGCTGTATCTGCATCATCCGCCATTCTAATCTTTCTCTCCTCCCGTTCCACCTTTTCCTTCTCTTCCCTTAACTTTCTTCTCCACTCTTTTGTCTCTCGGTCTCCCCAATAATATGGTTTAGGGGTACTCTCATTCCTCCCTTCTCTCATCCACCTCCTCCTTTGGGACTCTTAGTTTTTCCACCTTCCCCGTCCATGGATCTTCCAACCAGATCCATTCCCAACCACGAGGCAGGTTCCTGTTTCCCCTTTTTATATGTACAAGCCCTGCCTCTACCCGGGGCTGTCGTTTCGTTCCTGCCAAAACGTTCCCGCTTTCGCTAACAGTCGTTCCTTTTAACTTCTCTCCTACGATCCCTGGGTCTGTTCCGGGTGGTCCTCTCTTCCTGGGAGGGGGAATATAGGTGGTGTTTGCACTTCTTTGTCAGCAGAGGGTGGGAGGGACAGCACTCCCATGAGAGGAATCTTGCTCTCAATGTCAGTCTTACCAGGAGATTCTGCTTCCATGAACTGTTTCATAAAATCTGAAAAAAAAGTAGCACTGAAAGGGACCCCAAAGATCACTGAGTCCAGCCTCTTTGCGAGTGCAAGGGAATCCACAGCTAAAGCATCCCTGATGGGTAGCCATCCAGCCTCTGCTTAAAGACTCTCCAGTGAAGAAGAGTCCATTATTACCCTTGAGGCATTTGATTCCACTGTGGATTGGCTCGCAATACATTTTCGAATGTTTAGTTGAAATCTCCTTTCTTGTAACTTGAATCCATTACTTCTGGTCCTGTCTTCTAGGGCAGTGGTTCCCAGCACTGTTGGGTAACCCAGGCATTCTTGGACTGCAACTTGCAGAAACCCTGGTCAGCACAGCTAGTAGTGAAGGCTTCTGGAAATTGTAGTCCAAGAACATCTGGGTTACCAAGGGTTGGGAGCCACCGCTCTAGGGCCACAAAAACGACAACAACCACCCAGCCTTCTCCATCTTCCATGTGACAGCTGTTTACATACATGGAAGATGACTATCATATTGCTCTTCAGCATTCTCTTTTCTATGCTAAAGGTGTTAAGTTAAATTATTCTCTCCTCTTTGGAGCACATTTCATGCAGCCTCAGGTAACAGGGCTCCCTAATCTCCTCCTTTACTAACAATCTTCATGAAGGCGAGAGTATTTTGTCCAGGAGATGTGCGTGTGTGTGTGTGTGTGTAAAGCAGAAAATTATGTGCAACTCATCCTAGTAAATCCTAGTCTGCTTGTAAGAACTCTGATGCACTCAGTGGATCCTTGGCCTTCCCCTGTAAGGACTTCTGCAGGGAGACGTTTGTGCTTGCCCTCATGCTTGAATCATACTTCCTGAGTCCTTTAGAAGGATTGAGTCAGGACTTTTTGGGCTTAGGAAATGCTGCCACCGCCTTTTTCCTCAGTTCATGGACTTTAGCTTGCAATGAAACAACCGCTTCTTATTCAGTTACGTGTGCATAGAATTGTATACAAGACAAATCATTCTGACAGTATAAAACACGCTCAACTTTTTTCACCTCCTCTTTTCAGCTTAATCTTCAGGTTCCAGTATGCATTTTGTTTCCTGATGATTTGAAGAGTGTCTCCGTCTGTCTGTTGTCTTCCGTAAGCTAGGACGTGGAGGAGCTGAGCAAATCCTACCCTGCTAGAGTTATAACACCCAAAATCTGACTAAGAAGGCCTAGATCAGGGATGAGCAGGATATTGATTATAAGCTCCTAAAAGCTTCTTGAGCTTCTTTTGAGAAACGAAAATGCTTTGTTTTAGGCTGGTTGCCTTACAAACAGGAAATGTGCTTCCCTGGCATTCTTGCTGTCTTCTTTCCATTGCTTGGACTGGATTTGGCAGTCCTTTATAGGTCTGTGGAGCAAATGAACCATGGCCACTGTCTCTTCTACTTCTCTTCTACAGTTTTACCTGTCTTTAAGCACACGTGTAACATCTTAAAGCTCTTTGTGTCTGTCACCAATTTCGTTAGCATGCTTGGAGTATCTGCCATCAGGATCAAATTGATTTAAATCATAGTTTAAAACATGATTTAAACTTTATGAAATCAGATTTGTTTGACAGTTTAAATTTTAAAAATTAATTTTTCAAAAAATATAAATTGTGATTTAAATCAATCTGATTTTTTTTTTTAAAAATCATTTAATTTTATCCACCCTGGCTGCAATAAGGCTTTAACCTTATTAAGACTGCTGAACTATGTGGAAATCCAGAAAGTGTTGGTCACCAAAAGGAGAAACTAGGCTGGATGCGGTGTCTGCTCTTTTCAGTCAACGAAGACCTTGGCAAGTTTGAGTCTGACACAGAACACACTGCAAGTGCCTAACAGCAAGTAGTGGGGTGTGTTCCAGTCTGTTATCCAGTCAGAAGTAGGGGAATGGTGTTGAAACAGACTGGTTTTGAAACTAGAAATAGTCAGCTGTCCTTTAGCTTCAAGCATAGTTGGGCTATTTGATTGCTAATGTCATTTGAGGAGGGAAGAAGATATTGGAAAGACACTTGTTTCTTTTTTGCTACTCTGCACACGTGTTCTTACACTGCAATTCAGATGTTATAGCAAGGATCTTCCTGGGATGCGACCTAGAAGCGCAAGGGGTGGTCAAGATTAATATCTATCTTGTTTCTCAGAAGAGCACAGAACAATAGAAGCTGCTTCAAAGGACAGAGGATTAAATCTACTAAATAAATAAAAGTAAGCCTGCACAAGTAGGATTGTACGGTTTGATCAGCATCATTAAAACACACACACCCCTTTGTGACTGATCTTGCACTCTTAAAAGTGCTCCGATTTGGAGTTCAATGAATCTGTTCATGAACAGCCACCAGACAGGACATTTGGAGACATTAGCCTTACAAAGGTAACCACAGGTATTACTATCCTGCCTGCTCATATACAGCACCTCGATTTGGAACACATTGAGGGCCCATCCACACTGAGCATTTATTCGGCTTTCTCTGTGCTCATGTTGCCAGTACTGCATCCCAGTGTTCACACAATGCTAGGTGAAAGTGCTATTAATAGAGCCAGAGAGGGACCCAAGCGCTGCTTTTCAGGAGGTGTATTTTTGCTCTGATTTGCTCCAATTCATGCTCCGCTCATGTGGACTGCAGTACTGTGCTGATGCATGCTGATCCCAGCAATTTGTGTGGAGGGGTGTCATTTGATGATGTTTCCTTATGGGTTTGTTTCTGCTGGTTAGTCTGCACCCCTCCAAAGCTTACTGCATTCCTATTTAGCTTTCTTGGGATATCAGCAGTTTCTGCATTCTGCTTTTTTTGTTTTCCAATGCTATCAGTTTTGCACCATATCACACAAATGAAAAATAAAGCTAAATTAAAATTAGAAAGCATTGCATGCAGCAAAAAGATCAAGATTTGAGAATACTGGGTGAATGAAACAAGAGAAGGGAGGAAAGAGTGAAGGGAAAAGGTCGAAGTGGACAGGCAAAAGGAGACCGTAATCTGTGTTTGCAGAAGCATTTCAGAAAAATAGTTCCAGGTGTGTGTGTAGACAGAATTAGAATGATCCAGTACATCCAACAATGAACATTATCTCCATGTGTGGACACAAACGCCAGATTATCTATTCACATTCACAAATAGACTGCCCCAGAGAAAATGCAGAATGATGAAGGACTACACCACAGTATGGATGAGGCTCAAGAAGCTTTGCAAACACAGCTTTTTGACCCAAAATGAAGAATTTGAGTTTGCAAAAGCTTACTTGATTTCACACTTGAAGTTGATTTGTACTCACCATAGATAACCAGCATAGGGCTGTTTTTGCAAACAGAGATCTGTACAAAGACCAGTCTTGCCAGATGCACAGACAAACCTCATTTGGGTAGAATCCGTGAAAAATATTTCTTTCCCAGCTGGGCACTCCACTTACAACAGTGCTCATTGGGGAATGTTTCTGTTTTGTTTCTTGTGTGTAAACATATTTTTGTTTTGTTTTTTCCCCCTAGGAAGAAACTAGTAATTCCGTGGCTGTGATATACTATGGAAAAGGATGTGAAATCAAAACTGGAAAATACCTCTTCTGAAGAACACTTTCCCAGGGACTGAACATACAGTTTAACAGACCCAAAACTGAAATGGCTATTAGAGTAATATATTCATGTAGAGATGAACAAAAGGATTCATTGCTTGATCCCTCAGCCTCAGGATCATTCTCTAATAAAGAGCTGCTTGCCAACAGAAAAGGGGCTGAAAATGAAGAAAGCTTCTCAGGGATTATGTTCAGTGTGCAGTTTAAAAGTGACAACTGTAGTCAATGAAAGCAGTATCGGGGGCAGTCCATTTCCAAGTTTGTCAAATGTGAAAGTGGGGCCACTGCTGAAGTTCGCTGCTGTTCAGTAATTTGGGGGTGTTTTTTTTTGGAGGGGGGAAATGTTAATATTTATTTTTGTAAGTTTTTAATTATCTATGCAGTACAGAATTCAGTTGACACTGGGTGCAAAGTTCAGCATGGAGGTTGTGCTTGACCAGCAACTGGGTTCTGGGTCTGTTATCAAAATAATGCATGTATGTATCTTCACTCTTTTAAACATCTGTCTCACATAACACACCAAATATTTACTTCAATTTCACTGCAGATTTATGTGGTTAAATACCACCCAAACAATAGAATAGATTTTTCTTGGACTACATTGGTCTTCCTCACAGTTGTAGGACTGGAAAGAAACATTTTGGAGGACCCGCCTTCTTTTGAGTAAACAAAACAATGTGGGAGACTGAGAGGGCAGGCAACTAATTTGAAGTATATTCGTATGGTAATAAAATAAGCCAGAAATCCTTCGTCCCTGAACAACGAATGTCAAGACCTCCCAGAAGACACTTGGCAGGGAGCAACAAATATTATGAAGACGTAACCCTCAGTACTCCAGCAACTTCAGAGTAAAATATGGTGACACCTGGGAAACTAGAAATCACAATTCAGTGCATCATATTGATTTGGCTTCCTTGCTACATAATGTGTTATAATTAAGTGCTTCGCATAAGGAGGTAAATTCAATTCCTGCTGTGATAGATCATACTTTCTCAATTTCATACGGATTTCTCCCCTTGCCCAGAGATCATATCTATTTTTAAACCACTGTCCTTGGGCTAGGCAAAAAGTGCATGCTTTGTAGAACAAAACCATGCAGCTTAGTTTCAGAAGAAAGTCAAGGACCAGCTTAAATGCTAGTTGACTAGTATAAGTTGCTAGCACTTAGCGGTTGCTTCTGTGTGACTAAGGAATGTTCTACTACCAATCTGGTTGGGACAGATTGGGTGTGGATATGCACACCTGCCAATTTGGAGAAAAGTAGTTCTGGACTACTTTTTTGCACCACATTCTGCCCTAACTGCATGGATAATATCTAGCCCTTTAACATTGCTGGGATGGCCAGAAAACAACTGCAGAATGAAAAGTGAATATACCAGGTTGCTGAGGCATCTCTCTCTCCCTCTCTGTTGCTGGAAGACATTTAACATATGCGAAAATTCTAGCCGCATTTTAAGGAGTAATTTGAGGTCTGACATGGCCTTCCACAGGAAAATGTAAAGAACACCTCAGTTTCACATTTAGCTTAGTATGTGGAAAGTGGTTGGAAAGGTGGGACATGCATCGAGAAATGTTGTGTTTGATGTCTTTGAGTGAGCTTTTAATGCCAGTGATGTGTGTATGTTTTTGAAGGATCTGGTGTTTTCTCTAGAGCAGTCCAGTGGACAATACTGTGTGTGAGAAGTTTAGCTGGTGCTTAACTGCAGTTCTGTCTCTGATGGGTCCTGATGGGCAGTGTCTATCTACCCTGTTTCCCTGAAAATAAGCCTCACTATGATTCTTCAGGATGCTCGTAATATAAGCCCTACTCCAAAAATAAGCCCTAGTTAAGTGAAACCCTGTCCTCCACCATTGTGTAGCACTGTGCAGCAACCAGAAGATGATAACATGACTGTAAAATAAAACATCCCCTGAAAATAAGCCCCAATGAGTTTTTGGGAGCAAAAATTAATATAAGACCCTGTCTTATTTTCAGGGAAACATGGTAGTATGGCTCAAATAGGAATATTCTTGCCTCACGTTCCTGATGGTTGAGAAGAATTTCACAAGCAGATTTTGTGGTGACATCACTTGAATAAAACAGTTTGTTTCTGAAATGTATTGTAGGTCTGCCTTAAATAGGGAACCAGTAGGGGCTATCATTCTCTGGTAAAGTGCCAAAACGGTAATACTATTCTGGAATGGTTATAGACTTCAACATGACTGAATTTCTGGCAGATACTAATTGAAATGATATGTTTATGAGTACCTTAGTTTCCAGCTAGCTGTGTTTATGTATGAAATAAAGCCACTGACTTGAGTTTTCCTCTGAAAGCCAAAATGAAACATTTTGTGGTAATCTGTGAAAGCAGATCTTTACCAGTGATTGAAAACTGACTCTCAAGTATTGTCAGCTTTAAAAAAAATCATGAAATTTGGTTCCTTTCTTTGTGTTCAGGCTGTATTTCCTATGAATATTCAGCATCAATATGATGTAGAAACTGTGAATAATGATTGCAATTCTTTGTGTTGAGATCTTTTAAGACAAATAGTTTTTTAAAAAAAAAAATTCCTCATTTGCCATGCAGCACTTCTCAATACAAGCTGGAGCCCGACAGGAAGATTTTGGTAGACATTGTGTCTTGGTGGGAACCTGTGGTGGTGGTGGTATTAATGGAAGGTGTCTGCTAATTCTTCTGGGAAGAGGGTGAGATTTTGTTCTTGTGAAGCACAAGACTCCATCAAACCATTCCTCTTAATTGCTGAAGAACAGCCCTGAAAATCAGCCATGTTTTCTGTTTCTAGGTTTTGTGACAGAAAATCCGTTTTCCTGGAGATACGTCATAGAGCTGCCAAAATAAATGTGTGTTACTGTTTTTTGGTTCCTGAAAAGGTTCGCTTCATTATGATCCATCTTTGCGATTTGGAGTGGACCGGGGGAGGGGAAGGGGGTGTTGGTGTAAAATGGTTAAGATTTGGTATTCAGCAGGGGATTTCGGAGCGATGTAAACAGCTGTCTGTTCATTCTCCATATTATTACAGCACAGGCATTTTTTTACAAAAAAAGAAAAAATTCTCACCGTTGCGAAACACTGAGAATAAAAAAATCATCTAAAACCTGAAGCATCTCTGGTTGTTCATTTACTTCACAATCATGTATGTGTTTCTAAATATGGATCCATATTGAGGTGCTCCCTCCCACCCTTCATATAATAATGATGATGTGCCATCAAGTCAGTTCTGACTTATGGAGAGCCATTTTTCAGGGTTTTCTAGGAAAGAGAATACACAGAAGTGTTTTATCATTTCCTTCTTCTGAGACAGTGCAGTTTTTCCATGGCCAGCTTTATTTGCAGGAGGCACAGTGGGGAATTGATCTCCCAACCTCTGGTTTTGTGGCCAGATACCTGAACCATTGAGCTATTCAGCCAGCTTACCCTTCATATACAAAGGGTTTTTAAAAATTTCCTTTGCAAGATAATGATAATTTGATTTCTACAATCAATTTGAAACAAGTTCCTATTTTCCTCTTTCTAGACTTGCAGTACAAACCGAGAACATGAATAATATACCTTTGTTGGTATATTAAAAATAAAAAAGATGTAATTCAATGAACAAGTTTCATTTACTTACCCAAAATGTTTCTGTAGGTCGTATGTTACAGAGGAGAAAAAGTGAAGGATTGTATCATGGAATGGAGAAAAGTCCTGTGTTGACTTGCAGTACAGTCCTGTGTATTAAAAGGTAAAGGTTCCCCTTGACAATTTGTCCAGTCATGTCCAACTCTAGGCGGTGGTGCTCATCTCCGTTTCCAACCCATAGAGCTAGCATTTGTCCGCAGAAAATCCTCCGTGGTCACATGGCCAGCGTGACTAGACACGGAATGCAGTTTACCTTCCCACTGAAGTGGTACCTATTTATTTACTCACATTTTTTGCATTTTGCATCCTTTCGAACTGCTAGGTTGGCGGGAGCTGGGACAAGCAACGCGGGCTCACTCTATTGCGTGGATTTGATCTTACGACTGCAGGTCTTCTGACCTTGCAGCACAGAGGCTTCAGTGGTTTAACCCGCAGCGCCACCACATCCAGTATTTCCTTGTGGAAACAGGAGGTTTGTTTGCCGCAGCAAACTGGAGACTGCACATACTTCTGTTGGCAGAGCAGCCACTTGGGCGTAATAGGATTCTGACCTCTGTATCGTACTGACCTTGCAATCAACATGGAAACAATCTCTGCTTATTATTCAAGTAAAGTTAGGCTATCTACTTGTTTGAAAATACAAATGACAATGGTGATTCAGATCTGTTAGGATTATGGATATTAAAAGTGTTTTTAATGGAAGAACAGCATCCAGAACACTTTCATCTGGCCTTGCAGATTTGCTTCATTTATAGGTCTGGGGGAGGCAACATTGTTAGTGCTGCCTCTCTCATTCCTTCTCTCTGTGTAGCAGATAGATGTCAAGTTTCTTCCACGTTAATTAGGAAGTCAGTACAGTATGTGTTCCAGGAGGGAGTGGAAGACAGGAGGGCCTGGCATGCTCTGGTCCATGGGGTCACGAAGAGTTGGACACGACTTAACGACTAAACAACAACATGTGCTCATGACTGGAGCAAGTCCCTCCTAAAATGTTGGGGAAGAGTCTCCCACTTGCATACTACATAGAGAAGTACAGTAATAAGTAGCAGTTGTTACAGAGATTTTAATAGGAAAAATCCAGAATAAAAGGAGTAATTTTAAGATGCCAAACATCTACATTTCAGAATGTTTTCAGGAAACTTCCAGAAACAACTTTTGAAGTGTAGGGGGAACTCTATTGAATTAGGGGAGTAAGTTTAGGTTTGTTTGTTTTCAAAAAGTAGCTATCACTGAGCTGAACCCTACTGGAAAACTTGTGTGAGTTTCAGCCTCACACAAGGCAGAGAATCCTGCCAGTTTGAGCAAGAAAGAATTAACTACTTTCCATCAGAAATGTTACCTGTACACTGAATAAGGATAAAGCTCATGAAGTCGTATATGGAATAGTTAAGTAATAATATGTACATAAAATTACATGCAAATGGGAAACGTATCAGACCTAGCAAGATGTGTGTGTTTAAAAAGAACTATTGTGTTAAGAAATAACTTACTATAGAACAGAATACAGAAAAATCACTGCTTGCAAGCTTTCTTTTATTTAATCGGCTTATACCTGTGGGCCTCACAAGATGTCTCCAGCTACATATTCATTTTAGCAAGAACCAATGACTGATGAAAATCAGACATCTTTATGAGGTGGCTGTAGCAAATGATATCAGCAATCATGGTTGCCTAGGCAAAGTAAAAACATGTTGCTAAGGTTACTAGGGATGGCATTGTTCACATAGCTATCTTTATCTCAGACCATAGAAGGTGTTACTATCAGCAGCCTTGTGTTTCCCTTCTTGCTTTCTTTCACCATCTAAGAAAGAGTGGAATGCTGCTTACAAGCAAACAGGATTTTAGAGTTGGAATCCATACAATAACTGATTGGTAAGGTTCTCCATAGAGATAGCTGGATAGTTCAGAGGTTTAGGTACAGTATTTGGCTGTGAAGCCAAAGGTTGGGAGTTTGATTCCCCACTGTGTCTCCTTGACAGAGCCTGGACTTCATAATCCATGGGCACAATTATATTGATCAAAAAACGTAAGGTTCCTTGTAGGTTGTAACAAGGACAAATGAGTGTGCAGTACTTTGAATGCTAAGAAGTCTATGCCTAGTATGGAGTTATCGGGGGGGGGGGGGAGAGAGAGAATAATCTCCTGGTTGGGGAATGGAGTCCGTTTTACCATATTTCCTAAAAAATATTTCTCTAAATTTATTGCCTGCCAGGATGAGTTGTACCACAAATAGCATCATCCCCTGTCAACTCTTCTGCTAACCGTGTCCTAGCTCTGATAGTTGCAATAGTCTTCTTTCCTTTAAACAGGGGGCTTCAGTCCTGCATGGTTCAGGGAAAATGGCAAACCAGGCTGTAAGCTTCATCCACTCCAGTATCCTCAATGGTCCACATATGTCTCCATAGTCCTGTTACAATTTCTTATAATGCACATATTGTTATGTAGGTTAATCCTCAAGCTGATTTATATATTCAGACCCAACAATTTATTATAATGCACATAGATTAGTGGGGGCCTAGTGGAAGGGATTTGTGCTAGCAAAAGCTTACATTATGAATTTATATTATCCTTTATCAGGAACATAACTTGAAGATGGCTTGCAATTCAAAAGTGTATTCATGACAAAACAGGCTGTAATCATTATCATTAAACTCATACGGCAGATCATGGGTCTTTTTAAAGTATTCATTCATTGATTTATATACCACCCCATTAGTGCAAACACTACTCTGGGTGGTTTACAAGATTAAAAGATAAAACTCAGAAACATCCCAATAAAGAAAATACATCCTAAAACTATGCAGTGATACACAGAGAATGATTAAATTATACATATAAATAACCTTATAAAATCTATGGAGGTGGCACAGATGGAAGAAGTTCAATGTGTATTGTGTGTAGTCATCATTGAGTTTTTATTCTAGTTTTTAGTTTGTTATTTGTAAGTCTCCTTTTATTAATTAAATTAAAATAAAATTAGAAACACTATAAGGTAGTTTTAAACAATTAACAGCATCCAGGAGATTCAATTATTAAAGCAGCTTTAAGTAATTCTGTCTTTACCAGCTTTCTAAAGATAAGGAAAGGAGAATGGCATCTCTCTGTTAGCATGATGTTCCAAAGAGTATGGGCCAAAACCAAAAAGGCACCATTTCTTGTATTTACTTTTTGGCCTCTCTTGATGTGGCCACTTTTAACAGCATGGATTGGTAGTGAAAGTGGGACAGATAGCTAATTTCTGGAAGAGCTGTTCCAACAAGTATTGAGATTTTAAACTATAAAGGGGCTTATAGGTCACACCCAGCACCTTAAATTGAGCATGGAATCTGAGGGAGAGCCAATTAAGAAGCGCCAAGACTAGGGATATTATTATCAAATTTACTAGTCTGGAGGACCATCAGTCTGGTTGCTATAGTTTGGACCTGCTGAAGTTTTCTATCCTGTTTTCAAAAGCAGTCCTAGAGAGCATTACAGTAGTCAATTTTTGTGATATTTTTACATTTTTTTTTACATTCAACATAAATTCTAACTTTTCTCCCAAAGCTCCTATGGAATCTTTAACCATCAGGAAGCTATTGGGGGAGGGGGACACAAAATGGATGAAGGAAGTTCCACAATAGTGATGAGGCAGGCATTTCCCCTGGTTTCAGCCTTATAAACAGTTAAGTAGTTTTCCACACTGAGGCGCCACAATTCACTGCCCAAGAGAGGATTCCTTAATCAGACTCTTTCCCATTGCCACCAGTATTCTCAAGCTTTGTGTCCTAGCCTTTGGCATAAAATGGAACACAGCCACCTGAGACAATCTAAAATGTTTTCTATCATTATTGAACTAAAGAGATACTATTTTACAAAACAGAGTATTGTTAATTGGGTTTTTTAAAAATAATTACCTAGTGGCAGTTCTTAAAGAAAAACTGTTGTTATATCAGGATTTTTTTAAAAAACAGCAGCCAAGTGCCCTAAATTCACCTTGTCCAAATATAGATTTCCTCACAACTCTCAGTGATTAGCGATAATACCCGGTAGACTGTAGTGGGCCTGAGCTGGAATCCCAGTCCAGCCATGGAAGCTCACTGGTGGTGTGGAATTGGTAAAACCACTCCTTAAATATCTCTTACCCTGAAAACTCTATTAGAGTTGCTCTACTTCAGTTTCGACTTGATGGCAGAACAGAAAGGTAATTAAAAGGGGGGGAAAGGTTTAGAATCTTTAGCCAGTGAGGCTTCTATGCTTTCCAGGCAACCATCACTACATAAGCTTGCAAAATAACTGCACAAAACATAACAACATAAAGAAATATTTTTATGCAGAGCATTTCACCACAACAGCATTTTCCAGCAATAACAAAAAACAAACAACAGCAACAGCAGTAATTCCAATGCTAAAGCTTTGATTGGACTGTGTTATTTTGAGTTGCAGAGGTGAAAGCAAATATTTCAGTACAAATGTATGTTTCAATTATGTGCAATCAAGTCGCCTCTGACTTTTGGTGATCTTCACCAATTTTTTTTGAGGTGCAAGAGATGTTCAAGGAAAATTGCCACACACACCTTGAACAAAGGTGTTTGAATCCTATGTAGACTAGATCTGTTTAACCTTCTCTTTATTGTGTTACTTTCCCACATGTTGGACTTCTTGTGCAGGAAAGGGAACATTAAAACATAGATGACAGCACCACCATCCACCTGTACACACCGGTGCAGCCTAAAATGCTACAGTACTGGGCAAAGCACTGCCATTTTGATTCTGCTGGCAGTATAAAGACACTACTAATGTGTTGCGGATGAAGATTATATCTGCTTTTTTGTAGCCCTTAATGCCACCGAGGAATGTCAAATATTGAGAAATAAAAAGGAATAGAGAAAACAGGTGATTTTGCCAAGAATCGTTGCCATGGGTACAGTTATCATTCCACCTGTACTGTAAATAACTTGTTTAATTTCCTATTCACATTCCACAATCAAATGCAGATGCTCCGATAGATTAGCCAGTCAAAGAAACCTGATTCGCCTCTTGGTGCACTGCCACTGTGGACCAACCACTTCATGCTGAGGTAAAAGAAGCAAAATTAACACAGATTCTTACGGGGTGTCATTCATTGTGATTGACAGCTTACAAAGAAAACCCTGGTACCCTTTCCTTCCAAGGAGCAGTGGATGTTTTGAAAAAATAATACCATATAGATTTTCATTTCCTTAATAGCTAAAACGATTTCATCTGAAATATGCTTGGTGTTAAGGTTTCCTTGCTTTGTGAATGAGTGAGTGAGTCAGCCTTTGCTTCCATGGTTACCGCTACAAACAAGGCCACAGACATTCAATAAGGCCAGAAGAAAGCAAATGTCTACTCATTAATTCCATAGTGGGTGAAGTACGTATATGGTATGTTCAGTAGAAACAAAAGGCAAAGAAGACCCCCAAGTGGGCAGTTTATAGTGATACATTCTTGTGTCACAATTTCTAATTGAGGAAGGGATGCCAATTTCGTCAGGAGCTCAAGGACACGTTGGATTTGGAGTGGATACATCCATCCAATGGCTTCCTAAGGGAGGAAAAAAACATCATTTGCCGCTGAGTGACAGGGTCAATTCCTATCTCCAGAGGTAAGTGCTTCGTCCTTGCGCTAGGAAATCTTTAGCTACAAACGCAATAATCGAAAATTGCCAGTAAACAGTTTTTCGGGGTGACAAAGTCTTCATGCAAAAGTTGTTAGTAGTACCATGTTTCCCTGAAAATAAGGCAGGGTCTTACATTAATTTTTGCTCCAAAAATGCATTAGGGCTTATTTTCAGGGGATGTTTTAATTTTTTTCATTTACAACAATCTACATTTATTTAAGTGCAGTCCTGTCATCTTCTTCTGGTTGCTGCACAAGGGTGGAGGGCGGGGTGTCACTTAACTGGGGCTTCTTTTGGGGGTAAGGCTTATATTACAAGCATCCTGAAAAATCATACTAGGGCTTATTTTCAGGATAGGGCTTATTTTCAGGGAAACAGGGTAATACTGGTTGCTAAAAGAATAAAACAGTGCCTTTGTACAGCTAAGCATCTAGAAGCCATAATATAAAAGGAAACAATAACAACAGGGATGGAGCAAAACACAACCAGTTTGTTTAGGAAGTGATTCCTTCATCAAGATAGGTGAGCTTTTCCCTCCCCCATAAGTATATGAAAACTCTCTCACTCACGCACGCATGCACGCACTCACTCACTCTCTCACACACAAGCATCCTTTTGTCCACTAGCTGACAATGGAAGCTAGACTATGCTTCCTTCCAGTTTTGCAGTCCTAGAGCAATTGACAATTAGAGCCTGGCAAAAGGTGGGAGGAAGCAAGCCCCTTCCATTGCTCCTACTCTGACAAATAAATTAGCTTTATTGTTCTCTAGGCATGGGATATTTTCACTACAGTGAGCAGAATTTAAGATATGCTGATGACACCATCTTACTGGCAGAAAGCAGCAATGACTTGAAATAACTTTCGTGAAAGAAGAAAGTATCAAAGCAGGACTGCAGTTGAACATCAAGAAGACCAAAATCATAACTACCGAGGGAATACACAACTTTGGTATTGCCAATGAAGAAATTGATTAGTTTGCATACCTTGGTTCAGTCATCAATCCAAATGGAGACTGCAACCAAGAAACCAGAGGAAGATTGAGATTTGAAAGGGCAGCAATGAAGCAACTAGAAAAAGTTCTGCACTTAGGAAGGAAAAATCAGATGCACAAACATAGCATATGTGAAAACTGGCTCAGAGGTAGTACATGTGAGAAGGATCTAGGGGCCTAGTAGATCACAAGCTAAACATGAGACAAGTCTGATGCAGCAACAGTAAGGGAAAAAAGATGAATAACATACTTGAATGTATCAACAGATATGTAGCATCCAGATCAAGGTAAGTAATAGTACTCCCTACTCTGCTTCAGTCCGATCTCATCTAGAGTACTGCATGCAATTCATGGCACCACAGTTTAATAAGGATATTGAGAAGCTGGAACATTTGGAGAGGAGGGCAAACAGAATGGTAAAAAGTATAGAAACCGAATCCTGTGAGGAAAGGTTGAGAGAACATGACAGACCTCCTGGGTTGGAAGTACTGCTGCTGAATGCCAGGTTGATGAAAGGAAAAATAAGAACTATCCAAGACCTGATCCTTGACGAGTACAATGACCTGGCCATATTACAGAGACCTAATTAGATGAAGCTAGGGAACTTAATCTCTCTCAGCAATGCCCACCTTGGTTCTCCATCCAGCAGCAAGTTAAGAGAAGAGAGGGGAGGTGGAGTTGCATTGGTCTACCATAATTCCATTCTCCTTACTAGGTGTCCTGCTATATAATCTTCTGGATTTGAATGTGTTTACCTTAAAGTGGGTGCCAAGACAGAACAGGGATTTCTGTTGGTATAACACCCACTCAACTGTTCAACAGTCTCCTTCCTGAGCTGTCCAAGTAGTTCTTGGTGGTGATGCTTGGCGTCCACGCAGCTTCTTGTCCTGGAAGACTTCAACATTCATGCCTAAGGCCTCCCTTTCAGGAGCAGCTCAGAACTTCATGTCCTCCATGACAACCATGGATCTGTTCCAAACGATATCTGTCCACACTCATACAGCAGGGCACACGCTGGGATTAGTTTTCTGAGCTGGGCAGCATGAGGGTGATCTCAATGTGAAGGAACATTCTGTGGTTCTGTTGTCATGGACAGATCACTACCTGGTGGGGTTTAGACTAACTGGAACTCAAGAGCCTCTGCAGAGGTGGAAGGGTGATGGTCTGCTCCAAAAGGTGGCTGGATCTGAATGGTCTCCTAACAGCCCTTGGAGAGTTTTCTGTTGCCTTGGCAGGAGATCTTGCCAAAGTCCTGGTGTCCTCTGGAATGTGGAAATACTCCTAGGCATCTCCTCCCACATAGCAGAGCCAAATGAGCCCCCAAGTTTACTAGTGAGCTGGCAGTCATAAAGTGAGTGGGATGGAGACGAGAGCAACAATGGTAGAAAACCTGGAGCAAATAGGACCAAATATGGGCCAGAGCTAATTGTTTCTTAATTGTATATTTATTGCCCTTCTTAGCTTTACTTGTATTTTAGTTATTGTCAGAGACCTTGTCCCTTTACAGGAGAAAGACAGTACACCAGTATACCAAATTGAATGAATGAATGTAAAGGCTGGAAAAAAGAATACAGTACTGAGAGACAATATAATAGCCATCTTCAAGTATTTAAAGAACTGCCACATGGAAGATGGCTCAGAGTTGTTTTTCAGTTCCAGAGGATAGGACTAGAAGTAGTGGATTGAAGTTACAAGAAAGGAGATTTTGACTAAACATTAGGAAGATTTTCCTAACAGTTACAGCCATTCAACAGTGGACCTAGCTGCCTTGGAGAATGGTGGATTCTCCTTCATGGGAGATTTTTAAGCAGCAGCTAAATGGCCATCTATCATGGATGGTTTAGTTCTGGATTTCTTGCACTGGCAGGAGGCTGGACTCAATGGCCTTTGGGGTCCCTTCCAGCTCTACAATTCAATGACTCTATGATGCTGAAGCTCCAAAGGGCATTACATTACTGAGAAGAAAAAACTGCCTTTTTTGGACAAAAACTCTCACAATTTCACAGGCAGGATGGCCACCACTATAATCCAAGAAAGTAACTTCTTCAATTTCTGCTAAATTATCACTAGAATGTACAGAAAACTGCTGGGGCAGCAAGGCATTTATTACATTGAAAGCTGAGTCTACACATCTATGATATGTATTCTCTTTCTTTCTGCAGATATTTATACTGCCACCCTGAAGCCAGAAACAGATGTTTTAATAAATACTCAGAAGTAAGTGACATAATTCCACACTTTCTGAAATCTCTTCATCCCAAATCTGTTAGGAAGTAGATGTGTTCTGAAGCATAAGAGGCTTGATTATCGATTCTTTAAAATATTTTTTCAGCATATCAGTTGCCCCCTCTTCGTAGTCAATGTGAGCAAAAGAAAGGTAATCCTGAAGAAGCTTATTGTTAGAATTACACAAAATTGCCACAACTATCTTCCTACACTCAACAATCATATGATCTAATTTTTCTGTCTATGTGCATGCATACTTGGCAAATGAGGATAACACTTCACAAATTTGATGTGGAGATATGAACATACCCTAGTACAGGGGTTTTAAACTCAATTTACCTGGGGGCCGCTAGAGGCAGAGTCTGGGTGGGGCTGGGCCGCATCAGATTTTCTGCCAAGCGGAGCAAGAGCCCGAGGAAGCCGCCCAGGAGTTTCCTTAGCCGACAGACAGTTGGGCTGGCCGGCAGGCTACAGTTTTGGATGGAGGGTGCAAGAGGTGCTGTCTTGGGAGAGAGGCGGCAAGCGAGGCAAGGCTTTTTTTTACTCTTGACAGCAGAGGATATGTGGGCGCTTTGGGGGGGTAGGCAAGGCGAGGGCCACAAACTATCATCTGGGGGGGGGCGCATGTTTCCTGCCCTAGTAGCTTTTAGATATAATGATACACTAGGAAATGGTGGGAGCCCTGGCTTCTTGAACGCAAGCAGTATGCTTGTGTATACTTCCAGATTGCTTCTGCTGTCAGCAGGAATGGTGAAATAAATAATGTTCAATCCCAGCAACACTTGAGGTACTGCTGCTTGTCCAATACCACTGGGCCCAAATTTAGAAAGAAACCATAGAACAAACAATGGATTTCTCCTTTGCTGGAAGATAAACTAGCTAGGGTTCTATCTCATACCACATTCAAATAACATAAACTATGGTGCAAAATGTCTTGCTGCAAGAAGCAGAAATGACTGGCCAGCATTCATATGTTATTTGTTTTGGGTTCTTAAAAGTCTCATTTACACCAACATTGATGTTTTCTTTAAGGATTTTCACATCAAAGCCACAAAGCCATGCCCTGTCCAGAGAAAACATATTTTTTCAAAGGAGATATTCAAAGCAGGTAAGCATCATTCCTTAATGTGTCAACAAAGAAACAACTAAAAACATTGATGTATAGGCGGGCCTTCCCAACAGAAAACCCTTGACGATCTTTTTTTTTTTTCTTATTCTGTTCTTTATTTTTTTATTTACGTTTCTGCTGTAAAGTCTTAAAATTACATTGTTGTTTTTACTGTAAGCCGCCTAGAGTGGTCTAATATGATCAGATAGGCGGGATAGAAATAAAATAAATAAATAAATAAATAAATAAATAAATAAA
Organism: Pogona vitticeps; assembly: GCF_051106095.1. Classification (NCBI taxonomy): domain Eukaryota; kingdom Metazoa; phylum Chordata; class Lepidosauria; order Squamata; family Agamidae; genus Pogona; species Pogona vitticeps. The sequence goes on along the minus strand of NC_135784.1, from coordinate 196,223,367 downwards.
TAAAACAACCACCCATCTTCATCTGTGAATTTGAAGGTGTGAAATTGCCCAGCAGCAGAAAAGCCAATAAAACCGCAAGGAATTTTGGCATTTTTCATGCAACTTGGCATGCAACTAATAATAGCCTACACAGATTTTCTAACTAACAACTACAGTATTTACATTTAAAAGTTAAATAATGTGTTGCACAATTTGCTCTGGCAGCCAAGAAGGTGAGGCTTCAATTTGTTATGGTTCATAACGTTACATAAATGTTGAATATAGTGACTTTAATATTATACACTATGCTACTATTCCCAGAACGGGTTTATTGACCCCTGGGGCATCCTTTTTAAAAAAACTGTTTTTATGTAAATTTGCCTTTGCAAAGGCCTGTGGCCAGAAACAATAAAGGTACAATGTGTAACTACATCTAAAAGTTACGCCATTTGTGTTATTGCAAAACAGGATTTCAGCCACTAAGTTCTTAAAAGACAGATAATCATTTGACACCCTAATATTTTCTTAATGAGCCTTAAAACAGTGTTTAATTTGTTAACAGATGAAAAGCCAGCACAGAAAAATCAGCAAGAAAATGCAGTGCCTCAAAGTGGAAATGGTTCAGCTGTTCCAGCTACCAACAGTACACTACTTACTGGCAGGAAGACAACAGAGAAAGACAGCAAGCACAGAACTGACACTTCTGGATCATCTCTTTGCATCCTACTATAAAAGGGACCTAAATGAATATATATCAGACAGATATAATAAGCTTAAAGAACTTAATTAGAAGTTGCTTAGTAGAAAGCATTTTTTTCATTAAAGATTGTACCGTCCTGACAAGGACCTTTTGGTAGACTTTCCTTTTACCACTTGACCCGGCATTGCAGTGTCCTAGATACCACCCTTGAGACAATTTTTAAAGTTTGCCTTGGATAGCTGGAAGCTGGCAGAGGTCTTGCTTTCAATTGTCTCACCTTCTCCCTTTTCTCTCTGGAATAACAAATCTGAGTCCCACATGGTCCCAGCCTGTTCTTTAGAAAGGAAACAAGATGAGGCAGCTGGAAACAAGAGCTCGGTCGCCTTCTAGCCACCCACATCAAAACTCTGTTGGCCAAAGAGGAGAGACAGAACAAGAGGGAAAGCTGATGCTCAGAAAATCTGGACACTGAAGGAGATAAAGAAGCCAGTAGTAAATAAGAGAAAGGGCAAAAAGTTTGTGTGTGTTTGGGCTAAGAAGAGGTACGCTAAGGAAAATTGAATGGTAAATGTGAGTGGATCTTCCATGTTAGGAATGCAGACTAATTTTGTGTTTTGAGCTCAGACACAAACATGGGAGTCAAGTCACTTTTAATACAAAGACCAGTATCCAGATACACAAAGAAAACAATCTACAAAATAACACATTCTCCTATATAAGAACATATATGTAAGAGTTAAAAATATTCTAAAGAGATGTGATAAGTACTGCTGGCTCAAATCCCTTTTGAGGATTCCCACAGGTAGCTAAAACCTATCATTAATTTGTTAAAACCTTCGTCTCACAACTGTTAATTGCAGATGCCCAAAAACATGGGAGTAATATGCCATTATTATGATTATTAAGGGGACAAATCTTACTTTAAAAAATAATGTTAACTATTAACATTGACCAAAATTTTATTGAATTTTTACACTTGTATAACATAGTATAAATCCTGGTGTTGACATTTCACAAGTTAATAGGTTAGTGTATTAATGCACCAAGCTGTGTTACCAACAAACCACCTACACTAATGTCTGAATTTTGTGCCAATTCAGTGCCAATATTTACACCATGTTACTCCAGCAAGCATAACTACTGTAATAGGATTCTGGCCTTTTGAAGTATGTGTATTATTAACACCAGTTACTAATTACTGTATATTAAAATGCCAATTTTGAGGTAATATTTATCTGTATTCTATAATTTCAGGCATTTTTAAAAATTAAAAAGCCACACATTGCAAGACTCCTATTGCAGGCACACACCAATTAAAGTGTAATGGGACAAATCCCAGAGGCAAATTGCCACTATGTGCTACCCTGCCTTTCAGGGCAGTTATTCTAACATGTTGACGGTTTGGAAAACAAACCCTATTCCTGCGTTTGAAAAAAATGTAGGCAAATACTATTTTCCAGGCAGAACCGGGTGTGTGTGGCAAAACAGTTAAGGTTCAAACAATGAAGTATTTTACTTTCTACTCCACTCAGTGTACAGTCTTATTCATACACACATAGCATTAAGTTATTAGCCTACTTCCAAGTATGTACATCGTTGGGGCTTCAGCCATAGGTTCCTCTAATAATAATTTAAAAATCCAGACACTGTAACTTTTCCCCACCAGGCCAGTCCCTCATCTCACTGGTTGTCCCCCTTTGCACCCTTTTCCCCGTTTAACGATGCCCGTTTTTTAATACGCGGTAGCTGCAGATCTATATGCACCATTCAAAAGACAGGCAAGCCACACCATCAATTCATGACGTGGCCACCGTACTTCCAGTTTTATTTATTATTTTGTCTTCCCATCAATCCTTGGTGAGCGGAGGAGTCGCCTTTCTCGGCCATTCCCATTTTTCTTGGCTAGGCATCGCTAAACTGGGGGGGGGGGGAACCCTTTTGAGAGAGAGAATAAAATGGGCCCTCCACTTGGCTTCATAGACCTCGCAACAGATTCTCATGGAGAGAAACATGGTGGGCGTTTTACGAAGGGAAACTTGGGCGGAGAAGGGGGAAACGCGACTGAGCCCGGCCCGCCTCGATGTGCCTGCAAGCGGAGGGGCAGAAGCCCGCCGAGGCAAAGGCCACGAATGGAGACCCCCGCCGTGTGACGTCACCGCACCTTCCTCCTCCCCTTCGCTTCTTCGAGGGCGTCAAAGCCTGGAGGCGTTCCCCTTCCTAGGCCCCGCCCCCGGGATGCACACGCGCGCGCGCGCGCGCGTGCGCGCTCTCACCCTCGCGCCGCCGCCCCCCCCGCCCCGTTGCCCCGCGCGCGTTTTTCGCGTCACGGGAAGAAAGAAAGAAAGAATGGAGGCGCAGAAAGAAAACCGGCCGGCCGAAGAGGAGGGAGCTAAAACGGACGCCCGCGCGGCTGGTTCGCCGGTGAGGTCCGAGTCCGGTCCGCCTTCGACGTGGCGCCCAGGGGCGGACGTCACACGCGAGGCGACGGCAGCCGTTGGAAGGGCGCGGGATGAGGTTGGGGAGGGAAAGGAGGGTCGTGGCCGTTAATTTCCTCCTCTCCTCTGCTAGCTCGCGGGGCGGGGTAGCGTTAAGCGTGTGTGTGTGTGTGTGAGAGAGAGAGGTGTTTCTTGTTCTGCCGTTAAGTTCGGTGACATTTCCCGGTAACCCAGTTCAGGGCGAGAAAGTGGGAGGCAGGCAGGCCCTGGTTGTGTGTTATGGGAAAACTCGCCGCCGCCGAGAGTCTTGTGACACTGTGTGTGTTAAGTCACAATGCTTTTTCCTCCAGTGAGCCCAAGGCTCGCTCTCTCCCCTCCCCCCTTGACCCTCATAACAGTCCCTTGAGGGTGAGTCAAATGGAGAGAGGGAGTGGCAGTGTGTTCAAAAGGAGTTAGGTACCGGACCTGTATTTCTGAAGGCCGGTAGCATCCTTGACCACGGGGCCCCTTCATGCTTGAGGCGTTCGTTTCTCGCTTTCTTCGGCTAGGTACTGATCACGTTTTGGTAGATAAAAGTGATGAAATGTTTATGAAAACATTTGTCCAGTAACGCCCAGAGACCTTTGGGTAGAGTGGGTGGCATATAAGTTAAATAAATAAATAAATAAATAAATAATAAACTTGGAGACAGCGAAACATGGTTATACCTACTGTTCCCTGAAAAGAATCACAGGTTGGACAGGCTGGGAGACCTAAATTTAGACCCTGAGCCTCTTACCCTTTTTTAAAGGATTGCTGTAAGGCAGGCGATGCCTCTCCCAATTTGAAGGGACACTTATTCAGCAGGCTGAGACAAAGAGGCAGTCCTGAACCCAGCAAAATCAGGGAGCTGGACAGGGGACAGATTGGATTTGTCTTCAGTGTGGATGGGATTGTCACTCTCGAATTGGCCTTCTCAGCCATACTAGACGCTGTTCCAAGACCTCCAGACAGAGCACGTCACCATACTTGTAGTCTCTTGAGACTGAAGGATGCCTAATCTGAATCTAAATCTGTAAGATAATACTGAACAGGCTAAATAGGTCCTTAGATGTAAAGTGTAAACTGTAAAAAGTGGTACAAAGATATAATACAGCTGAAACAATCTGAGCAATTTTCATAGAATCTTAGAAATGTAAAATTGGAAGGGGCCTACAAGGCCATCAAGTCCAACCCCCTGCTCAGTGCAGGAATACAATCAAAGCACATCTGTCAGGTGATTATCTTTTTCTTCAATGCCTCCAGTGTTGGAGCACTCACCAATTCCCAAGGTAACTGGTTCCACTGTCTTACTGTTCTACGTTAGGAGGTTTTTCCTGATACTCAACCAAAATTGTTCAGACGGGAAATGTGAATTGGTTTATTCTTCCGTTTTAGATCAGTAGTACATCTCTACTTTTTTATTCATGATCGTATTCTAACAATTGCATAAAGATATTAGTGCTTTCTGCAGTGCAATGTATTGACCATCATAGGCATCCTTCAGTCTCGAGAGACTATGGTAACATGCTCTATATCGAGCAGTGTCCTCTCCAGAGCATGAAGCCTGGGTAAAGTATGGAGGATAGGCTGTTACCCAAGCAGCAAATCCCCCCTCTCCACGTTGCTGAAATGGTTCAATGGAAAGGCAAGAGCCAATATAACTAGTTCCAGCAACGTCGCAGGAGTTGGCAGAACAACAGGAACTGCCTTCGGGACTCCAGCTCTGGATTTTGCCTCTAGGTTAACTCCTGAAGTCTTTTCCATGAGTGGATATAGCCACAAGGCAGTGGAGGTTTGAAATTGGAGTTTTTCTTCTAGATGGGCTGTCTTCCATGGCTGACAAGCCCCACCTATCCGGCGTGCTCTCTTATTGTGCAGAAGTATGATCCGACCCTTAAAACTTTCCTGCCTCCCAGGTGTATGCAATGCTAATTGGCTTTCCTATTTACCATATTAGGGTCAGAGAATTTGGCACACCCTCATTTAAGGAGGGAAAGGCCCACCTCCTAGGCCATGCGGTGTGTGTGTGTGGGGAAACAAAAGAAATCCCAGCAAAAACAAACTCCTCAGCAAAATGTTCATGTCTGGTCTTCAGCCTCCTAGGGAAAAGGGCCCAGGTCCTGGCACACCCTCATTTAAGGATGATGATGATGATGATGTTGATAATAATAATAATAATAATAATAATAATAATAATAATAATAATAATAATAATAATAATAATAATAATAATAATAATAATAATAATAATAATAATAATAATAAAAAAATTAAAAATAAAAATAAATAGGGGAATAAAAAGAGATAATAAAAAGAGATAATAAAAAGAAATCCATATTAAGACCAGATATTGAAATTTAAAGGCAACAGTCCTATAGTGGCCATGCTGTGTAGGAGCAACAGAAGTAGCACTCTTGGGAGTGCCGAGTTGGAGATGGCTGGTATAGGGTATTTGTCTCATTAACATATTATGGGTGCAACCAGGCTGAAACTATTTTAAGCTTTTGAAGATGAGAAAGATTATGCCAACTCTATTTTGTATTCTTTCTTTTCTGATGTTATCAACATAGCCTTTCCACCAGAGTAAGCAGTGCTGTAGACTGGATTGTCAAGAAGATAATAAAAAGAAATCCATATCCAGTTCAAGTGACTTCAGTGACCCTGTTTACAAAGAAATTTCGCTGACAAATGGTTATATCAATAGAATGAGCAGAGATGAGCTTAGAGCTAAACTTGCGGAATTCAAGCTTGACACTAGGTAAGCATTTGTTCCTTTTTTCTCTGAGAATGAAACAGTATGTTTTGATTATATATGTAGAGAGATGAGAGAGGAATTGTTACCACTAAGAAGTGTTTATAAACTGGAAAAGGAATTGTGAACAGTAATTTGTATCTTATCTGCAACACGAGCTGTGCTTGTTTTAAGGTTCTCATTTGTTTCTCAAATGAAGATAGCACAATAAAGTTACCTTTCTTCTTAGGTCAAATTTTAAAAAGCAGAAAAAAAGCCAGGCCTTTTAAAAGTTCTTTAGATTGATGTATTAGATATACCAGCAGTCCCCATCCTTTTTAACCCTGCAGACCTGCTGGGGAAGACAGGGCACCCCCCTGCGCTTGTGTGCATGTGTGAAGGAGCACTCATGCGCATGCGCGAAGGGTGGTGCAGAGCTTGTATGGGTGCTTCCATGCATGCATGAAGGGCAGCACAGGGCTCATGTGGGCGCTTGCACGTAGGCACAAATAGGTTGTGCAGGGGGAGTGCATGTGGGGGTGGGGTGAGAATGTCTCTCTTTGCTGCCCGGTGCAGCTCTGGCCACGGACTGGCACCGGGCCACGGATCGGGGGTTGGGGTCCTCTGAGATATAAAACTGATGTTTTCAGGAAGAACAAATACAGTGGAAACTCGACTTACGAACGTCCCTACCTATGAACATTTCGAGTTATGAACCGCTCCAGGTGCAAAATTTTGCTTTGCCTTGCAAACGGAGCTTGAACTTATGAATGGGAAAAAAAGTGTTCTGTTTAAAAGGTGTTGCCTCCCCTCTCCCTCCTTTCCTACCCTTTTTTTGACCTAAGTTCATCTTAGGTCAAAAGAAGAAAAAAGGAAAAAAAATTCTCCCCCTAGTGGCAAAGTATGGATTAACTGGCTTTGCATTAGTTCCTATGGGAACTAATGCCTCTACTTGCGAGGCACCTCTAGATAAGAATGAAAAATAGCCAGAACAGATTAAATGGTTTTCAGTGCATTCCTATGGGCAATTTTGCTTCGACTTAAGAACGTTTCGACATACGAACACCATTCCAATACGGATTAAGTTCGTAAGTCGAAGTTCCACTCTATATAGATGAAATGGGGAATGTGTTGGCTTCCCAGTTCAGGAGAACATTGAAGTACCTGCGTAGATCACAGGAAAAAGGCACTATATTTTCTTTTCTGTTGGCAGAGGAGTGAAAGATGTATTGAAGAAGAGACTAAAAAATTATTACAAGAAAGAAAAATTAATGCAAAAGCAACCGACAAATGCAAATAATTACTATGATTACATCTGTGTTATTGACTTCGAAGCAACATGTGAAGAAGGAAATCAGCTTGAACTTACACATGAAATCATTGAGTTTCCTATTGTCCTATTAAACACTCGGACATTAGAAATAGTAAGTAGATCTGTTTCTGCTGTCTTTCAAGTCCTGATGTATTTTCTTCAAGAAGATGCAGTAACATTTTGCAAATAGGGTTGGCATAATCTCTTTTTAAATAAGACAATATTTGTAAGAAAAGAACTGGTTAATAAATCCAGTGGTCTGAATCTAGCATAGTGCTAACGTTATAGTACTAGTTAATCATTTCGTGTAGGTCTGCTGTCTTCTAACGAGGAGGAACTGTCACAGTAAGTCCAACATTCTGCTTTCTGTTTTGGGGTGGGTGGAAATGTGCAGAATCACAGTGGTATTTGTGTATGCGAGCATACTGCAGTTATAATAGTGTTCTTGTAATCTATTACTGGCTACTGTGTGTTAAAAGCTTCCATCTTGTTTTTGAACTAACAGAGAGTCTGAAATGGGGATTATGAGAGTGTCCCTGACTAGAACAGCAAGTGTGGCAGGATTCCTTTTTTCTAAAAGATGCACAGATGTTGGAACTTCAATGTTGGTCACAAGATTCAAATACTCTAAATCTTTATTTTGTCTGGTTGTTTACTAATTATTTCAATTAGCCTTTTTCTTCCTTAACAAAAATACTGTAAAGAGAACAGTATATCTGTTCTCCTGCATTGTTGCCAAGTGATCTATGTTTTAATTTAATCTCATAGGAGGATACATTTCAACAGTATGTGAAACCAGAAATTAATCCTCGGCTCTCAGATTTCTGCATTAATCTGACAGGAATCTCTCAGGTAAAGATCTCTGTGTCTGGTCACAATTACAAGTGTAAACAAAATGAAATAATGGTTTTAAAATTTTAGTAGTATTTGGGTTTTCCCTATATAAAGCCAAAACACCCAGTTCAACATATTAGCTACACTGGTAGTCTTTTTATTAAGCTTAGCGTTAAGCCTCTTGATTCCCTCTTCTTCAATATTAATAATATTTTGAGTAGGTGGTGTCAGTACTTTCATTCTGCCACATGGGCACAGCACAGTTGAGTGAGTGAGCACAATCCTAGACCACAAGTTGAAAAAATAAAAGGCAGGAGGGGGCAGCAGACTGAAGTATGGCATACCTAGTACTGTGAGCAGAATGTGCTAAGTAGGCAGACTTGTAGTTGAGCTGGTCTTCTAGTTTGCTGGCTAGGCCCACCACTTTTGACTGGAAAAAAATTCTGTTCTTCCTCTCTGACTCTCCCATCCACCTAGAATGTCTGCCCTCCATCATGCCAATCAAGCCCCGGAACATTGAGATCACCTGGCTAAGGATGACTGTCTTACAGCTTGCTGTGCTGCCACCACCACGTTCACCCCATTGACAAACAGACCTTGCCTTTCTGCAGCTAAGCTCATTGCTGCAACACATCCCTCATAGCATCTTGCATATTGTAAGCTGTTTTGCTGCCCTCCATCACAGCCACATTCAGCAGGACTCACCTGTATCCTGCTGTTGGTGTTGCCCTATGGCCAGTGGCTCCAGATCTCATTGGTTTCCTGGCAAAGAAAGATAAGAATGTTTTGCACCCTGGCTGCTCCAGATGTCATTTGTAAATTTTACCACCTGTGCCGTGGTCAATGTTAAATAACACATATTAGTCTTCAATGTTACTGGGGGGGGGGTGTTTTTTGGGAGGGGTTGGGTGCCCCCCCCATAAACTAATATGGCTACCAAGGATTTTTTAAATGTGCAAATATTCTAGCACATTTTAACAGTGCATCATGTCCAACGTTCCAATATGTGTTAATCTTTCATCCAGCTCACAATATTTTTAAAATGATTCCTACTGTCATATACTATTTGTATTTTCATTAACTGATGGTATTACAAATTTCCAGGACCTTGTAGACAAAGCTGATGAATTTCCAAAAGTTCTGCAGTGTGTTGTGGATTGGATGAAACAAAAGGAGCTGGGAAGCAAATACAGCTATTGCATATTAACTGATGGGTATGTAATGGAAAGAATTGCATTTGTGTTCAGTTGATTAAAGACTTAATTTATAATTACAAAAAACAATTGTCTTGCTGCTATTTGAGGAATATGTATTATCAAAAATTAAACTTTATTGGTGTTTTCAATTACAGTATATATTCTTCACTTTGTGTAATCTTACATCTTTCATTTTCTTCACATTGGCTAAAATTCCTTTGTTTAATGTAGTAAATCACAACTAGAATTGGTCCATTGACTCAGTGTGGATTTTGTGAGACAGTTCTTCCATAAGTACAATTGATTCAATGGGCGTACTCTAAATGTGACCCTCTATGCTAAGCAACAGGATTTCAGCCATTGTGTCATAGGAACGCAACCTGCATTTGCAATTTTGGTCTGAATAGAATTTCTGGACATTCCTCTATCTTGTCTAGACTATTGCCTTCTATTACGGCTGAGCAAGAAAAAGTATCTAATTTAAGAGAAAGTCTATGTTCTGGGATATATGATACTGTACTTTGTTAGAAAGGTAATATCATGGAACATTTACTACAGTCCTGAACCTATTAGATGCTTATTCTCCGCTATCCACAGGTAGCAAAGATTTTAATTTCTTTTTTGGTAATTAGTTTAGTGAAAGAATGATATTGGTTGATGCTTTATCTTTATTATCTATGTGCACAGAGGTTGCAATCTTACATCTATATGCCTTTTATTTTAAGAATGTATGCCCTGCCTCTAATTTTAACATGAATTTACATGAAGAATTTCATATAAAGTAATCAATATTACATCATTAGAAATTACAGAATACAAAAACACAGTGCAGAGTTAATAAAGTCATAAGATCAAAGAAATGGCAAAAAAAACCCCAATAAAAAACGGCATGGCATCAACAACATACGCAGGTGAAATCAACATGAACATCAGTGTAGAATTAAAAGCTTGGGAAAACAAAACTAATCTAAACTCAAGGTGGATGCTGTCAAAGAATGGAATTCCTTCTTGCGCTAAGGCATCACCACAGTGAAGGCTCTACCCCTGGCTCCCGCCTATACCGTTTCCCTGAAAATAAGCCCTGGTATGATTTTTCAGGATGCTCGTAATACAAGCCCTACCCCCAAAATAAGTGAAACCCTGCCCTCCACCATCGTGCAGCAACCAGAAGAAGATGACATGATCTTCTGAACATCCCCTGAAATTAAGCCCTAATGTGTTTTTTGGAGCAAAAATTAATACAAGACCCTGTCTTATTTTCGGGGAAATGTGGTATATATCATGAAATAATCACTAGTCTAAGACAGTAACACCAAAAGTACCAGCAGTAGGCTCAGTTATCCCACTCTGGGATTACTTGTCTAAAGCCAAGACTAAATTGGCTTTAGACGAACACACTGCTTGCATACCATGCAATAGTAAGAAAACAGCTTTAAAATACTTGGCATTTTTCCCTTCTAAAGGTCCTGGGATATGAGTAAATTTTTAAATATCCAGTGTCGTGTCAGTCGTCTGAAATATCCTTCTTTTGCCAAGAAGTGGATCAATATTCGGAAATCCTATGGGAACTTCTACAAGGTTTGTGTTTTGGTATTCACTTTTTTTGAAAGATTCAATCCATACATGGGAAAAATGTTACCCAGTCCACAAGGGTAAATGCCAAGTTAAGCACATTTCTTTTCTGGTTTAGACAAAGAAATAACCCTCTTTGTCCATTCTGACTAGTAAGTTATACAAAGTCCTGTATAGTGATGGTTCCAATTCAGATCTGTTAGAGGTAGCATTCTTTCCAGTTTTAAAACCTGAGACTTATTTTTTTTTTCAAAGCTGTGCTGCCAGAGCTGTAATAGTTTGAATAATTTGACTCCTATCTAAAGTAAAAGGAAGGAGAAACAAACATAACTCAATTTTTTTCTCTTGAACTTTATTTAGAAGTATTCCTTGCATTTTTCACTATTCTTATGGTCATTAGACAGGTTATTTAAAATGGCAGTTTACAATGAGAGCTATGGTGGTATTGAAAAGATGAATAGCACTTCTCCACTTTTTTATTATAAAAGTACTGGCTGAGTCCAACAGTCTGGAATAGTGTCTCTGATGCAGCAGAACAGGAAGTAGCATCCTAAACTAGCTGCTTAATTCCCGGGGCCCTCTTCTCTAGCTTCTAATTAGGTGAGACACAGGATGGCCAAGTTTAGAGTAGGCAGATTCTTTGCTGTCATGGCCTCATTGCCTCTATCCATGCCAGAAACCTCATTTATTTGTGTCTCAGTCTCACAAAGAACTATGTAACTACAGAAGGAAAAAATAAAGAGGCATTTTAACCTCATCTTAAAGACCAACTTGACGTTGCTGGAACCAGTTGTATTGGCTCTTGCCTCTCCATTGGACCATTTCAGCAACGTGGAGAGGGGGGAATCTGCTGCTTAGGTAACAGCCTATCCTCCATATTACTTTACCCGGGCTTCATGCTCTGGAGAGGACACTCCTCGATTCAGAGCATGTTACCATAGTCTCTCGAGACTGAAGGATGCCCATGAAATGTTGTCATCCGATCTAGTGAAGGGGCAAACTAAAATAGAGCAACAATTTTGCTCTGTCTCTCATTAAAAAACTATAACATTTGTCTGCAGCTTCAGTGGGTGTTCTGTTCAGTCCAGCTTAGAGACTGATACCTTCCTGCTTTTGCCTAAAAGAAGTTAAGGCATTTTTTTCAGTTGGGACGCCTCGGTAACATAGACTGGTGGCAGATACTGGCTCTCCTTCCTACGTGCTTCAACTTCAATACTATGTTCTTTTTTCAGGTACCCAGAAACCAGACCAAATTATCAACCATGCTTGAAAAGCTTGGAATGGACTATGATGGACGGCCTCACAGTGGGCTTGATGATTCAAAGAATATTGCAAGGATAGCAATTCGCATGCTTCAAGATGGATGTGAGCTGCGGGTGAATGAAAAATTGTATGATGGGGCGCTATTGACAGTTTCTTCCTCTACGCCAATAGAGGGAGCTCCTGCACCACAGATGCCCAAGTTTCGATAAAGATTAGAAACGGTTTTTTTTTTCCTTTGTTCAGGACCATGTACAAAGGCAGCCAAGACTTCATCTGGGACATTTCCGTAAACAGGTGCTTGTTTCCCAGTTTAACTTCTCAGTGAAATGTAAACTTTATTAATTAAAACTTTGTTAATTTTATGTCCTTCTCAATTTATCGTACTTGCTTTGATATGAATTGTTTCTTTAGTTGTCTAAATAATTTTAATAAAATAAACATAAAGCTTAAAATATGGTCTGCAGACATAACACTGTTCCTCACCAATATCTTAAGAAATCAGTGCTTGCAAGACTGTTGAGTAGCATGGCATGGTGTTTTGCTACTCAAGTTTCTGCTAGACTTTGCAGAACAATATTGACTTCACCACTTGCTTTCATTTTAAAACTTGTCATTTTTTCTAAGTCATTCACAGTGCAGTTATTCAAGGGTCTTTTTGTTTCTACTTTTGCCCAATTAATAAAAAGTTCATATAGTGATAAGAAACATTTTGCTTTTTTTTTGTATCAGAAAGGAGTAAGTTAAGTTTGATATTAACACTGTGTTGAAATCATTGCGACTGAAATGCTTTGGCTGGATCATGTTTCTGTTTCTTTTCTTTTTCTTCTACTCTGTATCACTTTGCATGATGTGACTTATGCAAAACCACTCTACCTCTTTTGTAAAAGCATAAGCGGAAATAGGCATCTGTCTAAGAATTTAAGGTAGGAATTAGCACTTAGGCTTCAATGTTAAAATGTTATTAAGTAATTCTTATGACTGAGAAAAAATTATGTGTGTAAATAACTATTCTGATCAGTTGGAAAAGTCTATAAATCCATGTTTTGAATTTAGTCACAAAAAATCTTCAGATTTGCCTTAATAAATACAACTACAGTTTCAAGTGGAACATAAGACATTACATAATGTTGTAATAAATTAATGTGTAGCTTTTGGATGTGGTTATGAGCAAATGCTTCTGTCTTTTCACCTGATTTGATTGACACATTTTGATTCTACCCTTCTTTCAAAGCTTGCTGTTCAGTTTCTGTTACGTATGTCTCATCCTGTTTTAACCAAGAACAAATAACAAATGAAAATAAGTTATTAACTGAAGTCATCCAGTGAGTTTTGTGTAAAGATGGAAATTCAAATCTAGGTTTCCAAGTCCAGTGCTTATTGTACTTGGTCTATGGTTTTATATATGATACAAAACCTTGTCCTGACTAGGCAAGTAATTTTTATGCAGTTGTTCTGATATTCATGAAATTCCTCTTTAAAGTGCCATTGTATTCTTCTGCAATATTTAAAGATAATAGTCTTTAAAGTGCTAGGATAGATTACCTTTTTTGATTTTGTCCTTTATTTTTGTCAACACAAAATAACTCTGTTTACAGTAAAGATTGTCAACATTTGTCCCTTATAGTAAATTATAGCATTTTATAGCGTTTGTTTCATTCTTGATGACCAAAACACTTCACAGTTTCACTGACCTTTTTAGGCATATGTATATATAACAGAGGTAAAGGAAAATAGCTTTTCAGGCTTCAGTTGTAAGTTTGGGCAGACAGTGACATTGAACTGGGTTGTTCCTGATTTACAGTAGTGCCCCACTTAATGATTACCCCGCTCCACGATGAAATTGCTTAACAATGAGGTTTTTGTGATCGCAATAGCGATCGCAAAATGATGTTTAAATAGGGAAAATCTGCTTGATGATGATCGGTTCCCTGCTTTGGGAAGCGATTTTTCGCTTTGACGATCAAAACAGCTGATCTCCAGGGTTTCAAAATGGCTGCCCGCTGTTCAAAATGGCTCTCCGCTGTGTTTGAGCGGTTTTCAGTGCATTTCAATGGGCTTTTTACTTTCGTTTGACGACGATTTCGTTCTACAGCGATTTTGCTGGAACCGATTATCGTCGTCAAGCGAGGCACCACTGTATAATCTTTCTCTTAACCTTTGCAGTTACTTTCTTTTTTAATCAATTGTGAATGTTTATAGCAGCTGTCAAGAAACCAGTTTTTATTTCTTTGATTAAAACCACAGAGTTAAGTTTATTTTAAAGGTTTGGCAACATAGTCTGATCATAGCCTTAATGCACTATAATCATTACAGTATCAAACTAAAAAGTATATTCCGTTTATCTGAAAAATCTCACCACCACTAGTTTACATGCTTCCACAGCTGGTATTGCACAGTTAGTATGTAAATGTGCAGATACACCTAGCTATAAGACTTAATATTACAGTATTTAAGTTATAATGATGCAGTTGGAAAGGCACTCTGGCTCCTCTTGACTCAGCTCTGTTGGTGCACATTTCTGTACTTGATCCGCAGTAGTAACCTGATGTAATGCTACCACAATTATCACACTACAGAACAGAACAGTCTAGCCTTGTACATGATGATACTATCACTGTCAGTTCATACCACTCAAAGTGATTCATTGACAGCTGAGACAAGTGTAGCCAAGCATGTATCCATTGTATCTTAAATGTACATTCCTCTGTGGAGGTTTCTCATTTTATTAAGAATTCCTCTCCAAGAATGTAAAGTTTCTTTTGGACTAGTTAATTTTAACTCTTTGAGGGCAGGGGGAGCCTAAAGTAAAACTCCCCAAAGTTCAGTTAGTTACAAACACTATTGAAAAATTCCTTTGTTTGATAATTGTTTTGTGTTACCTCTGGAAAGTAAAATCCTCAGTAATATATTGGCAATAAAATTGATGGATGTTGAGTGTTAGAATCTATCATGCACTTTTCTCAGATGAGTATAATGGCAATTGGTTCGCAGAACAGCCCAAGAACTGTGCACCAAGCTAGATTGATGTACTTGAGATAAGATATTTTATACTGAGTATGGATTTAAAAGCAGAACTCTTGGACCCTAGTCTGTCATTCTAGCTGCTACACCACACTGGGGATATTATCGTGATTGAATCATTATGAAAGATAAAATTGTATATTAACTTTCTCACAGTACAAGAGTACATGACACATGAGTTGCAAGTGCTTAATCCTCTTGCTGCTGCTGCTGCTAACATTAAAATGTACAGGTTTGGTAAGGAGTATATGTCATGTTTACTAATGGAATTGCAGCCCCAGTGGGTTGCTGGGATTTTGCTATTGTAGTCTGTTCTGATATGCATCACAGGGCTACTGTAGTAATGCAGTGGGGTAGCTGGCCACTTGAATTTCACAGTGTGTGAACTGCAAATGTATTTCTAAGAACACCCAAAGCTCAATGGGCAGCACTAAAAAGATTGCAACTCCTTAGCAATCAACTGTTGTCTGTTAACTCTTTTCCGGAGCTTTCCACACTGCACAATTTGTGGAATTTGCTGCCACAAAACATGAGGCAGGCCTCCAATTCATGGTTTGGCCAGCTGGGTGAAAAGAAGCATGTTTTATTCTTATATTCATTTTTTAATGTTTTTTTAAATAATATTTTTTCCAGAACAAAAACATATACAAAAATACAAATAACAGTGCTTACTATACACTAAATTCCATGCACCCCATACCCACGTGACCCCTTAGAACAATACTTTTAATACAAACTTCCTTTCCAAAATTGTATAGATTGTTGTTTAGAGGCTTTCCCCTTTTCCCCCAGCAACATAACTCCATATATGTCACACTGTACAGAAAGAACCAGAAAGCGGTTTTTAAAAGATAGCATGTACAGTAATTGGTATAAGCAAGAACCTTCTGTGGACATGGGGAAATGATAGGATCTGGTCTTTACAATGGGTAAAATGCCACTATGGATGACCCTTCAAAGGATATTAGGGAGGTTTCCGGACAAGGGTGGGTGGCTCCACGATTGGTGGTTTGGGAAACTACCTCTCTTTTTTTGGGGGGGTGACTCACCCCGAAGAGTGAGGTTTGTAGCTTAGGGATACATCTGGACCCAGCACCATGGGAATCCAGGTGGCATCAGTGGTCCGCTCTGCCTACTTCCACCTTTGGCGGATTGCCCACCTGCGTCCCTATCTTGATGTTGGGGTGCTCACCACTTTAGTGCATGTGCTTGTAATCTCGAGATTAGACCGCTGTAATGCACTCTATGTGTGGATATCTTTGAGACTGATGTGGAAGCTT
Organism: Pogona vitticeps; assembly: GCF_051106095.1. Taxonomy (NCBI): domain Eukaryota; kingdom Metazoa; phylum Chordata; class Lepidosauria; order Squamata; family Agamidae; genus Pogona; species Pogona vitticeps. The sequence goes on along the minus strand of NC_135784.1, from coordinate 196,207,023 downwards.
GAAATGGTGCAGAATGCAGCGGCCAGACTCCTTACTGGGATGAGGAAACACCAGCATATCTCTCCCACTCTGGCCGCATTGCATTGGCTGCCCGTACACTTCTGCGTCGATTTCAAAGTTTTAATGATCACATATAAAGCCCTAAATGGTTTAGGATCTCGCTATCTGATGGAACGCCTTCTCCCACCAAAATCTATCCGTATCCCTCGATCTAGTCAGGAGGTGCGACTGAGGAGCCTAACGCCGAGAGAGGCCCGAAAGGAAAAAGCAAGAAACCGGGCCTTCTTGGCAGTCGCTCCTTGGTCATGGAATAATCTACCTTCAGAGATCCATATGGCCCCTTCGCTGGGTATTTTTAAAAGCCAATTAAAAACTTGGCTATTCAGGCAGGCCTTCCCTCCGGGCACTATTTGATCTATCGTCTTTATTTTCCCCCCCATCTTGAATGACTTTTTAATCTTGATAATGATGCTATTTTAATTGTTTATTTTGTATGCTGTACGCTGTCCAGAGTAGTCGAATGACTAGATGGGCGGGATATAAATATGATAAAATAAATAAATATTCCCTCCTGGGGGTGCTCTGGGGCTGTACACTTTGCCCAAGGTTATATAGGCTGATACTTCTCCCAATGGGGAACCAAATACTCTGCAAGCAAGTACCCAACTCACTGAACTATTCAATGCTTTGGTAAATATTTTGTGTACTTTGATACACAACCTTTTTGCAAATAGATGCTCGTTTTGGTTACATAAGGATTTTCTCTTGGGGAATGTGGCCACAGACTATGCAATAGGTATTGCCTTCGTGTCCTAATTAGGTTTCATCTATTTGGGCACCCTAGGAAGCAGCAAGTTAAACTAGGTTGACCTTTTTAGTTGGATCAAGCAGGGCTTTTCTGATGTTCCTGTGTTATCTTTGCACTGCAGGACTCCCGATGTTCCCTAAATATTGGATTATTGCATAAGGGGTTATTTGAAAAGCATATGAAACATGGCAGTACACTGTGTTATCTAAAAAGTTGCCAACTGAGAATATACACATAATTGTCAAAAACAAAAACCTAATACAGAGGGTCAGCATAAGGTTATCAAACTTGAAGCAAACAAGGTAATAGATTGCCAGCAGACACCAGTCTGCTAAATGTATTGTTGGCCTAAGGGCTAAATATACCAGCTCTAAAGTAGTCCTGATTTCTCTACTCATTTTGTTGCAAAATCTTTAAGGACAAAACTCAGCCTATGTTAAACATGCTTACATTCCACCGGTTTCCAACTGCAGCTAATGGTGTAATAGATATGGTGAAGTCCCATGACTCAGGAAACCTGGATTTGAATCCTTGCTTAGTCACAGATGCTCACTGGTGGCAGGGCGGGGTGGAGTGATGAAACTGGGGAAAAAGATTTTCACTTGAAAATCTCCATTAGGATTGCTATAAGTTGGTTCCAACTTGACAATACCTAACACACACCTACTGAAATTATTAGGATGTATAAATGCTAAAGTTGATTAAACTGCTTCCTGAATGTTAAAATGTTTCCACAAACTGTTACACTGAGCCAATAAGGGGGATAAGTAAGAATTGTCTGGGCGCACCACAGTAAAGTAGCTACACAGCTAGGTTCTAACTTGCTTGTGATGAGTCTGTTGAACAGACTGAAATAGTAGTAAAAAAGAAAGAAAGAAAAATTATTTTGCCATTTGATAATTGCAAGAAGGCTAAAAATCAAACAACAAATATTATAAAGCCATTATGTAAATTCACAGTGCATACACATGGGAAGATCTGTAGATCTGAAGTGCTCAGAAACAGATTCTGACTGCTGCTTTCATACTGTATTTTCAAACTGTGACTTCAGTGTTGCTCTAACTCAGCACACCTTTGTAATCTGCCATACTGCCCAAGGTCCCAGTGTTAGCCTGCTTATTTATATTTATTTGACTTGATTATACCCTGTCTTTCTTCCAGAACAGGAACTCATGCTGGCTTACAACATCATTAAAAACAGATTTAAAAACCTCACAGGAACTGTTAATATTACAACAATTTTTTAAAAGTATTAAAGTACAAGTCTGTTATAATAAATTGTAAAAGCACGTAAGTGTTTTTAAAAGTCTAGGATGTTCCTAGTAAAAGCTCCCCTCGATTGACAAAAGGCCACCTGAACAAAGAAAGCCCTCTCTCATGTCCCTACAAAACACGTTTCTGTAGGGGTGTGGGACTGACAAGAGTCTCAAAGCCCAAGGCAAGTTTACAGTATTTGATTTGTCAGCAGATTTCCTCCATCCCCATTTAAAGACTTACACGGCAAAGGTTGCACTTTAAAAGTAGTTTTCTCCCTTTTTTCAAACTTAAAACAAAAATTGGCATCATGACTGAGGAAGAATTCTGTGAAACTCCAAAACTTGCCCAAGACATCATGAATCATGGTTGGTGCTGATAAAAGCACCAATAATGATTCGTTCCTTTTTTGGTTCCTGCTTGGATTTTGTTCTTAAAGAATCAGCACGGCTGTTGTCTTTGACCTACAGTATATGCCACTGTAATCCTTATCTTATATATATATGAAAACACGTAGCCTTTCAGATGTTGCTGGATTGTAGTTCCTATCAATCCTAGCCACAGTAAGCACTGATGAAAGATGATCAGATTTGTAGCTCAGTAGCATCTGTAGGGCTACTCATTGCCATCACTTGGTTAGACTCTTTCAGCAGAGAGAAGGCTTTGACTCTGCTTCTTAGAAAATGGCAGTACCTTGACTACATTCTAGACACCGTTGTAATGCTGAAAGAGAGAGAGAAAGCACAGATGAGAACTTTGCCAACTAAAGCATTCCAGATCTGCTGCTTGCTGTGTGCTAACAAGTCCAACAGGTTGGACAGTCTGTCTACTCTTCAGCTCTCTTCTGTTTGCTTTACAAGCACGGACTGAGGATGGTTTTAGCTCCCAGGTCTGCCTTTTGTGCACACTCTCTGCCATGTTTGCTTTTCTCTTTGCAAAGATGTTTATGCAGATCAGCTCCTTAAAGCAGAGTTTTCCTTCTTGCTGCTAGACATGGCCCCATGATGAGTCAAGGTGAGACAGCAGATTGTGGACACCTTTATGGGTGACAACATAAGGGAGAGAACTGAACTAAACAGAACAGAAAGGGCTTTCTAATAAGCTTACCAAACATGAACAGATGTTGCTATTTCCCTTATCCATCTTTTTTTAAGTTACTGCAATGCACCTATGTAGAAAAAATGTAAATCCCACATAAGTAAGGTGGGTTAAAAAGGATATTACAAACTGGGAAAATCTTTTTTTTTCATTTGTAACTGAGGTTTAAATGATCTTTTGAAACAAAAAACCAATGTGTGCTGCTTGTATACTGCCCCATAGCACTTAAAGCACTCTCTGAGTGGTTTAAAATTTAATTATGCAGGGTACACATTGCCACTCCACCCCCATGAACTGGATACTCAGTTTACTGACCTGGGAAGGATGGAAGGCTGAGTGAACCTTGAGCCGGCTACCTGGGACTGAACCCTGGGCTGTGAGCAGAGTTTTGGCTGCAGTACTATTGAAACACTTGTGATTTTTATAATACTGTCTTTGGTATTATTCTATATATTTGCACAAACAAGATGGGCCTGCTTTCAAAGAAACAAGGGCTGTACAGAAGTACAGCAAAGATAACATCTGCACAGTATATCCAGCTGCCGAAAATGGAACAGGTATGAACCTTAAGTTGCTGGGCTGGCCCCAAACTGCCTCCTGTTTTTCAGGACCAAATTCTTCAATGCCTACAGACCCACCCTTTTCTCGGTACTTATTCACTGATCTTGTTAACAGGCCTGGCCTTTCATAGATATTGCTCCTCTTTCTCTGTTGACTTCATTCATTTTCACTGCTATATTGTTTGGCTGAATACTGTCATGACTTTATCTTTCTAAGCCTGTGATCCCCAGTCGGCAATGACAAGCTATAAATCTCTAGGCTGCCAAACTAGTTGTAATCAGGGTAAAAGGGCACCATGACATTTGCTCCATGGGGAAACATAAGCACTAAACAGGGTAAATAAAGAGATGCACATTAGCATTAAACACTTTAACCTCTTTCCATAGCAATATTTTCAGCTTCAAAACAGAGATGATACAAAGCAGCCCTTGTTGAAAGTGCAAGCCCCACGGAGTGTCGTGCATTGTTTCCCCAAAGCAAAAGGCTCTGTATTTCCCCACAGACATCACTAGGACTGCAGTATGATCAATATACTGGACTGTGGCCACTAAGATCCATGACACACTCTTAGTGGGCTTTTCAGAAGCCGGGTTCAGTAAATGTGCTGGCCCTGGAGAAATTGGGGGAAAAAGGCTTTTAAGACTTTCTGTCAGGGAGATTGGATCGCTGGAGCAAAGCTTGCCAACATTCCAGAGGAAAGCAAGGGAGTTTAATTATTCAAGCCCCAAAGTCATTAAGCAGCAGTATAATAAGCAGTTCTGAACTCTGCTGCTTTTGCAGTTTGCTAAAGACCATTGTTGTTGCTGCCAAGTAAACACTTCTGTGCTGCCTTCACCCGGGTGACGTGCAGGGGCTAGCCAGGTTAAATGGGCTCTTGCGTGTATTCTTTCTGCTCATTCCAGGAGGTGTGCGAGCATTAGGACACTGGGAAGGGTGCCAGATTCTCATAATGCATGGGAACTGTCACAGCTCCTTTGTCTCTGGAGAATCAGAATTCCATTCATTAATCCAAGCCCTGAACATTTTAAAGTAAAAGAGAAGTGTGTTTTCACACACCTCCTCTTTTCTGTCTATCAAGCCCAATCTTCTCTCCCCCCCCCCACCTGAGACATACCCATGGATCCTCTGTCTAAGTGCCAGTCCATAGCCAAGCGGGGCTCACAGAGGGTGTGACGGCTCTGGCAGTGGGGCTGGCTCGAAGTTAATTTTGGAGGTGGGTTGAATGATCAGCCATTTTTCACTTACTCCCCAAAGTAGCCCTCCAGAGTGGGAAAGATAAGTACTTTTACTGTAATGGTAGGTTAAAAAGTCCTTAGACTTTTTTATTCCTTTGGGCTGAACAATAAAGGCTGAAGATCTCCATATCCATTTTTCTGGGACCATATTCTAGTGATTAAAAGCAAGAAATATTCAGAAGTTACATGTAGTGGTTTGTTTGTTTGTTTGTTCATTTAGCCACCCTTTCTTTCTATAGGGGCTCTAAGTGACTAACAGTAAATTAAAATAACACAATTATCACAATAATGATAATTTTTAAAAAGAAAACTAATACACTGCATTTTTAAAAATAAAACTAATACACTGAAGGCAATGTTATGTGCTAATATTGGATCGTTCTGCAAGGCTTGATATGTACATTCACATGCTAGCCAGCAGTTTAAATTGTGGGCACTTACTTTTAATTGTGGGCACTTACTTCTGAATAAATTTGCAGAGGAGTAAACTGGAGTGCCTGATCTGGTTGCCCTCAAGATTCTACAGCAATTAGTTCCCGATGGCAAATACTTGCAACAATGTCTAGAAATATCTGAACATTAATCTGTGCCACCAGATTTTAGCAGGCAATGTTTTTACGGGTTGCCACACCAAGGAAGTCCAGAAAGACTTCCAACAGAAATCGTACCTTCTTGTCAGTGGCACCAGCCCTTTGGAACAGGTTCCCCGTTAAGCTGAACTTGGCTCCCTTCCTCTCTACCTTCAAGAGGCTACTTACAGTCATGTCAAAAAGAAAGTACAGAAATCACCTGGTCCTTAGCAGGTCTGAAAATTAGGTAAATACAACCTCAGATGAACAACAACACATGACATATTACACAGTGTTATGATTTGTTTTACAAAAATAAAGACAAAATGGAGAAGCCATGTGTGAAAAACTAAGCACTTCCCCCCCCTCTACTGCTTCCATAGGAATTAATAGGCTAAGTAGCAACCAGGTGAGACCACCTCTGTGAAAGCTGAAGTTTTAGCAGTTTGCTGGTCTGGAACATTCAGGTGTGTGCTAACACAATGCCAAAGAGAAAACACATCGGCAATGATTGCAAAGAAGCAATTGTTGCCGCCTATCAATCTGTGAGGGGTTATAAGGCCATTTCCAAACAATTCAAAGTCCATCATTCAACAGTAAGGAAGATTATTCACAAGTAGAAAACATTCAAGACGGGTACCTCTCTTCCCAGGAGTGGACATCCAAGCAAGTTCACCCCAAGTTCAGACCATGCAATGCTCTGAGAAATTGCAAAAAGCCCAAGAGTTACATCTCAGACTCTACAGGCCTCAGTTAGCATGTGATATGTTGACGTCCATGACATTACAATTAGAACAAGACTGAACAAGTGTGGTTTGTTTGAAAGGTTGCCAAGAGAAAGCCTCTTCTTTCTAAAAAGGACATGGCAGCATAGCTTAACTTTGCAAACTTGCACGTGGACAAACCACAAGACTTTTGGAACACTGTCCTTTGGACAGACAAGACCCAAGTTGAGATGTTTGGCCATAATGTACAGTGCTATGTTTGGCAAAACTATAACCCAGCCTAGCAACACAAACACCTACTATTCCACTGTCAAGCACAGTGGTGGAGGGGTGATGATCTGGGCTAGTTTTGCAGCCCTAGGACATCGGGTGCCGTGCAGTCATAGTGTCGACCATAAACTCCTCTGTATACCAAAGTATTCTAGAGTCAAATGTGAGACCATCCAGCAAATCTACAACACAATGGGTGAAAAAGAAAAGAATCAAGGTGTTGCAGTGGCCCAGTCAAAGTCCAGACCTCAGCCTGATTGGAACGCTGTGGCAGGTCCTTAGGAGAGCTGTGCATAAACAAATGCAAACCTCAATGAACTGAAGCAACATGGTAAAGAAGGGTGGGCCAAAATTCCTCCACAACGATGTGAGCGACTGATAAAGTCATACAGAAAACAATTACTTCAAGTCATTGCTGCTAAAGGTGGTTCTACAAGCTAATGAATCATAAGGTATGCTAATTTTTTTTACCACACATGGCGTTTCCATTTTGGCTTTAATTTGGTAAACAAATCATGACACGTGCAATATGTCATATGTTGTTGTTAATCTGAGGTTGTATTTACCTAATGATCAGACCTCCTAAGCACCAGATGATTTTTATTATGTCCTAACACATAGAGCCATATGTAATTCAAAGAGGGTGTACTTTCTTTTTCACATGACTGTAAAACTGTGCTTTCAAAAGAAGCTTTAAGCAGCATCATTAATTTATCTGCCAAAATTGTCCTGTCTGCTCTGCTCTTGGTGGTGTTTCTTTTTATGCTGTTCTACTATCTTGTTTTGTTCTTATCTTGCTGTTGTTTGTTTATTATTCACTTTTATTTGCTATACCATTTGTATTTACTTCATTTGTTTGTTAAACGCTCTGAGTATTGCTTCATATTAACTGGGCATTATAAAAAAAGAATGTATGAATCTGGAGTCATCAGTTTTCTACCTGTCAGGATCTGGCCCATACTGCCCTGGCAGCTGCAGGATCGGGGCTGGCCTGACCCAGGAGTGGCCTGGTGTTTACAGGATCAGGCCCTGGCCTGTGTAGCAGCTGCTGGCCTACTCATGAGGCTCACCTGGAGGCCTGGAGGGAAGGCCTATTTAAGGAGTGGTTCTCCCTCCTAGAACTTGTCTTAGCAACAAAGATTTTCGGCTGTGCTGACTGCTTTGCAGCTCCTGAGCTTCAGAGTCCCTGCATCCCAGTATTCCTACATTTTTGTATCTTGGCTCTAGTGTCGCTGCTTCTGTTCTTGCCTTGGTTCCCTACTCTTGCCTTTGTTGGCCACCTGCATCTCCACAGCTTGTTTCGGCTTGGTTCTCCCAACCCTGTGCTTCTGTCTTGACCAACTGCGCAGGGAGTGCCTTTGGACTGCGAACTTGTGCCCTCGCCCCGGTGAGGGCTTGCCTCGGATCTTTTGAGCTGTGTCACTACCTTTTTTGAACAGTATTTATGGACAAACAGCCTCTACATGCTCTCTACAAGGGACTTGGGTAATTAAACCAGGCAACCTCATCTTCCCTGTTGATATTTTATAATCATCATTATTTTCCTTTGACAGCTATAGGAGAACACTCCCTGTAGGGGCATTTTGTCCCTCCTCCCTTGCTGATTTTAAACAGCCATAACTCATGAGACCGGTCACATTCCTTTTGCTAGTGGGGCTCCCAAATTCTGTTAATTCATATACACTGTGAACATGTGTAGTAAGACAGGAGGAGTTAAGTGCACACTCCATATTTTTCAGCAGTTTAATTTGCTAGCAGGGACTATTGGCCACGACTGTCATTCTCAGAAGAGGTGTTTACCTTCCTCATATTCAGTGATCATAGGATTATGTTCTCTAGGCAGGTTTCCCTGTGGCAAACTTGCTTCCATCAGTTCCAGCTTCAGAAATGTATTGAATTCTGAATCTGTGGAACTCTCTGCTGTTGTATAAAGCATGCAGCCATGAATCTGAGTAGTTTCTTCTGCCCCCTGTTTTTCAGGCTCTCTCTGGGGTGAGAGAGAGCACTCTTAATACTTTGTGTTTATAAGGATTTTTGTTGGAGTTTTATTTGCAACTCTGTGTGCTATTTCCAGTTTTATTGGGAGGGATTTTTTTCTGGCCCCAGGTAATTGTATATCTATCTAGCACTAAACAATGTTTCCTTGCAGGCTTTGATTTCAAGGAGAGGTCTGCTTCTCTGCAGAGTGTCCCCCCCCCCCTTTCCTTGGTTGGAGGCAGTTGTTTGTTTTCTGTTAATCAGTTCAGCTAGTTGCTAAGTTGTGTACAGTAAAGAAAGCAATATACACATGTCTGTAATTTCAAGCAACTGTAAGCAATTGTATTCTTGCTCCTACAAATATCTCAGAGTAAGTTATTGAGACTTTAAGTGCCAGTTAATGATAAAGACTCTGGGGAATTTATAGATATGTGGGTCTCTCTACTTTTACTGTATAGCAAAAAGAAATTTTACCAGATTTTCAAAACTCTGCAACAATTTTCCCCATAGTCGGAAACGGCTACAGCCATAAGCTTCTCAAGAGTTGCATATATTACTGTTTTAATTTGTTAATCTTCAATGATAGGCTGTGGTTCTCTCATAACTTCAGCCCGTGCAAAGGGGTCCTATAACTGGATGTGCGAGCTGTCTTTGGAAAAATGGGCCAAACTAAACCAAATCAGCCGTCTTCGTACAATTCTAGGATCATGACGCGGCAGATAAGGAGCGGCTCTTCACTGCAGTTCCTTCGTGCAGTTGCAAAGATGGCCAGAGAATGGAATGAAGGAAAGTAGAAATCAAAGTTAATGAAGTAAGCTAAGCTGTTGGTGTCAACCGGGATACCAAGAGACAGCTGAACCCCAAAAAAAGCCCAAGAGCGACCCTACTGAGTTGCCAGGGAGGGCTCAGAATAGTTACTGTGCCGTATAGGTATCATCCTCCAGCCACTACATTAGCCACTCCTCAGAGCAGTGAGGTGATTAAAAAAAATTGTGTTTCTGTTTTAGTTAGCCTTTTGCATTCTAGATTGCTCTCTGTTTCGTTTTACTCACCCTCCGCTTAGCTTATTCAACTTTACTTATTCAACACCATTCTGTGATTACGATTGAGTGTGTGGCATTGTGGAAAAGACTGATTGATTTAAAATACAGTATGTATAACTTGCTTTGCTCCTGAAGAGAAACATGGTGGCTTACTATATTAAAACAAACAATATAAAAACTGGAAGGGAGGGTCAGCTACTGAGAAAAAGTTGGTTTGAAAGAGAACAGGAAATAGGGGTAGGGTTGCCAGATACATGTGTCCGAAAAGGAGGACATAGAAAGCAAAAAAGGAGGACAAAGGAGGACGTATTGGGGGGGCTCTGTGCGTGGGGTGGGGTGGGGTGGGGTGGGGTGGGGGGCATGCCACTTTTGGAATTGGGTATTGGGAAGAATAGCTCTTTGATCATGGGGCAATACCATAACCATTCAACCTGCTCAGTCTTGAAAGGTTAAGACTGGGAAAGTTACATTTTTGGGCTACAAAACTCAGAATCCACTGGCCACTGTGTGTTCGTGTTTTAAAAATGTTTAAAAAATTAAAACAAAACAAATCTACATATACACTTACTGGGCTCCCAGGACCAATGGAGACAATCTATTCCTTCTTTTAATGGAGCCCCATCTCCCTTGTTTTATTTATTGATTTTTTATTTTAATAAAAGTATAATAAAGTTAAATGAAGAGTTAAAAAAGTTGTGTGACAGATTTGAAACACTTTATAAAAACCAGTAGAAAAAGAAGGCGTGGATTTCTCTCAGCTCGAGAAATGCAAAGGGTGGAGAAAATGGATATGTGCACACACGAAGCCATATTCTCCACCCTTTGCAATTTCTCAAGCTGAGAGAAATCCGCTTGTGTGTGTATGTTCCAGCTCCCACAAGCATAGGGGATAACTCTGCATATGCTCCTGGACCTGGAAATGCACTCTGCAGATGCTCCAGGGTCAGGGCAGAAGGGGGGGATAAAGTGCCTCCTATTCCCCGGCTTTAGGAGGAAGGAGGGACTGGACTGGCCCCCATTTCCCTGGCTTTGAATGGCCACCCCCCCAAACCCCAGAACAGCCTCCCCTCCAGCAGGCAAGCAAGTATGCTCACTTCATTCCAGTCCAGGTTTCCATCCATTTCTCTCGCACCTTCCTGCCTTATTCAGCTCCCAGGCAGGAGCAGCCACCCACAAGCCGGGGATTGATTGCTAAACAATCAAGCCACCTTATCTCTGATCTGATCTCTCTGCAAGAATGGGAGGATTTACAAGTGCCTCAACCAAGGAAGTAACAGGGAGCGGTTCGGCTGCAGGGGGTGGGGCAGAGGGTGGGGTGGGGTGAGATACAAAAGCTGGACATTTTGAAGTTTTTTAGTTTTGCCTGCCAGATGGAGGACATGATCCTGAAAAGGAGGACATGTCCTCCTTTTGCCGGACGTCTGGCAACCCTAAATAGGGGGCCAGCCGGGCCTCTTGGGGGAGGGAGTTTCAGAGCTTGCAAGCAGTGACAGAGAAAGACCTCTACCACATCTCATTTCCCCCCCCCAAAATAAACATGCATGTGAGGATGATGGAACTGAGAGAAATGATCTCAACACCTAAGCATGTTCCTTAAAGGAACTTGAACCCGAGTTGTTTAGGACTTTGTAGGTCAAAACCAGCACTTTGAATTGGGCCTGGAAACAACCTGGCAGCCAGTGGTGCTGCTGAATGGGAGCTACAGGATGTGATCCTTGGAACCAGCCCCAGTTGACCATCTCAAAGCAGCCTTTTGGACCTGCCGAAGTTTCTTGACCCTTTCCAAAGACAGCCCCATGTAGAGCATATTACAATAATCGAAAGGGAATGTAGTAACTAAAGCATGTGTCAGGTCAGACCTCTTCAGGAAAAGGTGCAACCAGTGTGCTAATTTTAACTGTGCAAAGGCACTCCGGCCCACTCAGATTCAGGGACAAATCCAGGATCACATCCAAACTCTAAACCTGTGTTTTCAGGGGGAGCACAACCTCATACAGCTGAAACCCTGTTTCTTGATCTCACTTTTGACTGTTCTAGAGTCCCTCTATCTTTTCTGGTCAAGGGGGCTGCTGTCTGGCATTTGAAGCAACACAGTTAGGGTGTTGCAAAGGCCCCTACAAGTCATAGCCATCTGCATTCCCCTCCCTTCACGAGTTTAAACAACAGGAGGTATCTGCAGTTGTGTCGATCATCTGCCATAGATTAACAGCGCACTGGTTCAGAATGTCTCCTAAAATGTGCAGGCGGGTCAGCCTTAACCTGCATGCCTTTTATTAGAATGCACAGTAAATCGGAGAGCTTCTGCACAACCACAGTTCTAATGCTGGCAGAGGACATGGCAACTCATCAAAGCACACCCCGACAGCATTCAGAGCGAACCAAAGTGCCAGGCAGTCACAAGCCACAGGGTTCCAAACTGCAATTGTGAAAGACAGGCCTTTTCTTGAGAATTTGCATTACAGTATTTTGTAACTGTTTTAAGCACGGAATTGCTATTGGTTGCAGTTGAACTACATCTGGAGAGCCACCTATTTATTCCCTGCTCCAGTTTTAAAGACAAGGGCAAAGAGCTTGTTTTGGGCACAAAATGCAGTCGGAAACCTAGGAAGGATTTTGAAAAGGGTATCCCTTATTCTGGCAGCGAGAGAATGGGAATAATTCTGGTCATAGAATTCTTCACAGGGGTGGGAAGGCTGGTACAAGACAAGGGAAATCCAGAGACAGCATACGATTTTGAGTGAAAGACACAACTGATCTCCTTGTACCTTGCTATGTAAGCTGAATAGTTTGGGTGGGGGGGGGGAGAGAAAGAGGAATAAAACTATGGCAGAAAGCTCAAGCATATGCTACTCAGGGTGCTTTTCTCCAAGGGTCAGAGATGAAAATGAGAAGGCCGGTGAGCTGCACCATGAACTGCCCTTTGTGAAAGGAGCTGGTTCCCCATATTCAACAAATGTCAAATAACAGCTAGGCTGATCAACAGACCAAGTCTAAAATTGGGTTGGAGCTTATCCCCTGGCCCGTTGACTGCATGAAGCAAGAGGCCCTGATACGGCTCGCTGTGGAAGCTATCAAGTAAGATTACCTTTGAATGCCAGCGCCACACATTTGGGCTCCACGCGCCCACTCTCATCTTCACCAGATCACATTGCTGTCACATTCAGGTTTCAGCAAGGTGGCCTCGGCTGCCTTCCATGAGCGGAACCTTCTCAGTGTCAGGAGTGCCATTTTTATCATGATTATGAAATGATTTAGAACGGTATCTATTACCTGGGGTTATATGCGAATAACGCTGAGAAACAGATAATGATTGTTTGATAGTTTTCACTTCTACACACAAGGACGCAGATTGAAAGAAAGGCCCTTTGTCTACAGAAAATTAGATTCGACTTGCCAGAACGGCATCATCTATATCTTAGGATGCACGTGTATCCTACAAAAACTAAAGTCAATCAGATTTTTTAAACATGCCATCAGTTTATATTATATATGCCTTGTTCATGACAATATCTCACATATGCCTTCCTTTTTTCTTCCTCACCCTATTCTCTGCCTTTTTATTTTGAATTCGCAATTAAAAACTTAAGCGAGGCTTCCAGTCTTGATTCTTTCTTCACTGCTGAGCCAAATAAAGCCAGCATCTGCTTCCTCATCCTACCAAAGTACTGTATTCTCTAATTGCTTTTGCTTGCCAGGAATAAAAGGAGCAACGCCCAACCATAATTTCTCTGGGCCCAGTGGAAACTTGTGAGAGCCGAGGCTCGTCCCCTGAAGCGTGTCTGTTTTGGAAAAAAAAAATCCCCAGAGGATTGTTTGATTCCTATCATTCCTGGTTCTCTGGTTTTTACCTCTAGCAAGATGTTGCAACAGGAAATGGGAAGTGGGGTTGTACATAAGTGACATGTACTGTACCTTTAAGAGAGTTTTCTACCCTTGAGATAGAGTGCTGGTTCCTCTACATGCTCTTGAGCCCCAAGGCTTTACTTGTTTCTTCAGATATATATTCCAGGGTCATCAATCCTATTAGCAGCCCTGGCTTTCATGGCCCCTGTCCCCTATTGTCATTGTGCATGCTACTCCCCCCCCCCCATTCTACTGCTATCAATTTCATGCTCCAGCCATGCTCTGCTGGCTTATCTTGCCTATGCAGAGAAACTGCCAGCAGGATCTGTGGGGCAGAGCTTGGAAATAACACCTAGGTTTGCATGCCCGACTGTAAATCAAATCATCACTTTTGTGTAAAACAGGAGGAATACATCTGGTCTTGAGAAAATGACATTTGGAAGTAGCATTAAAACATTTAAAATGTTAATTCATGTTGCTTTTCTTTCGGTACACAAAGTAGTTTCTCCTCTTGTTTCATGTAAAAATAACCAATGCAGTGCTAACATGGCAAGTTAAAGCATTATTTCTAAGCTCTACTCTTGACCCATCTTTGGGGACCACCAAAGATTTGTTGCATTCTGACAAATGACCAAATGACCTAGTCTTTTTGGCGCAAGCCTGTGCACTTCCCACACTACGCATACTTCATGTACTGGTTGCATAAAGAGGCCATCAAACAATGTCTAGAGAATGGGATCATACTATTTACTCTTTCCTCGAGTCCACAAATGTGGATTTCTTCACTACAAAAGATTACATCAGTGCTGGGGAGCAGGTGAGACCAGTTGAACAGCTCTTTTCCTAATAATTTTGTGATGCCTCTTTCATGCAAGAGCATGTAACAGGGCTGTCTTCCTCTCTCTCTGTCTTGGAGGGCAACAGCCAGCTCGCTGTTGGGATGGTCACCTGTTATCTTGTTAAGCTACCCTGTAACAATACTTTTTACTGGCGCTGGCAAATCTCACAAGCTCTGGATACAATGACTGAAATCCTGTTGCTTAGTGTAGTAAGATGCATCTACAGTAGGCCCATTGAATCCATGTAGATTTGATGAGTTGCCTCCTCTGTAAGTTTAATTGATTCGATGGGCCTACTCTAATTGCAGTTTACTGAAAACAACTGGATTTCAGCCATTGAATCAGGGATAGATGGCCTGTGAGCTGTAGATGGGTCTGGCTGTGTTTTCCAATCTCTCATGCCACGCCAATTAAATTTGGCAGTCCCTGATGAGCTAGAGGTGGTGGTGTCAGTACAATACAACCCCTACCATGGCAAAGTTGTACACACTCATGCTATATATTGAATATGCATAGAGATCCACAGACATGAGTTACAGTATAGTCTCAGTGTGTTCTAAATGACTGTAGGTTTGCAGTCCAGGCAGGCCCCAGTCTGGATCTGCAGCCTTGGATAATTTCTTTTTTCCTCTTATGTTTGGACCTGACAAGAGGCTCCCCCCCCCCTTGTTTTTTTCCACTATAAAAGATTCTGGGTCAGATGCAGCTTTATAGCTGGTGATGCCAGCTGGAACTTCGACAATGAGGAGCGGACAAGAAAGAAACAATGGGAGCATCAAAAACAGATGGAAGAGGGTAAACTCAGGAAAAGTGCCACTCACTACTTCATGATCCATGCACATAGCTGTGAACTTGTGTTTTCGCTAATTGGAAGACGAGAACATCCCTGGTTGCTAACTGTTTTTATTCTTAGATGATCCTTACCACCATGGCCAGAAGACTGTATACAGGAAGCCCATAAGCCGGGTAGGCAGACAGCAATCCTCCCTGTCTGTCGTCAGGCTGTGGCAGAATTACTACGGGTGGCTTTATGATTCCATCTCTTCCTTTTTAGAAACAAATTCTCCTTCAATGCTGGCATTAAAGGCTAATAAATAAACCGAGAGACATGCTTTAAAAAGGGCTGTCTGTATGAAGAAGCTAGCAATTTGCTGTTAATAATAACTTGCCTACTTACGGTATTTATTCTGGCCCAGGCGAGATTACTAAAGTGTAACATTACAGCTAAGCAGCTTGAACATGTGAAGGTTTCTCGGTACAGTTGAATAATATCATATGTACGATCAGGGCAGGCAACGTAGAAGGAACTTGAGTCCCCACTTACAATACAACCTGGCTGCCAAGAAAGAGTAACCGTTGCTCAGAACCTGCAAGCAATTATTTAAGATGTGCATTATTAACATATTGTACTGGCATTATTAACAGAGCAGAAAAATACAGTGAAATACTTTTAGATGGGCAATTCTGATAGTGAACCTTTCAAGTATTTACATCAAGACAAAGCCAAACAGTATTTCTCTTGCCAAGGATGTGACAGAAATTCTGGAAAAAAAAACCCACCCATGTTGTCAAATGCCTCTAAACATGCCCTGAAAAGGTACTTTTGAAAGTAACTTCAACATGTTACTTATTACATACAGATAAAGAAGATTCTGCCTTTTACACCTAAAAGGTAAGTTTAGTAATTGCAGTTACATTACTTGTTACCACACAAGTAATTGTTTTATATAACAATGGTGGAAGGCATATGTACAAATGGTTGTCGGGGCCTATAATCTCCCTTCCTGAACGGTAGAGCCAGCAGTACTTTTCAGCCAGGCCAGGCCTAGAACATCTTTAATCCTGACCTTTAGCAACAGGAAATCTTGACAGCTTGCCCTAGGGAGAGTCAGCTAAGATAAACAAAGGCTGCTATATTTTTAGAGGCCCTTTCAGCAAACAGCTTAGCAAGAAATCCAGCTTGCTTCTTCCTCTTTTGTTATGGATCCACACACAGTGGACCTGTGGCCTGCGGCAGGAGGACTTCCCTCAAATTTTAGACCCTTTGCTTGGACCTGGCTTTACAAATGCTTCAGTCTCCAACATCACTAGACAGCACTAATATTCTCTGCCCACTGGGAAACCTCTTATATAATCTAGCACATTGGAGAAGGGAAATCTCACAGGTTTTAAGTGGGAATTTATAGCAAAAAGCATTTGTGGGGTGGCCTGAATATTTTATTGGCTTTTGAGGATCATTCGTTACCAGCCAGAATATTATACCTGCAAAATAAGGTCTAATTCGACTCTTACACAGTTCCATGATCTGCTTTTCCAACAAGATATGTTTTACAAAAACGGAACCATCCCAACATAGGAAAGGTTAACAAGAGATTTGCTCTTGCTTTCAGGCTGAGCAAGGATTCCCTCTTGGAGTCACCGGAGGGGCAGCGTGGCAGCCATTTCTCCTGTTGTATCAACAATGCATCTTTTCATTGGTGTCCCAGAGCTACTGTGAGCCACCTCCACATCCCAGCTAATGAGAGCCTTTAGCTCCACAATTGAGATGACAAGAAATTGTCCCAAATTCTGCTGACTAAGAGACGCCATCACAGAGAATGTGCTCCCAACATAGTACAATAACAGAAGAAGGTCAGCTATTTTGGAAGACATCCGTAGGTCCAATTATAAACTGGGTAGACACGGTCATGCCTGCAGTCCCTCTATTAATGAAACGGGAAAGATCCAAGCTGTGGAACGGTTTCCCTAGATTGTAATGGGCAGTTTGAATTCTGGGTGCCTAGTATGGTTTTTCTTGCCTACCTCTTTCCCAACCAACTCCTTGGCCCTGAAATTTCTGTAAGCCCTTCATGCTAGGAGCCGAGTCAGTTTTTCCCCCTCAGGAGCATGACAAGGACAGAAAGAATGAAACCCAGTCTCCACACATAACTCTACACAACTGGTTGATCTCCTGTTTCCCCAGAGTTGAGAAAACTTATTTATTTGGACTACAGTCTCAAAATGCACTAGACAGAACGGCCAGTATCCCCATCCAGTACTCATGTGGATTGGTGATATGGCAGTGGTCTGGGTGGTCTGTTCTCTTTCTGTCCTCCTCCTTGCTGATCTTTCTGTGTTTTAAAGGCCGTGTCTGTTTCTTTCTCATCATATGAATCAAAGGTAGGAAATCAGCCTCTGTTCCCCCCACCCCCACCTTTGACCACTTGAGGGAACTTCAGAGAGACCAGCTGTAGGAACTACTCAAGAGTTTCCCCACTGAAAGGTCCAAGTAGGGCAGATGATACTTTTGTGACTGTCTTAAAGGTTTAGGCTACATTTACTGATTGGACCACTTCTGAGGCGAGTTTTTGACAGCTTGCCTTCCTGAAATGTGTGATCGATCAATTTACCACTGTGCTTCTGAAAATTTTGCACATCTCATCAAAGTCTCTCTCTTCTCCATCCTTTCTTCCCCTCCTTGAGATGGTAATGCAAACAAATGTGGATGAAACAAGAAATAGTTTTGCACACAATCCTAACAGGGCCAAAATAAAAGGTAGGGCACCTGAGTTTTTGCCCCAGGAGGCAATCGTGGGGAGTGCTCCTCTTCCTCCTAACTTCCAAGATGGGCCTGGCAGCTGGGCCAACTGCCATAGGAAAAGACAGTTGAAGACTAGGCTGCTGGAGGCAAAGAAAGGAAAAGTGGATGGTACACCAGGTCCCACTGAAGTTGCAGGAGGGCCAGTCTGCCTGAATCAGGTAGTTAAACCAGGCCTCCCCCTTCAGAAGGCAGGTAGACTACATAACATGGCTGTTGTTGTTTTTTCGGGTTCTTTGGCCGTGTTCTGAAGGTTGTTCTTCCTGACGTGTCGCCAGTCTCTGTGGCCGGCATCTTCAGAGGACTGGAGTAGGAACTCTGTCCATGCTCTGTATGACTACATAACACTTCTTATTTCTTTTTGTACCTCTGACAGTGCTTCTGATCTCCTGTGGAGGAGGGAAGATGCTGGCACTCGGTTAGTACTGTTGTCATTATTTGTCGTATCATCTTCATCTCATGATTACAAGGCTGATTTCGGGGCTGTATTTGGCGTGGCTTGCCCTCGATGCCCAAATTGATTAACGGCTCTGAATTTTATTCCTCAGATCTGCCACCTGAGACATGTCAAGACTGGTGAAAAAGCAATCCTCTCTATGTTCAATGCAGCTCAGTGTGTGATAAGATATACAAAACATCCCAGTGGAATACCCACATCGGTTGGCGAAATAGAAGAGATGTTGGTGAAAATAGGCTGGAGTTAGGGGGTGGCCTGTGAGAGGGGGCCGTCTCTTCTACCTTTTCAAATACTAACCCTTCACACCATCAAAGCAGCACAATTTGAAACCGCTCTGCAGCTTATCTCAGCTTTGCTTTGCTGTAAAATTGAGGTCTGGACTATGAGAGGGCTGATGAAATGATTAAACTGGTTGGGCCGATCAAGCCTGGCATAGGTCTTTGTCAGATAAACTGCAGGCAACGTCCGGTGCCCTGAGAACTTAACATCCCTCGGATTGCTTTGAGCAAGTGACCTGCCGAATGGCCAAGAGGTAGATCAGGCTGAGAAGGTATCCTCCCTGCCTGAGACCTTAAGGAGCCATTGGTGTCCATCAGCCTTGGTGATACTACACTAGGCAGATTGATGGTCAAAGTAAAAGACTGTTTGTCATGTTCTGAGACCTTTGAAAGAGAAATAGACCTGACAAACCCTGTGCAGTAGAAATGACAACAAAAGGAAAAGTATTATGGCGCCTTAAAGACTAAGCAACTAATTTCAGGGGCAGGTTTTGTGGATTAGAGTGCACTTCCTCAGACACATGGAGTGAGGTATTAAGCCATGGGCTTATGTACAAGTATATGTTAGAAGGGTGGAGACCCAGTGAAAATGGATACAGATGCAGAAAAAGAAAAAGTGAAAATGACAATAACATAATTAACATCAGGAATGAGCTTCGAGAGTATGGATTTCATTCAGGCTGCTTTTGAGGTACAAAAACATCGACCCAGGAAGTGGTGTGCATTTTTCTGAATTATTTTTTTATTCTGGTAACTATTTCCAGAGGGGTAACCCTACTACTCAGCTGTAGCAAAACAAACCAGCCTTCTGGTACCTCAGGAGGTTGGGAGTGCTCCAACACTGGGGGCATTCAAGAGAAAATTAGACATCCATTGGTCAGATCTGCTTTGATTTGGATTCCTGCACTGAGCAGGAGGTTGGACTCCATGGCCTTATAGGCCCCTCCCAACTCCATTCTTCCATGGTTCTAAAAGCTAACTAAACGAAGTCTGGGCATTCTCTAAAAGCAAAAATAACTAAACTGAGACTGTTGTACTTTGGATATATGATGCGAAGACAAGACTCACTAAAAAAACTGAAGGTGGCAGGTCACGGGGAAGAACAAATTTGAGATGGATTGACTCAATGAAAGAATCCGTGGCCTTGAGTTTGCAAAACCTGAGCAGGGATGTTAATTATAGGACTTTTGGGAGGTTGCTAATTCATAAGGTTACCAAAAGTCAGAAGTGACTTGATGACACAGGACAACAACAAAGAAGTGCTTCTGGGTGGAATGTTATCCCACTCAAAAAATATGTCCATAATTTTTGCATTCCAGTTATTCCCACACTATTCCTTTCTGCTGTACTTCTCTGCTAAATCATTTTGACGCAGGACTACTCCTCAGGATTTGTCCTCAAACTTATCTTGCAATCGACATCTTTAAGCCAGGCTTATTTTTTTGGATTTTTCAGTTTCCATACACACATGCCTGTTTTGAAACAAGTCAACCATATGAAAAGTCTTGCGGGATTTTGTAAAGATACTTTAGTGGCCCAGTAAATATATTTACCAATGTGGTGAAGTGGATAAAATGGAAGGAGACCTGGGTTAAAACCTCTGCTCAACCACGGAAACTCACTGGGGTTTGCACTGCTAAAACCACTCATTTAAGTATCTCACATACATTCAAAACTCTGCTGGGGTCATTAGAATTCAGATGCAGCTGAATGGCACCCAACAACAGCAAATGTGTTACCTAACTCTGGTTTTAAACACTTGACTTGTGGTGCTAACTGTTGCCAGGATGATCGCAGCTTTCTCTACCCATTCTGAGGGGGTATAATAAGAGCTAGGACATACTGCTACTGGAAGAACTGACTCACCAAGGAAAACTGGCAGAAGGATGCCAGCAAATAAGCCAATTTTGGGAACTCTGGTTTCCTTGGACAGCACATGTGGAAAGTGTATGTTACCAGAGGGCTTGTTCTTAAATTTAAAACCGCCAACTTACCTCACCTTCTTTACAGCTGCGTAACAGCTCAAAGCACTCATTGTTTCTTACTGTTCTGTAAGCATATTATACTGGTAAGACAAAAGGATGCTTGTTAACAATTTATGTCTTTTGTTTTTATTCTCAAATACTCTCAAAACTTTAATACAGTATTGTGAAAACTAGGTGCTCAGTAGGCCTGCAAATCATACACAAGCCTTTGTAAAATACATCTGCGCAATACAGATTTATTATTATTATTTTATTGCAGTATTTCCCTTTCAATGCAAAAGAAAGACTTTTGGGGCAAATATTTTCAAATATTCATGCAGCATCTATGTAACATTTATTATGTTATTATGTAAAACTAGCTGGCTCGATTGTGCAATGAGTTAGCTATCCGATTGTGTAGCCAGAGGCTTGGAGTTCAATTCCCCTCTCTGCTTCCCAGAAGAGCCTGCCTGTGTGACCTTGGGCAAGATGCACAGTCCCAGGATGCCCCCCCCCCAGAAGAAGGGAATGGCAAACCGCTTCAGAATAATCTCTGCCTTGAAAACACTTAAAAGGGCCACCATAAGTGAGAATTGACTTGATGGCACATTGTTGTTGTTTGTATATTTATTTAAAACTACCTTTTTTTAAAAGAAGGGATGCTATCTTGTACTTACAGCCTTTCCAGCCAGGCTAATTTCCAAAACAAGAACTTTGCTGAGATTGAAATTCCTGACTATTTTGCAATACAACTGAGATAGCAGAGAGAGCATTTTGGTGGCAATTTTCCAAAAAAAGGGGGCAAAGTGTGCAGCTTATATATTGCCTCATAGAGCTTAAAGCACTCTCTGGGTGATTTACAATTTAATTACGCAGACATGCAGGCTACACGTTGGTCCCCTCCCACCCCCAGTGACCTGGGTACTCGGTTTACTCACCTCAGAAGGATGGAAGACTGAATTCAATCTCCAGCTGGCTACATGAGCCTGTTGGGATTGAACTCATGTCTTGAGCAGAATCTTGACTGCAGTACTGCAGTTTAACCACTGTGCCAGGAGGCTATTTTTCAACAAGGTAATAAAGTGGAGATCATTTTCAAAAGGTTTAAAAAATAGAGCTGGAGGGAGGAGGAGGTTATTGTATCAAATAAGATTGAAAGTGCTCACCAAGATGATATCAGCACATGTTGTTATCATGTATCATTCAATCACTTTTGAGTCATGGTGCCTCAAGAAGGGTTTTAAGATGTGTAAGATATTTAAGGAATGGTTTTACCATTACCACCAGCACCCCAGGGAGTTTCCATCACCAAGCAAGAGATTTGAATCCTGGTCTCCGAAGACCTTGCTTCACACTATCCATTAATCCATGTAATATTAAGATCATGAAGTAATTAAATCACTCTCTGCTCCTTGATTGGGATGTATTTATTTATTCAATACATTTATATGTTGCTGAGTATATCGGACTGTAATTAAACTTCAGGTATCCTCTAACTACCTGGGATGGGAGTTATAGGAGTCTCCATCCAAGGTTCAGGGGCGGGTGCCTGGCCTCCAAACATTATCAAGACGATCATTAGATAAAAGTAATACCTAGATATGTAAAAAGCACACCCACAGAAATATTATCAGAAATGATTTTTCTTTAAAGGCACAGAATTAGTCATAGACCAGCTGAATAATGGTGGTGAAGTGTGTTTGCATGTGTTCATTCAGGAAATATTTCAAAGGAGCAAAAGTACTACTATGCTCATCATTTGATGTCATCTGGCCATGTGAACCATTTACAAAACAGGTAAGAGGCAAATCAACGGGAATCTTAATTAAAAGGCATGGAAAGTGAGAAAGGATGTAAGACAAAAAGGGGGAAAACTGTGTTTACAGCCCAGAGAAAGGAAGGAAGTTTTCCAGCAGGCACTTCACAGTGTATGTACATTGTTTTCCTTCCCTCCCCCTGCCCAAACTTCCTTGGTTAGTTTATCTTTTTCAGAACAAGGAGCCTAGCTCTTACTGCCAAGAAATCCATGGGAAAACCCACATTTGTTTCTCAGAGTAGTGCTGGCTGTGAAGTGGCTGACCTCCCTCTGCAGTAGCCCTCAAAGCAGCATTTGCACATGTTTATCCTCATGTGACCCAGTGAACTGCACCCTGGTTTCCAAAAGCACAAAGGGGTTAGATATCTGTCCTGTAAGTATCTCTAGCGGCTGATCTGAACATAGCCAACACTGCTGAGGTATGCAGTGAAGACACAGGAGGTTTTCATTGCATATGAGGTTCAGAAAATAGGTGCAGTCGAGTGTGCATATTCCCCTTTTCTCTTGAGGTTTTTAACATGTGACCAAGAAAGCTGTGAGAACTTGGGTTGGAGGGTAGCTGAAGATATGAATCCTCATCATCTTGAATAGTTTCCATGAAATGCAGAGGCCCTGGAGCACCAAGCCTTTGCAATGGACAAAAGTTTATCTCAATTTCACTCAGGAAATACTGCTCAAAGTTAGCGTCAAATGTTAACCTTCACATGAAACACTGACATGGCCTTGTTTTGGCTCCCAACCATGAGAAGAATGGGAAACTCTGACGCAGGACAGACAGAAGGCTAAAAAGGCTTGGCGAATTTGAAATGCAGCGTCTCACAGAAGTTGACATCCAACACGGCGCAACTTAGGAAAATTCTGGATGTGACTTTGGCAGGTAAAGCCAAACTCAAACACAGAGGGACATTCCAAAGGCAAGTGTGGCACAGGGACGACGTTACTCTCCTGGGATCCAAAGGTCAGTAATTCAGGGGAGACAAGGTAAGAAGTAGGAACAAGGCACTGCTTGACACAGAATGAAGGACCTGGGCTGTTCCAGCATCTAACAAGGCCATGAGTGCAGCCTGATTCCACAAGGCTCAGCTGCAACTGGTGATCCAGCTTTCAGCACTCCATTTAGCCAAGGAATCCTTACTCCTAAGTAGCCCTCTATCCCTGAGAAGCCTGTTTGTTCTGCCCCTTCAGGCAATAGCCCATTCATCTGCTCTTACACCTACGGATTGCGGTGTCTCCTCGGGGAAGGAGGAAGGGAGTCCAGTCCCCTCCTCAGACTCACAGGTTAGTTCTAAAAGCCAGATGTTGTTGTTGTTGTTGTTGTTGTTGTTGTTGTTGTTGTTGTTGTTGTTGTTGTTGTTGTTGTTGTTGTTATGTGCTGTCAAGTTACCTCCGGACTTGAGCAGCCCTAACAGGGTTTTCAAGGAATGTGGTTTTACCATTCCTGCTCTCCTGTGAGCTTCCACGACCAACTGGGGATTCGAACCCAGGTCTCCTGAGTGATAGCCCATCACTCTATCCACTACACCGCACAGGCCAGCTAGGGCTAGCTGAATTTGTCTCCTGTGGCAGGCCTCGTTGAATGACTTGGTGAGACTTGGTTCAGCAGTGGAGTCAGGAATCCCCAAATGCTCCTCAGCCCCCATAGCAGTTTTTTTTCCCTCTGAGGAGGAGTCAATGTGTCTCAGACATAACAGGTGTATCAGGTTTGCAAGAGTTTCTTTGGGGCAAGCCAACATCTTGCCAAAATCTGAAAATAACTAGCAAAAGGTAGCATCTAAAAACCAGTTGCAAACCTCTAGAACAGTGGTCCCCAACCTTTTCTAAAACATGGACCAGCTGGGGGGGCAGAGTGGGACGTGCTCCTGAGTGGGTGGGATGCACTGCCACACATATGCAGGGCCAGGGGCAATTGCGGGTGTGTGAGGCAATGTGTGCATGCGCACATGGGGCTGCGCATGTGCGGGTGGTTGGAGCATGCTCATGCACATGCGTAGATGTGCAGGATGCATGGGGAATGGGTGGGGCCCCTGTGCGTGCAGATGAGCAGGCTGTGCGTATGTGTGGCCATGTGGGGAGCGTGCGGGGGGAGATCTGCCTCCACAGCCCGGTCCTGCCAAGGCCATGGCCTGGTACAGGGCCACGGACCAGGGGTTGGGGACCCCTGCTCTAGAACACCTTTCAGCTCAGGAGCATTGGAACGTGGGAACGTCTAATTCTGAGCAGAACTCCTCCTCCTAATAGGTTCTTTCCAACCTGCTTTTAGAGGACGGTGGCGATCCCTTCCCTCTCTGTCATTGCTCTCTCCAAGGGGGGGGGGAGTGACATGTTTACAGAGGAGAGGTCCCTGCTTGAATGCAGGATCTCTCCACCTAGGCTGAGACCCTTACTCACATGGAGAACTTATGCAAAACAAGAGGGATCTTTCCTCTCCAGACACATTTCTATCCATGTAGTCAAAACAATGATGAAGAGGGAAGGAGGTCAGTGTGTCAGAGAGAACTGGGTAAGCCACAACTGAATAGGCCACTTGGCTACTGAAAGAGCTGGGCTAAGCAGGGTATCGTGAGAAGTAGGAATCAAGGGTAAGCTGTTGAAGAGAGGAAGCATGTTGCAGGCAAGACTTGACTAGTTATTCCTATGTTTCTCAAGACCTAAGTCGGAGACTGCTCTCTAGTTAGTTTGCTCACCTGAAACCTCTTCAGTATTTATATAAAGAATGGAAGGCACGTTAGAATACAGAGAGGCAACATCATAAGCCTTCATAGTAGGAGATGGGCACACCACTGCCAGCAGCAGTGAAAACAATATATTGGCTTCCTCAGGACCAAAAGAATCATAAGGGAGCCTAGAAAACTTAGGAGAGGGATAGGAAACTTTTAATTACTGAAATACAGCCACAGCTTATGATGGTGATCCAACTTCTGCATCATAATTGTACTTTACTGGATTTTAGCCAGTGTTTTGTGAGCATAGAGACATTTCAGAATTTGCGAAGGACTCCCTGTGGCTGCCACATTATCCCATAGAACAGAATCTGATTTTTAACGCAGCTATGAAAATTACTGAACTCGCCCTCGACCCCTGCATTCCCCCACATTTTTCTCTAGCCTCCAGTTTTTCCATTGCCAACAGAATGTTGATTTTTAGGTGTGTACAAAGCATAAGGGATCTTTGCAAAAAGTTTCAGAAACTGAGCCTTGGCAAAATAAGAGAGGGAGGAAAAATACTCAAGGCCAGGGTAGAAAAAGCAACTTTGATCTCAATCTCATTAAGTTACTTTTAGCCTGGGCAGCTTGCCACCATCATGTGAATCTTAGTGATGATCTTTCAAGCAAGCAGTGTTGGCTGATTGTCAACAAGACGTTAACGTTTTCCTGAAAGATGGGTGGGGAAGAACAATAATCTTTTGCTTGCTTCAGCCTGCCAGTGAAGCGATAGATGTGGAGGACAAGACTGGCTACCAGGCATGGTGGATATTATTTCCACTATCCACTATTGAGTGGGCAGGGAATTGAGTAGAATTGGCAAAATGTCTGTTTTTGGACAACAGTTCCCAGAATCTTTTAGCCGGTGTGGCCATTTCTTTCCACCAAAAAAGAAAAACATCTTTGTTAAATTAATACATCTCTACACACACACCCCACCAAAGATGGAAGTATTGGTCACTCTTCAGCCAAGCCATGCTGAGTATCAGAGACCAAAGGTTGGAAGTTCAGTTTCCCACTGGTCTTCCTTGACAGGGGCTGGACTTGATGATCCCAAGGGTCCCTTTCAGCTCTGCAGTTCTAAGAAGATATTCGGGATTGTCATCTCTTTGCCGGGCTTTCTCTACCACAGAAGTCGACATTCTGGCTGTGGGATTCTGGCGGCGGTAACTCTCAAAAGTCACTTTTCTCAAGCTCTGGGTGTAAGCAGGCGGGCGCTGTTGCACTCACGTCCTGTCAGTAGATTTCTCATAGGCATTTGCCTGGCCATGGGGGGTAAAGGTGTGGAAAGGATATTGGACCACTATTATTCCTTTTGTCACTGCCATGACTCTGTGACCAGCCCTGTGGGACCGCTTTGTGACTGTAGCCAGTCACGGCAGCTCAGGATTGTGTAGGGTTAGTCTAGAAGAGTTGCTGATCTTCCTTTGGGATGAGACAGTATAATTATTTCCCAAAGTGAGGGGGGGGGGAACCCTTTCCTTTAAAGCAACAAATTATGCTTGAACCTGTTGTTGTCATGTGCTGCAAAGTTGCTTTCCTTACATCATCCGAATAGAACTTTCAGTGTACGTGACATGTTAATGAAGTGGCTTATCCCTGGCACTCCACACAGCAGGTTTATAGGGCTGAGTGAGGACTGGAACCCAGATCTTCTAAGTCCTAGTCCAACACACTGTCCACTACACCACAGTGGTTTTCAGTAATTAAATCCATACTGTCTCAAAATAAGGAAATGCAGACCACAGATCTACCTCCTCACTCAATGACTTAAGTATATAAGACCATTATTTCATTTCTTGCTTGCTGCTTGTTTAGTCATTAAGTCGTGTCCGACTCTTCGTGACCCCATGGACCAGAGCACACCAGGCCCTCCTGTCTTCCACTGCCTCCCGGAGTTGTGTCAAATTCATGTTGGTCGCTTCGATGACACAGGCCAACCATCTCATCCTCTGTCATCCCCTTCTCCTCTTGCCTTCACACTTTCCCAACATCAGGGTCTTCTCAAGGGAGTCTTCTCTTCATCTTCTTGACTAATTCAAATGCTTTCTGATCCCAAAAGTGTACTGTAATATGATTTCATTTCTTATCATAATCATATTACAAATTTGGGATCAGAAAGCATTTGAATTAGTCAAGAAGATGTTGAAAAATAGTTTAGGGTGAAAGATGACAAGTCCAAGATTCAACTACTCCATTTCATGTCTGAGCTGGTACTTGACCCTATATCCTTGCTTAGATCCAACATTTTCAGCATTTCATACTTACAAGGCAGATTAGATTGGAAAGGTAAGCTTCATGTCTGTCTAGGGATTTGGACAGTTTTTTTTCATGTTAAACCTATCTCACAAGTCACTGCAGCATACTCGCTTTCTGTTTTTACCCCTTGGCCCCCCAAATGGCATAGAGACTGTCATCTGCAGGATTGCGTTGTTCCATGTATTCATATGCTCACTGTGAGCTTGACTATCTCTTCTGTCTTCGCATTTGGATTTGCATTTCAACGTGTCTCTCACAACAAGCAAGAACATTTCCTTACCAAATCCAGTTACAGTATTCTTTTACTAGAGCCCAGCCCAGTTAATTTATCTCCTGACAATAGAGTCTGACAGGAAACTTATGTGAAAGGCCTGAGGCAATGTACCTACCTGACACTTGGCTGAGCACCACCCACCATTCCATGCAAGAAAACTCTAAAAAGCAATATTTCACAGATTGATGGATAATACAGAGACATTTTTAATCTTCTTTTTGATTTCCCCCCCTGCTAGTATAGAACTCACCCATTCTTAATTCCTTCAGTGTTCCTCACTCCAAAGCCAAGCCCTGCTGAGTACAGGAGATAGTTGAAGAATGCCATTTATGCTTTGGAGAGAAAGAAAACATTCCTAAACTGTTCACCATGAAGTCTGAACCCAACTATCTAGCTTGTCTCTCCCCTGATGAGTCAAAGACACAATCCAGCTTTCCCCCTGATTTATCACTTCTCCAGTGCTGGGCTGAGATTTCATAGAAAACAAACCATGGAAGAGAGGTGGATGATTTGTTTAACTGTTCCTGGTTAAAGTGGGAGGATGCACTGGGGCTTTTGCCATCAGCCAGAATTCTGAAGGGTAAATGGCTTCCAAGGACAGTCAGTATCTCACTTTTCACATCCCAAAGAAATGAACGGCTAAACTCCAGGCTGAAGCTTGAACCCAGTGTAGCATTTTGAAACATAAAAGCACCAACTTGAAAGGGAATAAAAAGCCTTCCATGCTGTGTGTTGTTAAATCAACCATCTATGTTGTCATTGTCGTTTAATCTTGTACTATGCAAGCCAACTCTCTCTCTCTTGTGTGGACAAAACAATGTACAGCAAAAAATTCTTGGTTCTTGCCTCTCATTTTTCTTTAAAGAAAAAAAAGGGGGGATCTCTTTGCTGGGAAAAGTGGACATACCTCCCCCAAAGCTTGTCAAATAGATCTCCTTAGCAGATTTAATTTCCAAGGCCAGAATCCCAAACAGTTTATGCTATTAAATCAATGAGATTTACATAAATGTCAATGTACTAATTGATTCAGTGGGTCTACTGTATTTGGGACTAGCAATAGGATGATGGCCCAAACCTACATATGTAGCAACAATCGGCTTCAGTGACTTCTGTTTAGCTGGAACAATGGTAAGCATCTGGTCTTTGACCCTGATAAGTCATAATAGCTATTTTGCATTTTTGGTGCAGTGATGAAGGATTGGTCTTGGTATGTCTGTACTGTACTTCAAACTTTTGTCTTTCCCCAGATGTTTGTTTGCTTCTTGAGGCATACATTTTGGCCATCCATGGACAGACACTAATTGGATCGACCGGTGACTCCGATTTTAACAGGGGTAATAGTCCAGTATCCTTCTCACCACAGAGCAAGAGTTAACATGTAGGGAATACAAGGCAGGCTGGTGGCAGGGCTAATGGCATAGCCCTTTGCGATAATCCCAGGATCAGATATAGGAAAACTGAGGTTGCTTCCCTATTTAATAAGGAAAATATTAAAATGGGCTCATAGATTTTTGAAAAAAACTTTTCATACCAATCACACCTTGCAGTAGAATCTATTTGTCTCCACTGTACATTTAATTTTAGCTATGGCCAAAACTGACCCATCATTATCACTTTGCAATCTCATGTGTATGCCGCCACTGGGAAACACCAGGATGTTTAACGCACAGTCAGGTACGTATCTATTTAGGAAATAAGCTCATAACATCAGGTCTTACTCCCAAGTAACTGGGTAGAGAAGTAAATCCCTGCTTGTGGTTCCCAGATTCTGCCATCATTTGGGGTCTTATTGATTTATGTGTTTATTTAGGGATGCTTAATGTTGGTCTGCTGGATGGTTGGGTTATTGTTTTACTGTTTTGTTGTAAACCAGCTAGCGTAGTGCTTTGCACTAAGTCAGAAGTACAGTGGTGCCTCGCTTAACGAGTGCCCCGTTTAACGAAAAAATCGCATAGCGATGGCTTTGTTGCCATCGCTTTTGCGATCGCACAACGATCTTGCCTATGGAGAAAAATCGCTTTGCGATTTTTCCCCATAGGCACCATTTTCCCCCAGCTGAGCGGCGGGAGCTTTGAAGCCCCGCTGCTCAGCTGGGGGAAAATGTCGGCAGTGGGCTGCGGCCTCGGAAGGACCCCGAAGCCACCGTCCCCTGCCGACAATTCCCTTCCGAGCTCCGGGGACAGGCTGGGGGGTGAATCAGGAAGCTTGAAGCCTCCCAGCGCTGCTTACCCAGGTCGTTCCCGGACTTCCAGAAGTCCGGGAACGGCCTGGGTAAGCAGCGCTGGGAGGCTTCAAGCTCCTCGGTCCACCCCCCAGCCTGTCCCCGATGCTTGAAGCCTCTCCGCGCCGCCTACCCAGGCTGTTCCCGGACTTCCAGAAGTCCGGGAACGGCCGGGGTAGGCGGCGCGGAGAGGCTTCAAGCTCCCCGGTCCACCCCCCAGCCTGTTCTCCGATGCCGGTAGCCTCCCCCGCCGCCTACCCAGCCCGTTCTCGGACACCTAGGTGTCTGAGAACGGGCTGGGTAGGCGGCGCAAGGAGGCTTTAAGCGGCGGGGACAGGCTGGGGGGTGGATCGGGAAGCTTGAAGCCTCCCAGCGCTGCTTACCCAGGTCGTTCCCGGACTTCCAGAAGTCCGGGAACGGCCGGGGTAGGCGGCGCGGAGAGGCTTCAAGCTCCCCGGTCCACCCCCCAGCCTGTCTCCAATGCCGGTAGCCTCCCCGCGCCGCCTACCCAGGCTGTTCTCGGACACCTAGGTGTCTGAGAACGGGCTGGGTAGGCGGTGCGGGGAGGCTTCAAGCTTCCTGATTCACCCCCCAGCCTGTCCCCGGAGCTCGGAAGGGAATTGTCGGCAGGGGACGGTGGCTTCGGGGTCCTTCCGAGGCCGCAGCCCACTGCCGACATTTTCCCCCAGCTGAGCAGCGGGGCTTGGATCCGAGCCGCGGCGGCTACCCCAGCCATGGCCGGACTCTAGGGAGTCCAGCCATGGCTGAGGTAGCCGCCGTGGGTCAGATCCAAGCCGCGGGGGGAGAGAGAAAACCGGATAATCCGTTCCAATTGGAACGGATTAACCGGTTTTCAATGCATTCCTATGGGAAATGGTGCTTCACATAACGATGTTTTCACATAACGTTTTTTTTTCTGGAACCAATTAACATCGTTATGCGAGGCACCACTGTATATAAATTAACAAAATAAATAACATAAACTACATTCTTTGGAGCTCAGAAGAGAGAACATAAACGCCAGTTTCTTTTCAGCCATGATTAGTCTCAGTTAAACAATCATGTGTGTACCTCAAATTCCACTGCTTTCAGGGCAGTGGGGGGGCAGGATTCTGGCTGCAGCCCTGTACAAATGAACGGGGAAGAAAAGCCTGGCGGTTCTGGGCACCTAAAGATAGCACTGAGGTATTTCCAGCTCCAATCCAGGTAACAGCACAAATCGTATACATGTGTTTGTGAATGAAGCTCCAATGTGTTCAACAAGGTTTGCTCCAGAATAAGCGGTTTTAGGATAGCTCTCCGAATTTTGTATTAAAAAGGAAACAGAGGGATCGCTCTTGGTTGCTTTTTAGAAGTGTGACCACCAAAACTGGACACACCCCTAGAGGTTGAGAAATGTTATATTGTTTCATTGATACAAAGGGAAGTCTAACAGGTGCCCATGTTTCATTATAAAGATTGCACCACCTGGCTATGGTATGTAGTACGTACAGTATATGTTCTTGGGCATGCCTATATTTTTACACAGATCAAAGAACGTATCACCTGTGTTTGCAACTCTGGGTGGTGGCTTAAAAGGAAGTACCAGTGAACCACAGATGGGATTAAAGCTCTGAACCATTTTGTTAACGATGTGTGACTTTTCCCCATTCAAACTGAAATTTTGAGCAAAAGCTGTGGCAAAACAGTGGTAAGATTACAATACTGTGACCTGCAAATACAACTTCTTCATGGGGCGGATCTGGCCAACAGTTATCTGTGTTTTCCCATAATTGGTAACACATGTTTTACAACCATGCAAATTTCCTTAGACTATCTACAGGTTGCTTCCAAAAATTAAAAAATAAAAAAATTCTTGAGCAGTACCATGGGTTTTATTCTCAGACAAACAGATTACAACCTCTGTCATCCAGCCCACATCCTCTTCCTTCCAGCCTCTTTTGCTTCTCTTCAACTGAGGGCAAAAACCTTTAACCCCAATCTTTAAAATGAAGCCTCCACAAAACAAACAAGAAACTGTATCTCCTTGTAACATTTTATTATTTGATAAAAACCAAAGCCACGGTGACATTTCAGAAAATGGTACGGAAAATAAATCCATTATGATGGTAAAGTGCATTTTTCAGTTGTGTACAAATATTTAAAAACATGCAAGGCACTCCAAAGCAGAGAACGCAAGAGAACATCATTCCTCAGTTACATTCATACTGACAGAAGAGATCCCAACAGTCCAAGCAGTTAGCTTTAAAAATTGTTGAGAAGGCCACGTAGATATGAAAGTGCATTTGGGATAACCGCTGTGGGTTTGCTTTTCACAGTATAATCTCCAACCTTTTCCTCACAAGCAGCTTCTCTCTTACA
Source organism: Pogona vitticeps (assembly GCF_051106095.1). Lineage (NCBI taxonomy): Eukaryota > Metazoa > Chordata > Lepidosauria > Squamata > Agamidae > Pogona > Pogona vitticeps. The sequence goes on along the minus strand of NC_135784.1, from coordinate 196,174,892 downwards.
CCCCCCCTTCAACAATGCCTATAATTGTCCCCCCCAGTTCAATTTAAGATAATTTCATTATAACCAATTATCTTGAAGTCACCTGAAGCAGCAGTTAGGGCTTGCCATTAGGCCTTCAGGAAGACAGATTTATGGAAAGAGTTTGGATCCTGACATTTGAAATGAACTGATTTATGTATCTATTTTGCTAGGTGGCACCCATATTATTTCAGTCCACATTCCAGTTCTTGTACATGGTATGTAGGGTGTGTAGAGGAGTATTTTATGTGTAGAACCTGAATTTATGAGCAGTTTCCCACTTGAAGTTCTTGGTGCAGTCAGGATAGGAGGGATTATGTCTTAGACTTACATCCAACCTTACATAAAACCTATATAGAGGTGTATAGTATGTGATTCAGGCCTAGATAAAGTAGCCTGAAGTCAAACGTATATTATTGGCTAATTGTAACTCAATTTCCCATCAAACAATTTTAAAAACATTTTGTTCCACCTATGGGATATTTATTTTGAATAGCCCAAGATACTTTATTTGTGGGAGTGAGGTGTGTGCATAGATGCTTTTTACTCAAGAGTAAAGTGCAACAATTTTATCACAAATGTGAGAATTTGTCACATGTCTGGTAAGTAACATCTCCTCATGTGTATTTCTAATTGTCTAGAGCCCAGATGTTCTGAGGGGAGCACTTTGGCATAGACACCCCACTATAGCTTTTAGCACATGAAGGTCAACAGTTTGAAGAGGTGAGGGTTGCCTCTTCACATGAACCAGATTTTTTTGAATCATGGTTCACACAGAGAGACTACACTGATAAAGTAACCATCAGAAAACAATTATGGGGGGATGGGGCTATCACACTCCCCTCAAAACATGTGGGCTCCAAACACTTAAGGTTAGTGAATAGGGCTGTACTACCCCAAATACACAGAAATATAAAAATGTTCAATATTGCCAGTTGCTGTCTCCCCAATGACAATTCTGAACTTTTATTTTAAAAGTATTTTTCTGCTCTTTGAGTGAAATCCTTTAGGACTGTAATTGGATGCAATCCCTCTTGTGTTCTATGGGACTTAGACCCTAGAAAATTGGTGTGTGTGTGTGTGTGTGTGTGTGTGTGTGTGTGTCTGTGTCTGTGTCTGTGTCACAGAGACCGTAGCCTTAATTCCAACAAGATTCCATTAGTCCTTGACAAATTCCAACATTATTCTTACGTGGAATAGATCAAATGAAATGAACAGGACCTGTGTTAATTCTAACAGCTCCAAGTAACTTCAATCGGCTACTCTAGGTAGGACTATAATTGGCTTTATTTCCCCATTCATATTTCTCTATTTAACAGCTCTAAAAGGTGAGCCACATAACATCAAGAAATTAGCTCATGAATATTGTTTAATTCAGTTAGGAATGAAATGTTCTTCCCTTACTCCATCAGGATCTGCACAAACCACTACATTCAGCCAGTTCACTTTCCCATAGAAGAAAGACTAAATCAACTTGACACCCCACTGCTTTCTCCCTGGAACTGTGTTCAGAAAATCCAATTAGTATGGAAGAGGGAGGGAAAAATAATAGTGATTCAAGTAGTCTGACTTTGCCTAGGGGCTTCCAGCTGCTGATCTGTACTCTGATAGGATACTTCTTTGAATTCCCAATATGCCAGTCTTTTGACAGTTTAGTTGCTGTATGAAATACAGTTCCGCATACGCAGACTAAATACACAAGTGAAATGGCATGGCCCACTACTTGATGGAGATAGTGCTGCAATGTCAGCACTTCCCTACGAAACAAGTAGGGGCACTCCGAGCGCCTTTCTCAGATTTAAGTACAAGCCGCCATTCTAAGGACCTTGCTTTTCATTAACTCACAATAAACACTCTTTGTGGAAGGAGGTTTTCTCACCGTGGCTTATCTAGAATGCACTGCCTTATGTGGAGTCTTGGGTTGTGCCTTCTGAATCAAGGTTTTCATCTGATGTAATCAGAAATAAGAGGAACAAATTGCAAAAGCCTTAGAAAAAACTCCTTTTTGTGAGGGACTACAATTCTCAGAACCTCCTTGCCAGCACATGCTGGTAGATCCTGGTAGCTGCAATCCAAAAAGTAACTTTTCTGAGGTTTGTTCCCGGGTCACAATTTCTATTTTGTAAATGATCAGAAAAAGACGCCTCATGCAGCAAAGGCCATGTTCACAGACAGTAGCGTTTGCCTCACGCTGGAGTGGCAGCCGTCCCACACCTTAATTTGCTTCACATACTTTGGGGAGTCGAGGAAGTCATGGACGAAAGCAGCCAGAGAAATGGCATTCATGGCACCATGCTGGCGTGGCAGTGCGAGTCAGAAAGTCTGAATGGCTTTCTTTAGTGTTAAACAAACGGCACCCATTAGAAAGGCTGGTTCCCAATGAACCATGAAACGCTAATGGACAACGGAAGAAAACCTTATTCAGAAAGGGAAAGAATGACATTGATGGAACTCTAGCTACCTTTGGTAAGGGAGGGAATTGTTTGGCTTTTCAAGCAGGGTTTGGACAAGTAAAATTGTAGACTACAAGTCCCAGTATCCTCTAGCTTTGATCGGTCCCTCCTACTCTGGCTGGCAGCAGCTCTCCAGGTTTCAGGCAGAGGCCTTTCCTGGTCCTCTTTGGAGCGTTGCTAGGGATCAAAGGTGGGACCTGGCAACTCGTAACAGGCAAATCACAACTGAGATAGGCCCCCTGCAACTGCTTCATGGGAGCAATAAAGTGGGAACCATGGAACTGGACCTAATGGGTATTGGTTATATGACTCAATAAGCTTTATTCAATTTGTCAGTAACATCCACTTTATAGCTATTGTATAAAATCACTGAAACTCCCGCCCCAACAAAATAAGTTTTAAAAAGTTCTCCCACCATACAAACTATGCCCACCAGGCAGAAAAGGAAATTATATTTGTCTAGTATGGGGTCGTGAAGAATAGAGCATTTAAAAAAAAGGGAAAAGAAAGAAGAAGAAAAAAATCACAACCCTGCCTCCCAACCCAACGTTGCGATCAGGACACATTCGTAGTCTCAACAGCCCCTCACCTCTGCTCACCCATGCTTGCTTTGAAACTTCAAGGTTACATATAAAAAAAGAACTCTTTTGCCTCAGCAACTGCAAAAAAATTTACACATATTATAATCTGAGGGGAAAGAACGAGAGGCACAACAGTGAGTAAGCACCCTGGTATCTTCCCACAAATGAAGGCATTTCCTAAAATGGAAGGGAAGAGAGTCAGAATTACTGTCGCTCCCATTTGCATGTCTTGGTCTCTCACAGATCAGACAATGAGATTCTGGACATAAAGCCCCCGGGGCGCAGGCGGCCAAGCCAATCCATGATGGTTCCTTGTCCAGAGTAACAGCTTTTTAGAGATGTGTCGCAAAGTTTGACTACAAGAGGCTCAGACAGAGAAAGGCTTCCCCCTGCAAGAGCTCACAATACTGCAATGTACCTGTGACACCATATAAATAAAACTGAAGTGAAGTGGATGTTGTAAGGTGATTAGAACATCTCTTCTTTTAGATGTTTAAATTCATAAGCAGGAGAGAGGGAGAAACCATCCCTTTTTGAACGTACTGCAATTAGGAGTTTCAGATGTCTTTTTGTGTTGTTTTCTGTAACTATAAACACATATCTCCTTTGGCAATGATGACAGGGCAGCAAACTCCAACCCCCCCCCCTTTTTAAAAAAAGAACTAAACATCCAAGTCTTTGCTTTAGTAATAAGGTCCGTGTTTTTCATACCCTGAATAGCTAGGCCATTCAGGAAACAGGCCGTAGGAACACCGTGGACTCCCAAACTGGTCAAAGGCAATCCCAAAATCAGATTCTCCGTGAGGCTGAGGAAGCCCCTGAGCAGATTTGAGTTCAGACCGTACAATCCTGTAATTCAGGCCTTTATTGCTGTCCCAGTATGCCTTGCCATCACATTCGTAACACACCGCAAACTCTAGTCTTTCATGGGGTTGAATTCTCTCCGGCAAGCTGATGTTAAAAGAGAAGGTGTCCTTATCTGAACCGGCGTAAGTGTCTTTAACATACTGGCACGGGTAATCCGTGAAGGTTTTCCAGGTATCAAATGTCATTCGGATCTTCACAGCCTTCTCAAAAGCCAGATTCCTGACTTTCACCGTGCCCATGATCGCTTTATCTTTCAACGTGCAATTCTCAAGGCAGACGTATTCGGCCTGCAGACGATTCCGGAAATCCAAGTAATCGGAAGACGGTTGTACAAAATCCAAGACAAAATCGTCTCTTTCCACAGCCGTTAGGCCCACAATGCTGTCTATGAGTTCTGTGATGTTAAACGGAATGTCCAGGGGGTCGTCAAATTCTGAGAACACTTTCACCATGGTCAGGGCGAAGCCTCGGCTGTCTGCAAAGGAAACCCGCTTTTTCTCCCTGTTCCTCTGCAGCGTTTTTACTTCTGTTCCCAGTTCATTCCGCTCAGAGCTGCTATTCAGATGGATACAAGGGCGTAAAGGCTTCTTGGGTTTTGGAGCTATTTTGCAGGCGAAATTCTCTCTTCGCAAAGGCGGAGTCCGCAGGTACAGCTGCATGGCGACATCCACCGCCATGGTAGGCTTATGCGGAAAAGAGTCCAGTATTCTAAGGGGGGAAAACCAAGAAGGACATTTCACATATGAAGTTGTGATAAACCTGCATTTCCTACACTTAACACCATGCTAGAACCAGGCCCAAGTTTTCTAATAAGGGTATATAAAGGATTTGATCCTTCATCTTAGCAGCAGAAATGAAATTCTTTGCTGCAAAAAGAGAGTAAGCGGCATAATCAAAATATTTAAAGTCGCAACATACAACAGTAGAAAAGCTAGTTCCGACTGGACCTAAGCAGCTTTGCGTTTTGGGACTACCAATTAATAGAATTTGCAAGGTAGCATTCTATAGCAGAGAATTCTGGGGGGTTATAATCCTAAACCACACATCTAACTTCTCATAACCAACTGACACTAAAAATGGGAACGGACCAAACTGTGAGCCAGAAAAACTGACAAACTGAGTTTGCCACCTGGTTTGAGGAACCCGTTTTGCCAAAGCAAAACAAAATGCTGAACTTTTTTCTCTTTGGCATTTTGTTTGATTTGGCAAAAGGGGATGCCTGACCCTGTCCTTCGCACTGCTGCCTGGCACCTCCACCTGCTTACTTCTGCCACCTCTGCTGGTGGCAGTGCCATCTTCAGAGGCAGCGCGCCCTGCTTCCTTGTCAGGAGCCCGGTGTTGCCTCTGTGCATGTGCCTACATGTCAGCTGGGCAGCGGGCCCATGCTCAGAGACAGCAGCCAGGTCTGGGAAATTGCACTGTTGCTTCTGAGGATGCTCACGCTGCTCAGGTGGCAGATGGTCACATGCACAGAGGCAGTGCCTGGCTCCTGGCAGTGAATCTGGGCACCGCCTGTTGGCAAAGGAAGCACAGGTGGTAAGAGCAGGTAGGACCTCCCCAGGCATAAACCAGGAAAAAAAAAACACAACCCCCCCCCCGAGGTTTGTGTTTCACCTTGAACCATCAGTTTTCCCTTTTGTGCCCATCTCTATTTGGCACATATGAATTCTCAAAAGAGGAACATCCTTTGAATCCATTAAAAATAACAATTACTATTTAATTCACACAATTTAAAATGATTTCATCACAGTGGGCACTATATTAGTTCAACACAGCCCAGCTACCACGTACAGCAGCACAACAGTTCCATGTGGGGAAATCCCAAGCCAGAATTTGAAGACAAGTTCTCAACTTCAACTTTCTGCCGCATCACAATTATACTATATTTCCTGGTATGAACACACACTTTTATTGTTACAGCATCGAGCCATATATATTTCCTGGTATGTCAAAAGAAATGCAATCGCATTTACCCTTCCTACTACACCATGATGGTGCGACCGCTCTTACAGAGAAACCACCACCCTACCTCTCAACATGTCTCGCTCGAAGGCATTCTCACAAAGCAAAGAGCAGAAGAGTAGACCTCTTACCCTGGACACCAGAGGTTACTGGGTTGAAACCACATTCTAGTCTGCAGCATTCTGAACTGTTGATATCCCAATATTACCAGAGCAACTGCTTGCACCCCAATCCGCTGGTACAGTACTACTAAAACAATAAAGGACAGACTGGCTCAGGCAGCTGAATGGAGCACGTCTTGTATGGAGCCTTCCTCTGTCTGACTTCCTGTTGCAGCAAAGTTTGCCACACCCTCCAATACTGGAAACTTTCCTTCGGTAATACAGTAAGGAGCAGGAAGTTGAACGGTGAGCAGTGATAAAAGGGCGGCACTGACTTTGCTGGAAGGGAAGCCACAGTAGACATGCCTCTCTGCAGCTCACACGGATTGAGACATTTCAGGAATTTGCATCTCTTGAAACAGTTCAAGAAAGACATTTCACATCACCACGTCAACTAGGTCATGCTTCACGAGTACTGTGGGGTTTGTTTCCGTTCTGGGTTAAAAGGCTGGCTGGGTGAATTCCAAGAATGAATGACAAACAGATTTGAACCACCCACCAAAAGCTTAAAGAAACCCTGCTTCCTGGGAAATTGGCCCATTCTTGTCTTCCGAGGAGTCCTTTACTGAGTATTAGAAGCCTGACTCAGTGATGTTTGATTCTGCTGTATTGCATGTAGAGATCTTTTACTATTTGCTCAGTTTGTACCTGAATAATACATCTTTCAGAGAAATGCCACTATGCAGGATTCTAAACCCTAATCCCAGAGAGAATAATAGAATTTATCTATGTTAGGAGGACACTTCCAGGAGTCAAACTGTCACCACAACAGAGGATGTGGGTGTGGTGTAGAGAGGAAAGAGAAAGCCACTGCTACTTTAAAAGTAGATGCAGGAAGAGTGCACAGTTGATTTTTAAGCCAATTAGCTCTTCTGGGAAATTACTAACTGGCATCACATGCACGTCTTGTTTTAAAGCAGAAGAGCTCTTTTTCATGCTTTAAAAAAAAAAACTAATAAACTGTCATACTTGGTGGCATACCACCAAATTAAAAGGAACAGCAGCAAATTTTTGCTATCCAAGAGGCAAGCTAGGATGTTGCCCTGGTCAGCAAAGTTCACCATCTTGTTTAACTGACAGAGGCCCAGCAAGCCAATGGAAAAAAAGAGTTTAAAAGAGTCTTCATCAAGCTTCTGCCCACTAGATGTGTTGGACTACAACATCCAGCCTCCTCAAACTGTGTGGCAAACAGACAGTAGTCTAAAATACCTGGAGGGCATCGGGTGGGGCATGGTTGCTTTTAGAGAATGAAAAATGCTGTGAAGAAAGAATCATCTCCAGCTATAAAGCGAAATGGAAACTAACAGGTGCAAGCTCAAGTCAAAACACTCAAGTTAAATGAATGTACGCCTATAGATGAATAACAAGAGTCTGTACATAAAAAAAAAAGTACATACAGAAACCTTTATTGGCATTACAGGGTACAGGGAGTACACAGGATAGTTACATTCCAATACCGAGTGGGGGGAAGGGTGAGGTTGGGATTGTAGTAGGCTAGGTTCAAAGAGATTTATAGAGAGTTTAGGGGAGGGGGAGGGGGGAGGGGAGGTCTTCATAACAGTTAGGAGAAAGTCAGCAACTTGACTGGTGATAAAAGGCGAGAAATCGCTCAGGAGTATGGGGGTAAGGTCGAGGAAGAAAGGGGAGAGGGAAGAGAGGAGTGGGCCTAGTAGCCGCTTACGGGGGATGTTGTGGGATAAGTCTGTACATAATGCTGTTTCAAAAATATTCTTCAAAATTTGTGAGACCTCTGCAGAATATTCTGGAAACAGCAGACAGACAGACACCTCCTACCTCACATATCTTATGTGCTGTTAAGTCAATTCCAACTTATTTTGACCTTTCCCAGGGGTTTTTAGGGGTAAAGTCCTGAGAAAGGATTTACCAGCCCCCTTTAGTGTCAAACTGAGACCATGCAGCTCTCACACACAACTGGGGATTGAACTCTGAACCCTAAACTCTGCAGCCAGGTGCTCCAACCCACTGAAATTCTCTCCATGGAGATCTGGCTATATGGTTCCCAAATCAGATCTAGGAGGATGGAGGCCTTTTGATGCTCATCAAAAGCGCTTAGATTCAAACACTTCAAAGACATGTACCGCAATAATAAAACACCTAATATGGAATATACATCAACAAAACAAAATGCACAGTATTTAGAAGTCCACCGGACAAATGTTAGGTCAAAATATAGCGAGGAGGGACACATATATAGGTATGCTTTCAACATATGCGTAAAACAGAAAATGGTACATGCAAGCCATGTATGTGAGGGAAGGATAATTCCATGTAATGCAAAATACACACATATTCTGTGTGTACACGAGGGCTGGGAAACCATCCACAGCCACCCACCTTGGGTAGCGGGAAGGAATGATGGTGGAGGGAGGAAGGGAAAGACAACATCTTGCTATGGGGTGTGGTGAAGAGAGGAAAAACCCTTCTTCTGGACTGGCAAATGGGGCTTCTTCCATCAGATGGATTGTGCTCAAAGAACACTTGGCCAGGGCTACCCATGGAAGAAGCAAGATGCAACAGCAGAGGAGTGGTGAATGTTTCCAAGAGGCACTTCCCGGTGATATGGGAGCAACCATGCAGTCTATATTCCATCTCTCAGAACATACATCCCCTTATGGAAGTTCCATGACAAGATCCTCAGAATTTGCAACAACTAGTTGGCTAACTAGTAAGCAAAGGATTCCTCGGAGAGAAATCTGAAACCCAGGGCACTGAGAAATTCCTTTCAAACATCATGCAACTCTGACCATTTCCCAAAACAATCTGAAGGAGGAAAAAAACTTAAAATGAGAGGCCCTGCTTACCAGAGTCGGACATGTTTTAGAGCACCTATTACAAAGTCTCCACACTTTGTTTGAATGACCCGACGACTGCCAGGCTGGCATAAACACCTCAATGCATTGAACCAGCACCAGCTGGTCTATTAGGGCAAAGGGGGCACTGCTCCACATTAATCCCCCCATGCTGTGCTTAGGCAGTCTACCCCAGTGGTCTCCGTACCAGAAGCAGAGGGTTTCAGCCCTCCCTGCATGACGAGGCCAAACTCCTCACGGTCCGTGTGAGCGCTGGAGGGTGGGGATTTAGAAAGGAAGCCCCGGCTATGTGCCCCCATCAACTTCCCGTGGGCACAGGCCACCACTGTGATGATCCCACGCCCTCCTCACAACCATCGAAGAGTCACACTATACAATACAGTCATCACACTGGTTTTTTGTTTGCAGAGTTGCCCCCCTCAAGTTGTGAAAGACCCGCTTATTGTAGCACACAATTCTCCTTACCTCTGCATCCTGCATTTAGCACAGCTTTTGTTTTGTAATCATCTAGAAGTGAAGGGTTTTTTTCCCTTTTCAGGAAGTCTGGGTGCTCAGAAAACATCTGTATTTCCAAAGAAAACTCACTGTGGGAGGGACGATGAGCTAAAAAGAATGTATTCCCCTGACTGGGCTCATCTGACCTTTAGTTTCAACCCAATTTGAAATGACAGCCAAAGCACTTCAGATTTACTTTAGAAAAAAGGCAATTGGTGAAATGATATTCAGATGCAGCTATAAAAATGAAGATGCATTCAGGGGGAGGATTTCTATGACATGCCATCCCCCCCCCCCCCGGCAACCTATGTTTGAGCTTAGGGGTATATCTGAACATGTTTATGGGTAATTTGATGAGAGGGGCCAGTCTACCCATAAACATGTTTGAACTTGCTTATGGCTTCAAAGGTAGGTTGCAGAGAAAAGATGAAATGTCATAGAAATCCTCCCCCTAATTATCATCTTGTGACATAACAGACACTGAGGCCAACTGCTAAGAAGCTAGTTTGCCAGAATGTGTGGGGAAGAGGCCAATTCTGCAAGCGGAGTGCTGCCGACAGAAAGATGGAATTCCCACAACCTCTCTCTCATTCTAAATACAACCTTCACTTTCCATACTAAATCAGAGTTCGCATGCTACTTTTGTACTTATTTCCTTATATGCTCAATTCTGTGTTCTGCTACGGGGAATGAGGCTTGCATGAAATACTGCTCACAAAGAACTCTCAGTCACATTGGAAGAGATGCTCTCATTCGAACTCCAGTTGTTCGCTCTCAAAGATAAAGCTGACTTGAGTTATTTCTGCTGACCAGCTGGAATCATAAAGCTTCCCACACGATGGGATTAAACAGGGATTGCTGAAGTTTCCATGTTTAAGGCCTTGTGGAGTAACATTAATCTAATTTGCTTCAAACCCAAGGGCACTGATGTTTACAGGCACAAATGATAGATCGTCACTTGTATGGCTGCCCTCACTTTCTCTGAGGAAGAGCTGAATATAGATAGCTAAACAGAACCTCCATATCCAGACATAGTATATATCCAAATAACAGATGCTGGGGAAAATAAAACAGGCATTGCAATTTCCTTCATTATCTGATTGTACATGGCTTCAAAGAACCTGGCCAGCTGTTGCTGGACAGAAAACTAGACTAAACAGACACTTGCCATCTCTTAATAAAGCAATTGTTATGATCTTATTCTGGGCTTATTTTTCAAAATGCAGAAAATATCGGCAGTTTTTGTCCTGTTTAAAATGTTGCACAAAGTTAAAATCAGGTCCATTTGCCTCTTTTTCTGTTAGACGGCAACACAACAAATTTCTCTAATCCGCTTGGATCACTCTGTGCAACCTTCTATAAACATTAACTTCCCTTCATCCTATTCCTGTCACCTACTGTAAACCTTTCATCAGCTCCTCATATCCTTATTATGAAAGAACAATTTCTCAGTTTTTTTTTGTAACCGCAAGACACCAGTACTCCAAGGTCACACGGTTAATCAAAACTTCCTCAATCAGGCTGTTTCTGTCTGTTAGATCACCATTTACATCATCCATGGTCAGCATGTAGGCGACATGGATGATGGGAGTTGTGACTCAACATATATACAGTAGAAGACATTAGAATGCCTCAGTCTTTCTGGGGGCCCAATCATTAGATAGGTATTTGTCCTTTAAGGACGAGAGATCTTCAGCAGGGGTAATATCAGGAAGTGCTGCCTGGTCTGAATTAACGGGCAACAAGAGAATTCTAACGCTTATGACATCTCTATCCCCCAATGATCAGTTACAATTATATGCCAAAATCAGAAAGCTGAATCTGGGGCTCACCTGGCAGTCCCCAAAGCGTGATGGAACAGCTAACATGGAGACATCTGGACTGCATTGAGAAAAATGCCCTAACCATGATGATGATGGTATGCTATTTTATTTTATGACAAGAAGAAGCTTTAAAACCAACAAGGCATTTCCTGAAATGGATGAGTGCAAAGATTAATTTAACAGCAAATCCCAACAATGCAAACTGAACAGCACGACCAGCTTGCAGCCCATAAGATGGCATCACACAGTACTTAGAGGGAGCAACTGAAGTGGGAGACTTGCTCGAGGTGCCGAATCCCATGCTCCACTATGCATGCCATTTTCCGCAATAGCATCCACAGCCCAATGGAAGAAGAGATGTCAAATGTGTCTCCAGCAACAGCCCTATCAAATATAAACATTCCTCCTCTACTAGCATGGGAGCCCGTGACAAGGGCAACATGAATTGTAAGGCACTTAATTATAGGAAGTGACTTACACCAAATGTATCCTAGTCACCAGCAGCCAAACAATCCATGCAGTTATGATCAAAGCAGGCTAAAAAAGGAACAAAGCAAACCATTGCTAAAGCCACTAGAAACAGACCTCTTTCTTTGTCAGAAATTAGCATCTTCGGTACTTACAACCATGGCAATGGTGAGGTTTTTGAATCCTATTGTTTGCATGTGTGAAAATAAATTTTAATAGTTTCAGATGGTACTCAATTTCATGGAAGAGTCCTCGGTATTACAAAAAATCCTACGTACCACTAAAGTCAGGAATCAATCAAACCCAAGGCAAAAATTAGGTTACTCTACTCAAAATAGTCACATTTGTACTTAGTATTTCCTTTAAAGAGATCTAGACAATACATCTGAAGGTTCTCTCCTTGTAATAATTCTGTAAGGTAGATTAGACATCAAGAGGTCACCCAATGAGTGCCAAAAGTAAACTGGGATTAAAACTAGTGTCTTCCTCGTCCATGTCTAAACAGCTTATTACACCAGGATGCAGAATTTTTGGCCCTGCAGATATTTAGATTTACAACTGCTGTCATCCTGACCCAGCATGGACAAAGGCAAAGATTTTGAAAATGGTAGCCCAAACTATGAGGAAGGCCTAAGGTTCTTCACCCCGTGATCCATGCTGGATTAGGTGTAATCCACCACAGTCTTCATTCATTGATTCAGGGAGCCTCAGTGTCCCCTACATCATGTGATACAGAAGTATGGCCTCCTTCAGCATGCTCGTTAATGTTGTCTCAGGCAGGTCCTCTCTGTGAAGCTTTGAAGACGCATTGTTTAATTCAGTGGCCCCCAACCTTGGGCCTCCAGCTGTTCTTGGACTACAACTCCCAGAAGCCTTCGCCACCACCTCTGCTGGCCAGGATTTCTGGGAGTTGAAGTCCAAGAACATCTGGAGGCCCAAGGTTGAGGGCCACTGGTCTGATTCACTTAACTGCAGTCCCATCACATTCCCTTCTAAGAAGGAATCTGGAACACTAGCCCAGCAAAAGTAGCAACTGAGTGCACATATGAACCATTTCACAACTTGAGGAAGGAATAGTTCACCACTTAATGTCAGACAAAAGCATCCAAAAAGGCATATCTGATGTATCTGTAGTTTTTTGGTGTGCATTGAGGCTGTCTAGAAAGCCAAGGGTCACAACAGAAAAGTATTCAGGGTGTCAGAATTCAGAGCATTCTGTTCTTATCCCTTGAACAGAGCAATGAATCTACATCAGAGTGGGGAAAGCTTTGGGTCACCAGGTGTTTTGCTCTGAAACTCCCAGAAGCCAGCCAGCCAGTCATGCAGCAGGGTAACAAAATGGGGGAATTGTAACTTGGCACATCCGGAGGGAGAAAGATCGGTCACCACAGTGCATACTAACCTTCCCTACCCAAGTGCCCTTTGGAGAGATTATATTACAAATCCCATCAACCCCATTCAAATACATCTAGAGAGGATCGGCTTGGGTTTTTAGACAGTCGCTTCATGGAAAAAGCAGGACTTAAGGCCTCCAAACATAGAGAAAAATGTCCCAGTAAAATCCGGAGGTGTCTGGACAGGTTCTTCTAGCCCAGCTTTTGGTTCTGAGCAGCCCTCAACCAGATGCCCCTGGAGCGTTCCACAAGCAGGAGGGCAGGAAGACCACCATCATCCTCTTTTCATACACCACTTCCCATACTGAGAAGCCTGGAAGTCATTTTTTGGACTCCAGGTCCCAGAAATCTTCAGCCAATATGGCCAGAAAGGTACTCTCTACCTCAGTGCTTCCCAACCTTGGGTCCGCAGATGTCCTTAAGACTACAACTCCCAGAAATCCTGGCCAGCACAAGCTAGTGGTGAAGGCTTCTGGGAGTTTTAGTACAACATCTGGGGACTCAGGGTTGGGAGCCACTGCTCTACAGGGAGGTTCCATGGAGGTGACAAACTGTAATGGATGGCGGCCAAAAATCTGTGCATTCCTTCCAGAGTGCTCTTAAAGTCAAAGCAAATGCACACGTGTTTAATCAGCTATAAAGCGGAGTTAACTTTTAACAATAAAACGGGCAGCAGTGAGGGTAGGAACAAAACCCCGCTCCCCACCCCCTGCTGCTTCCAAGGTTTTATCTTTACCAACTCACTTTATTAAAGGCAAGCCGAGGGAGGGGGGAAATTACAATTTTTGAAGCCATCAAGCCCCAGGAAATATACGGCTGAGGAGGGGGACCCCACCAAAAGGCTCACGGGCACGCCAACTTCCCTTATAGCCAAACTCTGGGCCAGCCGTCTCACAAGACAGGAGTGGGACGCCCGTCACCTCAAGAGGCAGCAAAGCATTAAGGACGACAAGGCCTGTCCCTCCAGCAGGAGGAAGCCTGCTGGTGCTCCGGACGAGCCTGGCTGGCTACTCTCCAACTACAGCGAATGCGGCTGCCAGCTTGGCTCCCTAGAGCAGGATATTGGCAGACTTGGGAGAGCCCCACCCACGTGAAGAAACCCGACAGCATGTCATTGTTTGGAGGCAGCCACGCCTCCAGTGCCTTGGCCTAAGAAAGGACCTTTCCGAGCCAGGGCTGGCTCGGGGGAAGGCATCGAGCATGGCCACTCTCCCTCTTGTTCTGAGATTAAGAAAGGGGAAGAAGAAGAAGTGCAACTGGCATTTTTCTTCCTGCCTCAGGCAGGGGAAGAGACTGGGCCACCAGCTGGCCATCCCAAAGACTGCACCCTTAATAAGCTACACACGTGGCCCTTCGCAGCGCAAGAATGGGTGAGCAACACTCACTCGCTTACAACAGATCATCATGTCAACAACAGGTACCCACTCACTTTTTCAGCAGGAAAACCAGATTCATTAAAAACAGCACTATTCACTGAGATTCATGCAATCCTGGCTAAATTGACCTTGTTTACTTCAATCAGCTTTAAAGAGTCGGTCAAAAAATGCTCGTGGCAACTGCCCCCCCCTCGAAACATCCATCCCAGTGGAGTCACGACAAACTTGGTGTCCTCCTGCTGTGTGGGACTACACCTCCCATAATTCCTGGACACTGGCTATGCTGGCTGGGGTTGCTGGGAGGTTGTTGTTGTTGTTTTTTGGGGTGGGGAATCCAGAGTATACATGCCATGGGTTATGCACAGGACCTATATGTGCTTGACTGCCCTTGCCCCTTTAATAAAGAACACGGCACAAAATTCATCCTCTTGATCATCTGAAATAAGAGCTGGTGATACTATCTTTGATCAGCAGGGGCATACCCACACACAAAGCCTCATCTGTTTGTACAGGTGTACGGTGCTCCACCAGACTCACGACAGCCCCTTTAAACTGGTTTAACAGTCACTTCCTCTTCCAAAGCAACCACACCTCCAAACTACAGGAACAGAGGAATTCTCAACAGCTCGCCAAACTACAATCGCTAGAATTCTTCAGGCTAACCCTGTTTGCGATGGAGCAGTTTGCAGTTTACACATGGTTTCATTCTACCAGGACTCAGCAGTGACGTTTTAAGGCTAAAACATCTGTATCTACTTACCTGACAGTAAAACCTACTGAACTCAGTGAGGAGTGATTTTTAGACTGCATTTACAGAACTGCATGGTAAGTGATCCAAGACAAGGCAGAAAGCAGATTCTCAAAGGGTTCCCACTCTTTATCAAGAGCAGTAGTATTATGTTTTACATACCTCATAGGGATGAGGGAAGTGAGCAAGGATGCTTCTAGATGTGGAGGGCTGACCAGGCAGTAGGGTTTCACATTCCACAGAAGCTACAGTTTCATGATCTAAAACAACATGACGAAGAGGAGTGAGTAGGAGACCTCCTGAAATAGCTACCCAAGTGGGTTCCTTGCCAAAGAAAACCATTTCTTAAAGACAAAGGCCCCTCTATTCTTTCGCGTGTCAAGTGCACACCTCCGTCTTCAACCCGGAGGAAATGAAAGAAAGACTGTAAGGTTCAATGCAAACACAAGCTCTCTCAGGAGAAGTAAGCCCTTCTGAATTCACTGGGGTCTACTTCTGAGCACATATCCAAAGAACCTTCAAGGGCACTCAATGATCTCAAGGTAGCTAGAAATCAAAGGCTTCTAAGTCCTCAAGGCTTCAGCCAAAAGTGAGAAAAAAAATCCTAAAACCATGTACACCTAAAAACTCCTTTGTTACAGGAAATGATTATTTCTACTGTAAAATCAGGCAGGAAAATCCATCAGCTGAGTCCTTAAAAGTTACAAGGTTAATTCGATTTAACTTTAAAGTCTTCCTTGAACCCCCAAGACAGGGATCACTAGGGGAAAAAAAAATCCAGAAATAAAACTGAAGAAACTTCCGATTCTCACATTGTAAGGTCGCTTTTGTGCAGTGACTTCTCGTCTTTACTCTCACGAACAACTCCCGTCTCCCTTTCAAACCGCTGGAAGTACTTATCCAACCCGGAAAAGTTTAAATGGACAGCCTCCGTTCCCACCTTCCAAAAAATGCTCGCGGCAACTGTCCCCCCCCCCCCTCGAAGCATCCCTCCCAGTGGAGTCACGACAAACGTTGCCGAGTTACTTAGACGCAACCTTTCCTTTAAAAGGGATCGTGCCTTTCAGCACGAGCCAAGGTAAGTTCCACCAACTTCCACGCTAAAGGGCAAACAGGATCAAAGCCCCGATCCCACGCCCTTGACTCAAAAGCCGGAATCCGGCCCCTCTGCAAGTCCTCACGCCCCCTCCCCCCCCCCCCGGCCGCAGGTGCGCACAGGATCACACGACCCCGATCCTGCGCAATATTACGCAGAGGAAGGACGGCAGCCTGAGAGGTATGCCGTCTCCCTTCGGCCAATTCTTTTGCTCGCAACACACCTCCTTTGGGAGCCGACCTCGAAATCAAAGACTCGGAAGCCAAGCCACCTTGATTTAAGTTTTCTCCAACTCCACCCTTGTACCTGGAGCAGGGCGCACCCAGGCCTCCCACCTTTTTTTCCAAACAGCAACGCTCTTGTAGTCTTTTCCGGCTCGAATTCCCCTGCAGACCCGACGACACTAGCCACCGCGAGCGCTGCGCTGCCCCGCGCCGCTCCCTTCCGCGCTGCCCCATCCGGCCATTCCTCGCTCGTTCAGCAATTCCAGCAAGGATGTGGGGACGCTCTCGTTACTTCTTAAGACTGCTTGTTCCATCGCTAACGCTCCCGAAGGGAGGGAACGAGGCCACAGCCAATAGGCGCCCTCCGAACCTTCCCGAACAACCAATAGCGGCTGAGCTTCCCCATGAAAGATCAGGGGGCGGGCACGTGAAAGCCACGCGGGCTGGGTGGGTGGGGGGCGAATGGTAACTCCAGCAAATGATAAAGCCCATCTGCAGGGCACGGGCTTTTGGAATGGGACGTGGAGGTCCCAAGGTGACTGTGGGTCATCTGATACCAACAGAAGGACAGGGCTCCTTGGCTGAGGTTTTTTCCCCCTCCCCTCTGTCCTGTGAGCTTCTTCTAAATAAACCATTGGAAGAAATAATAATAATAATAATAATAATAATAATAATAATAATAATAATAATAATAATAATAATAATAATAATAATAATAATAATAATAATAATAATAATGGTTATTATTATTGTTGTTGTTATTGTTATTATTCAGCTCCAAAACCATGCACCTAAGCTAGCTTTCGATCCCACAGGACTCAGTATCACAGAGCGGGGTGATGATGGTGGAGGAAAAGAAACAGCAATTTGCGAAAAGCATGGCTAAGGCTCCAGAACTGGCTTGTGATATTTCGGGTTGGGGCGGAGTCTAAAAAAAGGTGCCAACCCACCCTTGTCTTCAGCTTATCTATAGGGACGACAAAGCTTTTTTTTTTTTTTTGGTTGGACTCCTAAATAGGGAAGCTGTTTATATTTTGACTCCCTTGTTCTAGCGGGGGAACAGGTGCGAGCGTTTGTGTGAAAACCCACAGGTACAGAACACTCCAATGACAATTGGTTTTCTCTTCATGAGGGTGTCTTTAAAATGCTATGCCACCCTTGTGGTTTCTCCTCATATTTATTTTTCTTGTTTCACACAGATGCAGCACCTATTTTTTTATTAGTGACTTCCTTGCACATGTGTGAATAGAAATAGAAACTCCAAATAGAAATGACATGGCCGCTCACACCAGTGTTTTTTGAGAGAAAGCATTAAGCTGCTGGTCTAGAGTCTGCTGAAACATGCTGCAATCCGCACAGCTGTAAGATCAAGAACCCTTAATTGTCCTGAAGGTGCCACACAATAGGTGAGTCTGATAAATAGTCTTCACATTTATCATCAGCTGACACAAAGTAGGTGACATGAATGTGTGAATGAATCCTGTGCACATATGAGTTCAGAACCAACAACTGGCAATTGCAGCTACGTATGACAAGACAGACGTACAGTATGCAACTCCTTCCTGGTTCCATGCCGAAAAATCGTGCAGGAAGCAGTGCTACTATCTGTCTGATATGCCTCTTTCCAATTGGGGGAGTTTAATGTTTTTAAAAAAGGCCACCTTCAATCCATTTCCTATTTTTTTTCCAAGGCTTTTGAATTGGTCAGTCAATTCAAGGACTGACCAAGGTTTCAGCTCTCAAGGATTTATCGAGGGCTTTTTCAGGTTTTGAATACTTTATTGCTTTATAGCCGATCAGGCTATATGCAAGAGCATGCATTAAACCTGTCTTAAATAATATTTGGTATCTATTGCAAGTACATATAAACAAACATAAAAAGGAATAAGATAAAA
The DNA here is from genome assembly GCF_051106095.1 of Pogona vitticeps. Taxonomy (NCBI): domain Eukaryota; kingdom Metazoa; phylum Chordata; class Lepidosauria; order Squamata; family Agamidae; genus Pogona; species Pogona vitticeps. Next base: position 196,156,500 of record NC_135784.1, on the reverse strand, counting down.
CAATACAGTAGTAATAAAATAAGCATTCTCAAAAAAGTATCAAAACATACAAGAATAACTTGAAGAACTTGTGAAGCAGGCACTACATTCCATCTTTCCATGCTTGTTTCCAGGTTTTAATTTGAGCAAAGCACACTCAGTTTATTTACTTACATGAATAAAAGCCATGATCTTCTGTTTTTAATTTAGAGCCTTGTTAGGTAAAGGTAAATGTTCCCTTTGACATTTTAGTCCAGTCGTGTCCAACTCTAGGGGGCAGTGCTCATCCCTGTTTCCAAGCCATAGAGCCAGCGTTTGTCCGAAGACAGTTTTCGTGGTCACGTGGCCAGCACGATTAGACACGGAATGCCGTTACCTTCCCACTGAGGTGGTACCTATTTATCTACTTGAATTTACATGCTTTCGAACGGCTAGGTTGGCAGGAGCTGGGACAAGCGATGGGAGCTCACTCCGTCACGTGGATTCGATCTTACAACTGCTGGTCTTCTGACCCTGCAGCACAGAGGCTTCTGCAGTTTAACCCACAGCGCCCCCACGTCCTTGTTTAGATAATGGCTAAAACCCTATTGTTTAGCATATTAAGTTGTGCTAAGCCCATTGAATCAGTGGGTCAAGTTTTCTCTAAGCTCCGTTGATTCAGTGGGCCTATTCTAGTGGGATTCATTATGCTAAGGGATAGGATTTTAGCCAATGTGACCAGTGGCAAAAATTAAAGTGCCTGCAAACATACATACCAAACACTAGCAGAAAATGTTTGCACTTGTGTGAGATGAAAGTATAAGCCTTCTAGGATCTTGGATGCCCTTTCCCCACCCCCCATCACTATTCCCTTTCCTGACTAATTTTTAAACCTGTCCTCCTGCATTTTGTAAAACTGCAAGCACATTTGATGGCCTGTATCATTTCTGCACAGGAGTACAGTAATGACATTCTAGCAGAACAAATCAAAATTCTATAAGGCTATCCTAAAAATGGGGAAAGTAAAAAAATATATAACTTTTAAACTGAGTTTACTGATCAATACCAAATTTGGCATAGTTGTAGGAGACCATCTGCTCTTGCTCTGTGCCATATTTGGGGAAATTTGGACAAATGATTTTTGAGTTATAATTCTTTAAACTGTTTTACTCCTGTTCAGAAATAGGCAACCCTAAACATCTCTAGATGTAAAATATATTGTATAAATTGAAATAATCTATCTGCTTATTTTGAAAGACAATAATTGGCTCTATATGCTTTAAATTTTTTTAAAAAAAGAATCCAGGCTGCAGGGGCTGAAATATTGATCCTTTTAAAAAGGCCTTTTAAAACAGAAAAACAGCCACTTTGTTACGGACTGAATATGCGTAGTGCAGGTTAGCTAGCAGGAGCTTCATGAAATCATAGAGTAATGGAGTTGGAAAGGGCCTATAAGGCCATCGAGTCCAAACCCCTGCTCAGTAAAGGAATCTAGTTTGAAGTATATCTGACATATGGGTGTCTAATTTTCTCTTGCATGCTTCCAGCATTGGAGTGCTCACCACCTCCTGAGGTAATTGGTTCCATTGTCATACTGCTCTAACAGTTAAGAAGTTTTTCCTGGTACTGAACCAAAATCTGGCTTCCTTTGAGCCCATATTATGTGTCCTGCACTCTGGGCTGATCAAGAACAGATCCTGCCCCTCCTCTGTATGACTCAAGTATTTGAATAGTGCTATCTTATCTCTGTTCGGTCTTCTTTTTTCAAGTCTAAATATGCCTGGTTCTTTCAGTCTTTCCTCATAGGGCTTGGTTTCCAGTCCCCTGATCATCCTTTCTGCCCTCCTCTGAACTTGGTCCAGTTGTCAGCATCCTTCTTAAAGTGTGATGTCCAGAACTGGACCCAGTACTCATGATCAGGCCTAACCAGTGCCAAATAAAGGGGAACTAGTACTTCATGAGATTTGGAGACCACACTTCTGTTAATGCATTCCTAAAATTGCATTTGCCTTTTTTTGTAGCCAAATCACACTGTTGGCTCAATATTCAGCTTCTGATCTACAACAATTTCAAGATCCTTCTCACTCACAGTATTACTGTGCCAAGTATTCTCCATCTTGTAACTGTGCATTTGCCCCCTCCCCCAAATACAGAACTTTGCACTTACTCCTATTAAATTTTATTCTGTTATATTCAGCCCAGTACTCAGTCTGTCAAGATTGAGATCAAATTAGTCTGGCAGGATTTGTTCTTGACGAATCTGTGTTGGCTTCTAGTTATTACTGCATTGTTTTCAAGGTGCTTGCTGATTCATTCATCTTGATGTAGAGCAGCAACTCAGCAAATACGAAAAGGTGGGTGGGTGGATTAAACTTGATTTAATATCATTTTTTCAGTCCAAAAAGGACAGCCAATCAGATACCCTAATTTAATCCATTTCACTTCTGTCCTAAAGGTTCAAGTAAATACCCAGGAATCATTTTGCAAAGAAAAACCCACTCTGGGTGTGATTTAAAATGAGATTTTGCAGTAAGTATACATATCTTTCCTTTTGCCTTCTCTCAGTTTCTGGATGTGTTGTGCTCCACTCTGGAGCATAAAAGACGCTCAGCCCTGATAGAAACTGGATGAGATTATGAGGGAATGATATCAGTGGTGTAGTGGAGCCAGGACCTAGAAAGTCAAAGACCCGAGGCTTTCTGATGAGCTGGAATGATGCCATCACCCACCAACCCCACACCACCCGCCTTTCTCCCTGGCTTCCCTATTCCTCTGAGTTTAGCCCCAATCTTCACAATTAAGGGGGAGAGACAGGGATTTTCTAGGGACTGTTGTTGCAAGTTATCCCTGCTGTAAGACAAAATATTTGCAAGTGGTTTGGTATTGTAAGGGCACTTACGAACCATTAACCTTACAGGAGATCTGCTTCTAATCTGTGGACATGGACCCATCTAGTTAATTTTATTTTGGGGCACTCCTTCAGTTCACCTGCACTTTCAAATTTACCACTACAACACTGCTTGAATATTATGACAATCCTATTTATGTACATGTACATATTTGTTTGTTTATTATATTTTTATTCCAACCTTTCTTCTTTAAAAGAACCCAGAGTGGCTTATCTAGATAGCAAGGCAGCTTGCAGTCCAAACAGGGAGGATTGCCCCCACCTCACCCCACCCACCCCGATACTGTACAAGGTGCCCCCCTGCTTGGCCCATAGTCTGCCTAGGTAAAGGTTCCCCTTGACATTTAGTCCTGTCATGTCTGACTCTAGGGTGCGGTGCTCATCCCTCATTCATTCATTCATTCATTCATTCATTCATTCATTCATTCATTCATTCATTCATTCATTCCCCACCTATCTGGTCATTGCAACCACTCTAGGCGGCTTACAACATACAATACAACACAAATATAATAAACAATTATAACACAATTAAACAATTCTACAAGATGGAAAACATATGAAATAAATCAAATAGAGAGAGGAGGGGAGAGAATCAGGAATTAACTGGGGTGGGGGAAGGCCTGCCTAAACATCCACGTTTTTAATTGATTTTTAAAAGTACCCAGCGAGGAAGCAGCGCGAATCTCCGGAGGCAGATTGTTCCAAAGGCAAGGAGCCACCGCCAAGAAGGCCCGGTTTCTTGTTTTTTCCTTCCGGGCCTCCCTCGGCATCAGACTCCTCAGCCTCACCTCCTGACTCCTGACTTGTTTCCAAGCTGTAGAGCCAGCGTTTGTCCATAGACAGTTTCTGTGGTCACGTGACCTTCCCACCATGGTGGCAACCTATTTATCTACTCGCATTTTTACATGCTTTCAAACTGCTAGGTTGGCAGGAGCTGGGACAAGCGACGAGCGCTCACTCTGTTGGGTGGGTTCGATCTTACGACTGCTGGTCTTCTGACCTTGCAGCCCAGAGGCTTCTGCAATTTAACCCACAGTGTCACCACATCCCCTGAATAGTCCGCCTACAATGGGTAAAAATGCACACATACCCACACACCCATCAGAAGAGTCCACCATCCTCTGAGGCCAGCTGTGGCCGTGCTTTACCACTGGCCGTGCTGGATAGAACTGATAGGAAATGCTACCCAGCAAAATCTGAAGGATCATGCATTGCTCGTCCCTGATTAAAAATAATGAGGCACAATGTCTGCCAGAGTAAGCTTCTGCAGGATCAGGCCAATAGACTAACTCGGAACCACTGTTTCAGGAAAGGGTCTGTCACTGTTGGTTCCCTTCATTTTTAAAGCAGAATTTTACCAGGCCTTCAGGCTGGGTATTAGGGCTCTCGTGGCTTGACCTTGACCGATTAGCAGTGTCTTCCAATGTTCTGTTCAGGTAGGATGGGCGAGTGATGTTGACTATGTGCTCTGCCCTTTGGACAAGAGGGAAATATCAGAAACAGCATGTCGTTGGTGGTGTGATTCTGATGTCAGAAGAAGCCAAACCACTTTTATTTTTCTGACCTCCCCACCCCCCCAATTGAAAGCAGCCTCCAAGTTTCACAGCTTGTTTAACTCTTTCTGTTCAGAATCTTTTTCTACTCAAAATCCATTTAGCCACTTTGGACCCCCTCAAGGGAGTAAAACAGTGGGTGTCTGTGAGGGGGGACAAATCGGGCACTGCTAAATTTGCCTATTATTTTAATGGACACACACAGATACAATTCTATCAATGACGGTCCCATATGCTATGCGACTTTGTTCCTCCTTGGAAAAATAATTCCTGTCGACCTCCTTGATAGGCTGATTTGCTTTCTTTGCCACAGATGAAAAAAGAGCTGAGTGGGAGATTTTGAAAAGAAAAATGACCAGAGGGTGAAGGACTAAGCACTGCCACTTGGGCACTTCACCCATCCCACTCTGTTCTTCCACGCAAGAGGGTTACCAAGTCTTAGGGTGCCAGCCAAGGACTTAGGGAATTCCTGTGCTTCTCTGGGTCTCCAAGCAGGGACACCAGTCTCAGGATGCTAGGTAAGGAGGAGGTCTGGATCTTTGGTTTGGAAGGTGGTTTTAAAGTGTGGCCATCTCTCTCCACTCATTCTGCACTGGCACCGGGCTCTCTGATTCCGTGTAGAAGTGATTCCAGGTAGAGAAGTCTGAATGACAGCTTCTTCTTCTTCTTCTTCTTCTTCTTCTTCTTCTTCTTCTTCTTCTTCTTCTTCTTCTTCTTCTTCTTCTTCTTCTTCTTCTTCTTCTTCTTCTAGGGATAAGGGAAGGAGTACTAAATGACAGCTTCTGGAAGAAACTCGTAAAGTTACTTGTCACTTCTCGGCAACAAAGTTGCCGTTGTCTTTATCGCTGCTCCAATCATGCAATTATTTATTGCATCTTTATTAATCTGCTGCCTTACCATTGACAAAAAGCCAGGCATACACAGAGGGATTCTCTTATTCCCCCTGGAGTTAGCTTTCTTTTCTTATTTAAAATACTTTTACCCCACACTTCTCCTTAAAAAGGATTCAAGGTAATATTAAAAAAGCTAAAAAGAGTAAGTATGCAAATATTTTAACAGAATCAAACAGCTTTGTGGTGCAGTGGTTAAACTGTAGTATAACAATCAAAACTCTGCTCATTGTCAGCATTTGATCCCAACAAACTCTAGCAGCTGGCTCAAGGTTCACTCAGTCTTCCATCCTTCTGAGGTTGGTAAAATGAGTACCCACCACACTGGGAGGGGGGCAGTGTGTTGTCTGTATAATTGTAAACTGCCCAGAGAATGCTTTAAGCACTAAAGGGCAATATATAAGCAGTACACCTTTTTGGTCAAAAATTTTGGTCACAAAATCAACACCAAAAACAGTAAGGCACAACAATCCATTTAAACACCCCACTCAGGCAGCCGGTCGCTGAGGAAAAGCTTGCCTGAAGAGAAGGATATTTGCCTGCTTGCAGAAGAACAGCAAAGATGGGGCCAGCCTAGCCTGATGTGAGAGGGAGTTCCAAAGCCTGGGAGCAGCAACAGAGAAGGCCCTCTCCCATGTTCCCGCCAAATGGGCCTGTGAAGGTGGTGGGACTGAAAGAAAGGCCTATCCTGGTGATCTTAACTCCTAGGCAGGTTCATAAAGGGAGATGTGATCCTTGAGACAGCTTGGATTCAAGCCATTTAGGCCCTTTATAGGTTAGAACCTACACTTTGAATTGTGCCAGGAAATGGGTCGGCAACCAGCGGAGCTGCTGTAACAGGGGAGTTATATGTTCCCTGTGACTACTCTGTTTTCCCGAAAATAAGACCTAACCTGAAAATAAGCCCTAGTATGATTTTTCAGGATGCTCGTTATATAAGCCCTACCCCAAAAATAAGCCCTAGTTAAGTGAAACCCCGCCCTCCACCACTGTGCAGCAACCAGAAGATGACATCAGTGTCTTTGAATAAACATAGATGGTTGTAAATGAAAAAAATAAAACATCCCCTGAAAATAAGCCCCAATGCATTTTTGGAGCAAAAATTAATATAAGACCCTATCTTATTTTCGGGGAAACACAGTAGCTCCAGTCAACAATCTGTAGCATTTTGTGCTCCTTTCCACAACCATCTGGCTCTCGGTTCTGAGGTGTCGCCCATGGGCAAGAATGCTGCTTCCTTCCTCAGACAATGATGTTGCCCAAGCCAGTATTTTAAAATGACAGCCTTAACTTGTAGGTGCCAGTGTGCCAAGCTTTGGGGAGTCTCTCTGACGATTTATTTTTCTCATTTCTGGGCTCCAGAGAATGCCAGTAAAAGCAGTGGTTGCTGTGTTTGACAAGGACATCTCTTGTTCCTAATCGTAGTGCAACCTCTCCGTCCAGAGGTCATTAAGCCCCAATAGACTTCCGGTTCGCTTGGAGGTCAGAGTGCTCTCTTAATTTGTGCTTTATCAAGCACTGTCCTTCTTTACTATTCTGGAATGGGGAAAATTTTTATCAGCATGATGGCATGAATGGACTTGTTGGCAAACACGTAATATTTTTTCTAAATGCAAGCATCTAAGGTTGCCAACTGTTCTCCTGGCAGATCTTTTGTGCCTTTAACAGACGCCAGTCATTTGACTGCCTTATCTTGTCCCGACACAGAAATGAAGTAATAATAGAGATGAGAGAACCAGTGTAGTAACAGTGATATTGAAATATACTGTTAATTAGGAACCCAAAGATTTGTTAGGCAACCTAAGGAAAGAGACTGTTTTCTCAGTCTACAAAATGGGAGTAATACTAATAGCACTGTTTGGTTTTAAAGAATATTGAGAGACATAATGTAGGTGATAGGTTTTGTCACACCTATTCTACAGCAGTCTCTAATGCTATATAAATAAATATGTTATTTTGGTTGACTTTGTATCTGAGGGGAAAATAGGAACCTTCCAAGGAGTACATCTTCATCCCGCTTATACAGTATTGTTTTCAGACAATGACCAAAATCTTATTGCTTATCACAGTAACTACCACAGCACTAGAAAAGGCCCATTGAATCAATGAGGATTGGGTGAGTCGACTCGTCCATATATTTCAATGATTCAAATGGGCCTACTCTAACTGTGACTTATTTGAGGATAATTTGAGCAGCCCATTTGAATCAATGGAACTTATGGACGAGTTGACTCACCCAATCCTCATTGATTCACTGGGCCTGTTGTAGTGTGATTTACTATGCTAAGCAACAGGATTTTGGCCAAAGTGATCTTTCTGCTCCAGCCACCAGCTGCAATCTGTTTGGGTTAATCTGCAAAGTTTAGCTCAGTTTTATTCCTGACAAAAGTGTTTATGTCTTTAATAGTCAACTGCCATGTGAGCTGGTGTAGATTCTTCCAGTGAAGCAGCAATAGTTAGACACCTGAGAGAATTGCCAAGGCGTGTAGTCCAACAACATCTGGAAGGCAACACTTTATCTATTCCAGCACGCTTGCAAAGGTGTCATGCAAATGAACTTGCCACAGGATTGGCTTTAGCAACAACAACAATGTGCCATCAAGTAAATTCTGACTTATGGTGACTTTTTTCAGAGTTTTCTAGGTGGAGAATACTCAGAAATGGTTCACCGTTCCTTTCTTCTGGGGGCATCCTGGGACTGTGCAGCTTGCCCAAGGCCACACAGGCTGGTTCTTCTCCCAAGAGGCACATTAGGAAATCAAACTCCCAACCTCTGGCTCTGCAGCTAGATATCTAACTCACTGAGCTATCAAGCCAGCAGGATTAGCTGTACATACACAACAATCTCAGTGCTAGTTTCACATCAAGACGAGATTGATCCGTACATGCCGGATTTGCAGGTTCAGCATTTCTACCGTATTTGCCGACCTAGAAGGCGACCGGCCGTATAAGACGACCCCTCCCAACAGGAAGAGCCTGGGCAGATGGAGGCAGGAGGAGGAGGAGGAGGAGGAAAAGGGAAACGGGCGGGTGGCGGGCGGCGGGCGAGTGAGCCCAAATGAAGTGCACCCAGCGTACAAGACGACCCCCCCACTTGGAGGCATGTTTTTTGGGTCCAAAAAGTCATCTTGTACACCGGCAAATATGGTAGTTACTGTATAAGGATCTTAACAGTAGTCAACGAAAGACCCACATGTGAGATGGCTGGGAACTGCTAACAGGCAGTCACTGTGGACAGTCAGATTTGAGAACCAGGATGGTAGAATGGATACACTGTTTGACTAGCAGGAGTGGGACATCTGGTTTTATATCCTCAGTGAAGTGTGATGTTTTCACAAGGGGTATCTTTTGTTACTGTACTGGGATATGACAATAGTGACAATTAGATGATGCAAAGTTTTCTATAGTACACCCTGGCACTTTGGGCTGGCTGAAACTTCTTCACATGGAAATGTTTAATAATTCAGGTGCATTGCATGTGACCACTCAGCAGAGGTTAAAATGAAGTACATTTCTCCCCATAGTACATCACATACTCTTCTGCCATTATCACTGACTTCTTTGCTGCTGGCCCCCTTTTTCATTGTTCAGTTTACAGCGTGATATAGCGCTGAATTGTCAAGACTTGGCCACCAAATCACTTAAACTAATTTTTAAAAATATTTTTAAAAGGTGTTTACTCTACTAGTATGAACCTGAAGAAAGTAGTTGAAGCATCACACCAAGCCCCATTAAGATGTCATCCTCAATGTGATCAGAATACTGTACACCCTAAAACTGCCCCAAAGGAATGATATAGGTGCTCACACAAGCTGGGAAGCAAGACAAAACAATGGCTGAAATCCTGTTGCTTAATGTAGTCAATCACAACTAGAATAGACCCATTTGAACCAATGGAATGTATGGAGGAGTTGACTCACCAAATCCCCACTGATTCAATGGACTTGTTCTAGTTATGACTTATTGTTGAGTTATTGCAGCTTTGTATGCTGTCTTTAGTAGGTTTGGATGGGAGAGACCAGGCTGAGCTGGAGTGGCTGTCAATCAATCCAACAGTAACCAATTGTTCCTTCACTGCCTCTTATTTCAAAGGGAGCCATGCCTCTCTGCTTAAGTGCCCTTTCCCCCCTCTTTTTGTCTTCAGTAGAGAGTTTGCAGTTAGCAGTGTGTGCAGTAAGGCTGGAGTCTGCAGATGTCTGCTGGAAGCAGGCTGGGAGTCCATTGCTGTAAGCAGTCATTTTTTTTCTGCAGTGTGCTGTTTTGGATCTGTCCAGCACTGTGAGTAAAAAACCTTTTTTATTGTTTTCCTTATCAACATTTCAGAGTGAGTTATTGAGACTGTAAGTGCCAGTTGATGAACAAAAAAAGGGGTGGTCTACTTGAAGTTAATTCTGCTTTATAAATCCCTGCATCCCTGCACTTCTGCTGCACAGCTGGAGGGCACATATAGAGGAGTTTGACCCAAAACGCAGCAACTCTTATAAAACCAAGCAACATGATTTTAGCCAATGTGTGTGGAAATTCTTTAATTTCAAAAGAAATTTCAAAAACTTGAAAAATGTACTACATATTTGTGGAAAAATACAAGATCCATTTGTGATCATAGTTCCATTGTGTAGTTCAGGGGTCAGGGAACTTATTTATCTTCCCCCCCAAAAAAAAATTTATATATGCTGACATTACCCTGCCCCCTGCCAGCACCGCCCCTCCGCTCTCGCCATCCGCGGCCGACCCCGTCTCTGCCCTTGCCTGGTAGCTGCGGCTGCTGCCTGAGCAGCCAGTCTGGAATCTCCGCACCGCGGGGAAAGTGTGTCCTTGGTGAGGGGAGGCGGGCACCACAGGGCCGGCAGTTCCACCAGCCATGAGCTCAGGTAAGGCGGGATGGGAAGGGGGCCTCCTCACCAGCACACCAGGTGGGCGGACACGGGCAGGAAGGAGAGCCCTGGCCAGGGCTCCACTGGGCAAAGAGTCCAGCTGGCCTGGTCCACCACCCCTCCCCCACTTTGGAGAGAAGGAGGGCAGGCATGTGCCCTTGTGCAGTTCCTCACAGGGGCTTGCCCTCCCCGCGACAGAATGCCCACCTACACACAGCCTTATCGGAAATAAAATGCCTGGGGGCATTGAGGACGGTTGCGCTGCCGTGACCATACCCATTACCCCCAGGATTTTCATTTTTACCCCATTTGGGGTAATTTACCCCTGTTTCCTGACCACTGGTGTAGTTAATGCAACAAACAACCCCCCCAAAACCCACCCAAACCAGGTGGAACTGCAAACAACTCAACAAATATCCATGTAGTCACTCCCAAACTAGGATTCCAATTCCCACTGTGCTTCCAAACTTCCTACTGTGCTTCCAAACTTCCCCAAAAATAAGACAGGGTCTTACATTAATTTTTGCTCCAAAAACACATTAGAGCTTATTTTCAGGGGATGTTTTATTTTTTCATGTACAACGATCTACATTTATTGAAATACATTCATATCATCTTATTCTGGTTGCTGCACAAGGGTGGAGGGTGGGGTTTCACATAATTGGGGCTTCTTTTTGGGGTAGGGCTTATATTATGAGCATCCTGAAAAATCATACAAGGGCTTATTTTCATGTTAGGTCTTATTTTCAGGGAAACAGGGTATGTGACTTTGGTCACCATCTCTCTATCTAATTGGTTTAGCTCCTTTGTTTTCTTTTGTCTGCAAAGGAGGGATGGGCTTGAGATGTTGTTCCTAAGTATGGTTTTATACATAGCAGACAGTTTTTTAAAACAACTTAAAGAAAAAGAAAACAAAGCCTTCCGGTCTTCTACCCATGTTTTGTCCAAGTCATGTAATGATCTTGAAGTTTCATCTTTTAAATATTTGGGAGTAGTCTTCCATTCTACCAGTAGTAGAAAAGCCCATGAGCACCACGCTGCTGATGTGGCACAAAGAAGCAAAAGCAAAGCAAAGTGTGCAGCTTATATACCGCCTCATAGCTCTTCAAGCATTCTCTGGGCGGTTTACAAGTTAAAGATGCAGGCTATACATTGCTCCCCCCAGCAAGCTGGGTACTTATTTTACTGACCTCAGAAGGATAGAAGGCTGAGTCAATCTTGAGCCAGCTACCTGGGATTGAGCCCTGGGCCATGAGCACAGTTTTGGCTGCAGTACAGCAGTTTAACCACTGTGCTGCGAGGCTCTATGAAGCCCATTAGCTATACTGTACTTAAATTCCTCAAGTCAAGAGGCGGTCACTATATACCTGCAGCACTTAAACTGTTTGAAGCCAGGTCAATAGCCCAACTACTGTATGGAGGCCAGTTAGGCCCCCTTTCCAATTTTGTACCACTAGAGCTTGTGCAATTCAAATTTATAAGTCCGGCCCTACAGGTTCCAAAATGTGTCTGTAATGCCACTCTGGGACTAGAGCTGGGCCTTATGAAAATGGAGGCCAGGGTGTGGGTGGTCATCCTTAATTATTGACTTAGATTATCTCTTCACCCTTTGGGCCTGGCCCCACCAACCTTAAGAGATGATTTTAAGTCCATCTGGAAAAGGGCTGTGGTATCAAAAATTTCATCCCTGGGTTTTCCCCAAGTCTCCAACTCAGCATGGGATATGATCAGGCCAAAGTGCTCATTAAACAGCAGGTACTAGAGAGCGACAACTGGATTTAGCCAGATCTCCAACTTTTATTATCAATGAATCCAGTAGGTATCTTGCCTCCCCTATGATATATTTATCCAAACTTGAGATACCAATCCGTCGGAGGGCTTTTACCCTGGCACAATGTCATGCCCTCCCCTCAGATGTCCTTGAGGGCTGATATCGGAGGATTCCCTACTTGGAGACACAGTGCCCCTGTGATTCTGGCCACATAGACTCAAGAGTGCAAGTTGTAGCGTTCACCCTAAGTTATGTAATAAGTTATGTATTATTCATGAGTTCTATGCTAATGAGGTTAAGAGGTGGGGCCGAAAGGGATGTTAAAAGACGGAGCCTGAGAGGAGAAGTCAGTTAGTCAGAGTCTGTGTTAGGTATCAGAGAGAGAGAGAAGGATAGTTTGGGGTCTGAGGAGTGATTAGTCTGAGTGTAAACTGTGATAATTACTACAGAAGGTTAATATTGAAGCTTGATGAAACTTGAAGAATGTGCTTATGAATTGTTCCAGAAACCAACTATAATCAATAAACCTGTTCTATTAAAAAGTCAGTACTGAATGAACCTTCATCTTTTCTAAGTAAAGTAAGTTGATAAGGAGAGCAACTGGTGGCAGTGTTTCAAGAGGTGTTTTGGTTTGCCTTTGTGAAATCTGTGTTTAGTGAGACAAACAGGGGCCACAGAGCAAACACCACAATTGGTGTCCAGCGGCGGGATACAAAACAATCCAGTAAAGCCAGAGTTTGAAAGTGATTTTTTTAAATAGTGGGTACCTTTTTAGTCAGAGGTCTGTGGTGAAGAAGTGGATGATCTGCTAGAGCTTTTGTGGAAAAGCTTAGTGGTGGGGCTTCTGATCCCAGATCTGGGGAACTAAAGATAGAGAACGACTCTGAAGGAAAAATTCCTGTTTATTTACCTCAGGAGTTGAGAGACCAGCGGCTAGCTTAGATCCAAGGCCCTGAGAGAAGGGAGCACTTGTGGATAAAAGCAGAAGCCAGAGGTCAGAGCAGATCTGAGGAGATAGAAGAATCAAAGCAGAGGCTTGAGATATAAAATTATTTCAGTGACTGGAATTAAAAGCAGAAAGACAGGTCCTTTTAAAAATCAGTACAAACACTGAAAACTAATTCTCTCAGAAGTAAACATGCCCCCCAAATATAGGCAAAAGGGGAGTCGTGAGGCAGAAATTTTACCTAAAGAAATGGAGGGGAATGGAGACCCATTAACTCCAAAGGAAAAGGAGGAAACTGATGAGGGTGCCTCAGAGAAACAAAGGGATTTAAGCTCCCAAGATTTTGAGAAATGGAAATTACAACAAGAATTTAAATTGAGGGAACTAGAAATCAAGGCCAGGGCTGAAGAGAAAGCTCAGGAGCTCAAAGCTGAGCAAGAGGCCAGACAAAGAGAAATGGAATTAAGACGAAAAGAAATGGCATTAGAGCAGGAAAAAAGACAAATGGAATTTCAATTAGAGATGAAAAGATTGGAATTAGCTTCCCAAAATAATAGTAATAACAATAACAACTCTAGTGAGGAAAATCTCTCAAAAATCAATCTAAATAAATTTCCCCAGTATAGGAAAGAAGAATGCCCTGAATCTTTCCTCATTTCATTTGAGAGAGTATGCTGGGACTTTGATATCAAGGATGATGAGAGGATGATAATTCTGAGATCACAAATAAGTGGATATTTAGCTGAGTTTTATTCTCAGATGCCTCTGGAGCAAGCTAGAGATTTTGAGGTAAAATTTAAAGGTTCCCCTTGACAATTTTTGTCCAGTCGTGTTCGACTCTAGGGGGCGGTGCTCATCCCCGTTTCCAAGCCATAGAGCCAGTGTTTTGTCCGAAGACAACCTTCCGTGGTCACATGGCCAGTGCAACTTAGACACGGAACGCTGTTACCTTCCCACCGAGGTGGTTCCTATTTATCTACTGGCATTTGCATGCTTTCGAACCACTAGGTTGGCCGGAGCTGGGACAAGCGACGGCCACTCACTCCGTCGCGTGGATTCGATCTTACGACTGCTTGGTCTTCTGACCCTGCAGCACAGGCTTATGCAGTTTAGCCCGCAGCGCCACCGCGTCCCCAGAGATTTTGAAGCCTATAGAAAAATTCAAGATTTGGCATAAATGCAGAACACCTTAGGAGAAAATTTCATTCCCTTACCAAAAAGCCTGAAGAATCTTATTCTCAGTTAAGGGCTAAACTTACTCACTGTTTGGACAAATGTTCACTTTTCTAGAACAAATGAAAAATGTGATTGGGTTAGAACAATTTTATTCTGTTTTGCCAGGGAAATTGTATTACTTAAAGACAAAAATCCTAAAAATCTATCAGAAGCAGGTGAAACGGCAGATTCCATAAGTGAGATTCGAAACCCAAAGTTCTCTGAGATAAAATTTAACAGATCAAACTGGGACAACAATAAGAATAAAAATTGAATAAAAATTACATCAGTAAAACATCAGGGAAAGAAGGCCAGAGTAGTGCCTCTCCTGAGTTGCCAAGGCCTGGTCCGCCAAAGCGAATGAACTCTGAGGAAAAGTTTAACAGATCACCTCAGTGTGATCGAAGGACTTATAGACAGTGCTATAACTACGGTGAGTTTTGGCATATTCAATCAAATTGTATGAAAAACCAAAATAAAAATGGAAAAGAGGATGATAATCAGACCAACAAAGCTTGCTGTTTAAAACCTGTGGAGGCCACTGAAGGAAGTTGTAACAATGGTGGTTCTGTCCCCATGGCAACTAGCATGACTGAGAATTCTGATCTGCCACTAGCCAGGGTCGTTCAGTGTTTTCTTGTAAAGACAGAAAATGATTTACAGAACCTTTGTGAGGAAATTCTTATTAATGAGATGTCTTATGTGGGAGTTGATACCTGTTCGAACATAACCCTGTGTCATCCTGATGTGGTTCCTAAAGAACAAATACTTCCAAACCAAACTGATACAATCAAGGGAATAAGTTCTACTCCAGTGATTTTACCTATGACTAAAGTAAAGTCCTTAAAGAAATGGGAGTGCCGGAATTAAGATTGCCGGAAGAAATATCAACAACCTCCGATATGCAGATGATACCACTCTGATGGCAGGAGGAATTAAAGAACCTTGTAATGAGGGTGAAAGAGGAGAGTGCAAAAAACAGTCTGAAGCTCAACATCAAAAAAACTAAGATCATGGCCACTGGTCCCATCACCTCCTGGGAAATAGAAGGGGAAGACATGGAGGCAGTGACAAATTTTACTTTATTGGGCTCCATGATCACTGCAGATGGAGACAGCAGCCACGAAATTAAAAGACGCCTGCTTCTGGGGAGGAAAGCAATGACAAATCTTGACAGCATCCTAAAAAGCAGAGACATCACCTTGCCAACGAAAGTCCGCATAGTCAAAGCTATGTTTTTTCCTGTAGTGATGTATGGAAGTGAGAGCTGGACCATAAAGAAAGCTGACCGCCGAAGAATTGATGCTTTTGAATTGTGGTGTTGGAGGAGGCCCTTGAGAGTCCCCTGGACTGCAAGGAGAACAAACCTATCCATTCTAAAGGAAATCAACCCTGAGTGCTCAATGGAAGGACAGATCCTGAAGCTGAGGCTCCAGTACTTTGGTCATCTCATGAGAAGAGAAGACTTCTTGGAAAAGACCTTGATGTTAGGAAAGTGTGAAGGCAAGAGGATAAGGGGACGACAGAGGATGAGATGGTTGGACAATGTCATCGAAGCTACCAGAATGAATTTGACACAACTCCAGGATGCAGTGGAAGATAGGAGGGCCTGGCGTGCTCTGGTCCATGGGGTTACAAAGAGTTGGACACGACTAAACGAAGAAAGTAAAGATAAACTATAGAGACTGGTTTGGAATTTGGGATGTGGCAATTTCTGATCAAATTCCGGCACCTTGTTTAATCGGGCTAGATCTAACTAAGCATGTGCAGAGTGCTTTTGGGGTAACATGTGCCCTGGGAGAGCAGTTAACAATCCCTGAGGGAAAAATGGAATCCCTAATCTCTGAATCAGAAAGCTTGTTGTTAGCCATGCTTTCTAAGGCCCACTTGACTTTGCTCTCCAGAATGTCTGGCTCAAGGTCAGCAACCACACTATCTGGGTTGTCCAGGACATCCAGATTTTTCTGGTATAATTATTCTGTGTATTCTTGCCACCTCTTCTTGATGTCTTCTGTTTCTGTGAGGTCCCTACCATTTTTGTCCTTTATCATGTCCATCTTTGCACAAAAGGTTCCTCTAATATCTCCAATTTTCCTGAACAGATCTCTGGTTTTTCCCTTTCTATTCTTTTCCTCTATTTCTTTGCACTGTTCGTTTAAGAAGGGCCTCTTGTCTCTCCTAGCTATTCATTGGAAGTTTGCATTCAATTTTCTGTAACTTTCTCTATTTCCCTTGCATTTTTTTCCCTTCTCCTCTCTGCTATTTCTAAGGCCTCATTGGACAGCCACTTTGCTTTCTTGCCTTTTCTTTTCTTTTGGATGGTTTTTGTTGCTGCCTCCTGTACAATGTTACGAGCCTCCATCCAAAGTTCTTCAGGCACTCTGTCCACCAAATCTAGTTCCTTAAATCTGTTCTTCACTTCCTCTGTGTATTCATAAGGGATTTGGTTTAGATTATACCTGAGTAGCCCAGTGGTTTTTCCTACTCTCTTCAGTTTAAGCTTGAATTTTGCTATGAGAAGCTGATGATCAGAGCCACAATCAGCTCAGGTCTTGTTTTTGCTGACTGTATAGAGCTTCTCCATCTTTGGCTGCAGAGAGTATAATCAATCTGATATCGGTATTGCCTATCTGATGATGTCCATGTGTGGAGTCACCTCTTGTGTTGTTGGAAAAGAGTGTTTGTGGTGACCAGCTTGTTCTCTTGACAAAACTCTATTAGCCTTTCTTCTGTTTCGTTTTGAACTCCAAGGCCAAACTTATCCAGAGTCTGCCCAAAACCTTTTGCTGTCTGAAACAAAGGCCAGGATGGTGTCCCCTTCCCCATTCAACGTCCAGAAGCTGACTAGACAGCCAGTGGATCTTCCTATTTCAAAACTGGCAGTACGGGACGATATCTTATGGCAACAGCCCTATTTTAGGGCTGCCTGACAAAGGTGATAGCCTGCTGCTGTCCTATATCATCTGCTGCCTGAGGTGTTGGCCTAGTCAGCAGGCCATCAGGAGAGCCTACTAGTAGTGCCAGGATTGTGACTAAATCTTTGATAGAGTTGTGCTCTGTTGTTGCTGCTTTACCCATTCCAAAAATCATGAGGGTACTAAAGTTCCTTCACTGCTGGCCATGACCAATCACTATTTACACATTGCATCATTCCTAATCAATTATCAGTTTAGGTGGACGGGGAAAGGAGATAAGAAGATTTTTTTGAGATGGGGGAAGACAAAGGTACCCCTTAACTCGGAGGGGTACACGTTAAAGTCATATGTGACCGGAGGATTTTTTTTCTCATCCTGTCTTCCACTGCCTTATCAGAATTTCCAGCCAGGCACATTCTCTGTGATAATTTTTGGGCCAAGTTCTCAAGATCTGTGCAAAGACCTTTACGTGTTGCATCATTATGAGCAAGTGCCAGCTCTCTGAAATTTGGCAGCTATTTAAAGAATGACCAGCTCAAACAGGTGCCGTTGCCTCCAAGTCGCTGGATGTGATTGGAGCCTAAATTTACATTGTTATAGGCTTTCCCCCAAGGTCTGTTCTAAACTGGTACATACGTGGAAGCTGATAAGTTAATTTTAAACAGGGATTTCATAATATGAGTATGCCCTTTAAACTCACTCACTATTCTGCAGTCACAGACCCAAATTAAAACAGTATAACACTTAAAAAAAGCTAAGAAAATAATTATTAAAACATACACATATTTAGGAAAAAGCAGGTAATTAAATTAATACAGCCTTTTTACAAGACCTTACAACAGAAAACGAAAGTTTCACCATGGACTGTGTGATTGTTTGGTCTGTAGTTGCTAACAAATACTCTAAGAACCATGTGAGTGGCCTTCGAGGACATTTCCTCAAAATGGGACAGAGAAGTCTGCTATGTTCTTCTCTGGGGAGGCAACATTTAGACAAGACATGAGCCAGCTACTTCATCTCTACAGGGGCACAGCCGATCTTCCTTGGGACTGCTACAGTAGGACCCTTCCGATACTGCTGAAGGGAGACAGTTAAATCTGGCCTTGGAGAACGCGTGACAGTACTTGGGGATGGCGTGCTTATCCAGATATCCAGCATGCTTAGGAAACTCAAATTTCAAGCCAAAATGTGTTAGTAAGCAAGAGCTGTGAGCATTTGATAGAGAATATTTCAAATCCATGTCTCTGGTTTGTTGTTCTAAGGGCCTGGACTCACCAGGCAAATGTTTCCGGCTTCACAATTCAAACAATACATTATACACTGCTACTGTAGAGATATGTCACAGAAGTCCTTTGAGCGCTAAAGCCCCTAACCCTTGCATCTTATGACTTGGCTTGGTTTCTTGAGCTCTTTCCTCTATTGGTTGCTTCCAGATCTGTTAGGCTGTAGTTTGGATTATGTGGACTGGCTTTATGGGGAGCTGGTGGTCATGTGGTATATGTATTGGTGGGAATGTTTACATTGTTTTGAACTGTGTTGCTACATTACTTTCTTTTTGAAACATTATCTCAGGCTACATTGCTCTGTAATTTTTAATCAATTCATTTTTTCTGCCGTTCCTTGGGGCAATCAGGCCCTCTCTTGTCCCTTTTTGTTTTCAAAATTACAAAAGTGATATATTGATAGAGCCTTCTCTTCCCCTTTCCCTTACCTCCTTTACTCACTCATCTGTTTTTCCTCATTTCCCTTCATCTCTGTTTGTCTTCCAATTCTTGGTTTTCCCTTTCCTTTTCCTTTTTGAACAGCGTCAGGAGGAGGAAGTGGGTTTTAAAAGACTTGCGAAGTATTATGAAGAACAGGTTTTTAAAAAAGAGAGAGAGAGAGAGGAGATGCTAATACGATGCCCTTTTCTTTACAACTCAGAGCAGAAAATGTACCTGTAGCGTTCCCCATTATGATGTCAATGGTTCATGTTATGTTATGTTAATTGTTCATGCATATTCATGTTGCTGAGAGGCGGAGCCCAGGAGAGATGTTATAAGAGGCAGAGCCTGGGAGAAGATGGTCAAAGTAACAGAGTCAGAGAGAAAGAGTCAGTGGGAGTCAGGGTATGAGTAGAGGGAGAAAGTGGATAGAGCATGGAGTATGAGTAAATCTGAGGTGTGATTAGAGTTAGGAGTGTATTATCAAATAGAAGATTGTTGTTAATAATAAATTTACCTAAAGAAGATATTCATGAATCACTATCAATTTCTGTAATCAATAAACAAAAGTTATATTTAAAAGACTTTGAAGTGTGGACCTGAATCTTCATCTTCCTGAAGTAATGGTGATTTAGTGATCACCTGGTGGCAGCAGTGTAAAAGAGGGGATTGTTTGCCTTCGTGTGCTTTGAGTCTTGACGGTCAAGCAAGGGGCACGAGGCTGAACGTCACAGTTCCCTTCTCTGCTCAAGCCATCTTCCACCAGCAAGGGAGGGGGGGAAAGGGTGTCTCCTTCTAAGCAATGTATTATTTTTGTGACTGCAATGGTGGCTGCTACTAGCAGCACATTATATTGTGTGGCAAAGCAAATCAACATTCTACAAGGCATTTCTGAAAACAGGGGCACTCTTGGCACAGTAGAAGTAGATAATCTGATGTTGCATTGTGCCAAATTTGGTGACAGTTGATTAAATAGCTTGAGAATTATGGTTTTTGAACAACAGATGTGATTTATCACACCAGCACCCATTTAAACATAGGCATCCATTTTTGTCAGCAGAGAAGAAACTGCTGAAATATTTTTCAAACACCTAACTTTTTTATCTTATAAGAATAGCAATTACCTTAATTCCCCTCTTATTTGCATCAAACAGTGAGACAGAGGGTGAGAGGGATACTCCACTCGCTGGAGAGGAGAGTCTTCCCTCCTCAACAACAAAACTAAAGAAGTGGACCCCAAACCCGCACCAGAACCTACAGTGAAACCTCAGCAGGAGACAGAGATAGAGGATCTGACAGAAGACATACAGAAAGTAATGATGGGGGAGGTTCAGGGAGAAATGGCGGGAAGAGAGAGGAAAAAGAGGGTGGAGTTTGAAGCAGGGACAGGGGAGGTAGAGAGGAAAGAACAGTTACCACCCAGTTGGGAATGGGTGTGGATGCAGAATCCGTGGACTGGATTATGGGAGAGATTAAGTGCCCAAAGAGGAGGCAGATCATAGGAAGAGAGCAGAGATTTCCCCTAGAACTTCTTATTGGGGAGAAGCCAAGGCGGGTGAGTGGAGGAGGAGATTGAGAGAGGAAAAGGAACGAGTTGAGAGAAAAAGGAGAGAAAGATTGGAATGGGAAGTAAGGGAGATGAAGAGAAGGAGTTACAGGGAGGATCCTGGGAGAGCGGAGACCTTGATGGGCAGATCCTGTGGGATAACGACCTGGACGAGGAGACCGTGCCCCTGCTGGAAGGCCTGACGAGGCAGACTGTAAAAGACTGGGTCCCCACTGATTTACCGGGGCCATGGAACAATAATTATGGAAACCCGTTCCTGTTTGACGAATGGAAACCCCTTCCGGACCCATTTGCAGAAAGAGGAAAGACTCATAATCATGTTCCGGACACTTGTTTATTGTTAAATGCACCAATAAATCTTTCACCTGCTTTGAAGCAGCAAAAATCTACTGATTTCTTTGAATTAAATATGGAGCCAGAAGTCGAACCCTCACACAAACTGATCCAGTAGTTGTAGAAAACTTAATAACTTAAAACAACTCTTTCAAACAGGAAAACCAGTTATTATTTCATAACTGTTGAGCATGCTCAGTAGAATCTTGCCAGAAAGAACAATGGTTCACAAGCATTTGCTTGCCCTTACTTTCTGTGTAGTCGCTCACCAATTGAACGAGGAGAGCAACAGAGCCTTAGGTTTTGGTGACTTTTTGCTTGTTTATTTTATTTTATTTTAATATTGCACCACCGTCTTGCCTCTACGCTGGGTGGTTTCCAACAATAAAATAAACATAAAGAAAACAGATCCCATTGAGTCCCAAAAATATGAATAAAGGAATATAATATAAAAGAATGACAGATCTAAAAATCAAGGTGGTGGCAAAGGACAACAAAAAGATTACAAAATATAACAGTCAAAATAAGACTAAGTGACTAACAATTATGAAGGAAAGAGTTTTTGCTCTTAAACGGGCCAGGCTCTGTATAAAAAAAGTCTCCTCTCTCCCCACTTTGAACAGGCAGAAATTCAACAGGCAGAAATTCGACTGGCTTTTTGTCTTGTCTCTTCTGACCAGCTTTTCATTTAGAAAATAATTTCCTTTGAAAATCCACACCCCGCCCCCAGTTTTTTTGTCTGTTCATCCCAGCCCCAATGATCCCATTTAGAATGACATGCTTGGTGCATGTGTGCTTATGGCATGTTAACATGTTAGAATGAGTGATGCCATCTTTCTGGGCAGCCTCCTTCAGATGTGAGTGGATGACAAAGGATACAGCACATCAGGAAGGGTCAGTCCAGGCAAAGTCTTGCAGCCCAGGCTATGAAATTAAATGAACTCTAGGTAGGCTCCTGATCAAATATGGCGAAGGCACCTGAGAAGGGAGGAGAATAAGGAGATCTTTAGTGGTCCTAAGCATTGGTTGCAGGGGAAAGGGGTCTTAGGACTGCAGCCTGATCTGCAGTTACTCACAAGTAAGTCCTATGAAGCATGGCTGAAAAATCCAGCTGTCCCTAAGCTACATTAATGAAATGGGTTGATTTATTTGCCATGGTAATAAAGGTTTCCTTCCAAGTAAACACAGCCTTCATGCCTTATTTAATTTTTTTGTCTCAACCTTCCCTTCTGGCAAGAGATGAGGGATGAACAAGGAGTAATGGGATAGGGATGAGAATGAAATAAAATAAAATAATAATAATAATAAAGCAGCCTTTATGCATCCAACGCCCTTTGCCTGCAACAGATCTATAGAAAAATGTTCTGTTTCATAACAAAATTTAAAAAAATTAAGAAACAGTTGAGCTTGACCCAGCCTATGCATTACACTTTGTACTTGCTATAATGTGTAGATAAATGTTTTCTTTAAAAATGGATCTGCAGAAAACGCCTTGCTCCCCGCTCAGGTTTGATGCTTGCCCACGGGTGCCAGCCTTTGATGATGTTGCCATGTCCCGTCAAGTCACCTCCAACTTACGGCAATGCTATGAATGAGTGGCCTACAAAATATTCTGTCATTAACAGCCTAGCTCCACTCTTGTAGACTCAAGGTTGTGGTTTCCTTTATTGAGTCGATCCATCTTTTGTTTGTTTGTTCATTTGTTCCGTTTCATTTCTATCTGGCCCATCTAGTAACAGAACACTATTCTGGGTGGCTAATAACAATAAAGGAAATAAATATTCCATCTCCCTCTTGCATTGCTGCCTTGAACTTCCCTAACATTACTGTCTTTTACAAGGAGTCTTATCTTTCTTATGATGTGCCCAAAGAATGATTGTCTCTGTTCTGTATTTTTATCTCTGGAGATAAGTCAGGCTTGATTTGATCTAGGACCCACTTGTTTGTCTTCTTGGCATTCCTGGGTATCTGCAAAGCTGTTCTTCAGGAACATATTTCAATTGATATTTTCCCCCTGACAGTTTTATTCATTGTCCAGGCTCCACATCTGTAAGTAGCAATTAGAAATACAATTATGTAGATGGTCTTGGCCTCTGGTTCCAGTGATCATTTCTACGTAGTTACTACATTGCTGCCATTTTAATCTCATTCTTTTTCATTCTTTTAATCTCATTCTTATTCTGATTTCTTGGCTTCAGTCTTCATTTGGATGGATAACTGAACCAAGGTATCCAAAATGTTTAACAATGTCGGTTTCTTCATTGTCCACATCAAAGTTGTGTAGTACTGCAGTAACAGTTTTTGACCTAATATTCAACTGCAATCCAGCTCTTACGCTTTATTTATTATTGCTGCTTTCTGCCAATAAGATGGTGTCATCTGCAGATCTTAAATTATTGGTGTAGATAAGAAGCAAGTGGAAAAACCTTTATTCTCTGAATTGGCAGACATAAGATCTAAAATCTGAAGTTAAAGCCACCTCTCTCCATACACATGTGCCACCAGTTCAAGGGCCACCAGTTCACTCACGAGTGTGACTCATCCTCTAGATATAGAAGTCCCCCCCCCATCCCAAAAGCAGAGATTTCATCATGACACTTTGATGGTCATCCAAGTGACAGATAGCTAAAGAAGTTGTGCAAAAAACAGCTCTGGCAAATTGCTTTTTGTTTGACTGGGAAGTTCAAAAGGTTGAGAATGAGTAGTTAAACTTAAAATAAAACTGTCAAGGTAAGGCAGAAAGATGCCCAGCATCCACTCCCAACAGCTACTGAAAGCCCCCCTCCTTTTAAAGAAACATTATTCAGTTCTGGCAATAGGCTTTCGTGCTACCTGGAAAGGCAAACAACAGCTTTCCCTGAGGCTTAGTGAAGGCAGCAGGCCCAGGAAAGAGGTAGCTTTGCAGCTTCCTTCTGTGTACAAGAGCCTGGCTTATAGAACTGCACTCAGTCACTGGAGACCATTAGTCAGGCTGCTATGAACTGTTCCTGGGCTCCTTCAGAGGATCCTGGAAACACCGGTCCTATTGAATTCATTAACCTTGTGGGTCTTTTGGGCACCATAGGAGTTTCCTTATGTTTAACTGTTAACTGAAGCTAGTACAGAAAATAAGATAGGAAGGGACTTCCTTGATTAGACCAAAATCACATTTGGCCCCACACTCTGACGATGTCCAGATAGAAAGGTTGAGAGGTTCTCAAAATGAGTGTGCAGTTTATGGCCGTCTTGGCCCTCCATCTTCAAGCAGGATCCTGTTTGTTCCTTCTGCTTGAACAAAAGGGTCCATTGTGTGATCAGTTGGACGACTTTTTGAGCTTGCACAGCGATATGTTACTGGATACCTCCTTGCACAGGTTCTGAAACTGTCCAGCTGCTTAGACAATAAACAATTGCATGAGCAGAAGGAACAAAGAGAATGTTTGACTTTTGCCTCTAGCATCTCTTAATGTGTGATATACAAATACAGAACCTGTATAATTAGTTAATTACTTAATTAGATCTAAAGCACATGTTTACTACTTTTCTGTGCACCTAACAAAACCTGTAATAAAGTGTTGCGGTATAAATGCTGCTGTTCAGATTTCTAGCCCAACCTTAATATCTCCCTTCTGATTTTCCTCTCACCCATCCCCAAGTCTCCCGCCATCCCATGGTCCTTGAACCCAAATGGAAGAAACAGAGAAAACAGCTGAATCCTGCAACCAAATATTATAGCCAAAGGACGGAGGTGTGAAGAGACGTAAATGGTAAATTGAGACTTAATCAAGCCCATTCTGCCTCTGTGCTACTGTGCACACCCTGAAGGACTCTAATTTTTATGCTGGATTTGGAGAAGAGAACATTCGTTTATGTTTAATTAGTTTTGTTTTAGGATTGCCAGATTTTAGGATGTTGGCTCAATAAATTCTCAATAAAGTCTCAATAAATTGCTGTGCTTCTCCAAATCTCCAGACAAGGAGACAAATTTTGGGACCAGCAGAGCTGGTGGGAGATAATTTTTTATTTTTGTGTGTGCGTTTTATAAGATGGTTTAAACTCTGGGCGTCCTTCTTCATCTATTCCCAGATGACAGCAGACTGCCTCAGCACAAAGGTGTTCTCCACCTTTGCTCCCCTTGTGCCAAAAACTCAAGCTCCAGCAGGTTCAGAGTGCCACAGATAGATGGTTAACGGGGGCGGGGTGGGGGTGTTGCTTAGAGGGAACATAAAACTCCCCCCTGCTGTTACAGCAGCTCCACTGGCTGCTGATCTGTTTTTGAGCACAACTCAGAGTGCTGGTTTCCTACAAAGCTCTAAACAGTTTGAGTCCAAGCAGTTTCAAAGAATGCTTCTCCCTTCATGAGCCTAACCAGGTATTATGATAATCAGCTTTTCTCCATCCCACCACCTTCACAGGTGCGTTTGCTGGCAATACGGGAGAGAGCCTTCTCTGTGGCTGCTCCCAGACTCTGGAACTCCCTCCCACAGGAGGCCAGGCTGGCCCCATCTTTGCTCTCCTTCCTCAAGCAAAGGCCTTTCTCTTCAGGCTGGCTTTCCTTTAAATCAGTGGTTCTTAACCTTTGTTACTCGGATTCTTTTGAACTGCAACTCCCAGAAACCCCAGCCAGCACAGCTGGTGGTGAAGGCTTCTGGGAGTTGCAGTCCAAAACTCCTGAGTAACTCAAGGTTAAGAACCAGTGCTTTAAATGACGGGTTGACCAAGATGTTTTTTTAAAAGGCATTATTTTTATTCTGTTGTTTTACTTGTCTTTTTAATATTACTCTTTTGTATTTTATTATGATATCTGTTTAATTCTTTTTAATATTGTAATAATTTATTATTTAGTTTTTAACTTTGTTTCTTTTAGTACTGTATGCTGCCTTGGATCGGAGAAAGGTAGCATATGGCTATTTCCCATAAATAAATAAATTTAAAAACCAGGAGCAAGGTGTGAGGACTGGGGAAGGAGCCCCTTAGGGTCTGGACGTGGGCCCACTGAGTTACCTGGAGCAAGGCAGCCAGCCGAGGAGCAGCACTGTAATTTGTGAGCTTTCTTGTTGCGCACACCCTGGCATCAGTGTCTGGGAAAAGAGAAATCCTCTGGGCTAGCAATGAGCATTCAGCGAGCCCTGGCAGGAGTGTAGGGGAAGGGGGTACTCTCCATGTGTCAGGTCTGCTGCACATTTATGTGAATGTGAGATGCAGTTAAAATGGCAGCAGCTGCGAGGTACCTTTTCCTACTTGGTCAGCTGTTGCATTCCCTCTCACCCACCCTCAGGCTCTAGCTTGCCCTTACCTCCCTAGCCAGGTCTGACCTGGATTCTGAGTTCCTTTGCTTAGATGCGTTTCATGCCCCTTTCCACAAGTGGCTGGATTTCAAGCAGTTCTAACCCCGCCAAACGTCTCCTGCCCTGCTTATGTGACTTCACAAAGACCCAGAGATTTGAAGAAAGTTTTTCGATGTAACATATTTATCTGCAGTTAGTTACCGTTGGACAATGATTAGTGTTATACAGTTACTTTTTAGGTATAACAAGTAAAACACAAGTAACCTAAGTGTAGTAAGTAGAGATGGGCACGGACCACTGGTTCGTCCTTTGGATGAATGGGTGTTCAGCGGTTCCCGGCCCCACCTCCTCCAGTGGGCACCCACTCAGAGGAAGTGCCCTGATTTTCCCGCCCTGTGTCCTCCAGCTGCTGCCTCTGAGTGGGTGCCCACTGGAGTAGGCGGGGCCGGGAACTGCCGAAGAACTGTTTTTCCAAAGGACAAACTGGCATGAACCAAACCGCCGAACCACGCGTTTGTGCCCGTCTCTAGTAGGGAGTGAAAACTAGTTATTTTCAAATGTTACCTTTAAAGGGCATTTTAAGAAAGAGTTCAACTGTAATTTTTCAGGTTTATCCTATTCTGTTATCAGTCCTAACTTGTGGCAAGGGAAGCTTATTTTAGGCTCCTACTTTCAAATATTTCCAAAGTGCAATATCAGAATTGAGAGTATTTCTCCCCCCCCCTTTTTTTCCTGGCCTGATGGTAGCAGTAACACAAGGCAACAAATGACTTATAAAATTTTTAAAAACCCTCAGTAACAATAATGAAAATTTGGCTGCCAAGAGTCAATGAGTAACATAATAATTTCCTTTTAAAATGCAATATCCCAAGCTCTACCAGGACTCACCCCTGGATTCCAGGTTTTGGCTCTGAAATCTCAGAGTGACATCAACCTGTTGGCAGCCTTTTTTTAACGCCAGTTTTCTTCTTCTACCAAAGTGGCACAAACTTGCTTCTCAGGGAAGGCCTTGTTGATCTGGAAAAGAATTATTTCCCAAAAGACATTTTTCCAGTCCTTCCCCCACCCCAAATCAGAGTTCAGGCTGATGTGGAAATGCTACTTGGGTACAGTAGGGCGCCCACTCAGCCATGGTTTCACAGGGCCCAGCTAGCATAGTAGAACACTCCGGAAGAGCTTTCGTGTAGATGCAACAGGGGTGGATCCTTCAGGAGAGGGTTTAGCTCCCCTTCATGCTGTGTTTGCAGAAGAACCAATGGCCGACCTCCAAGGTATCAATGGATCAGAGGCAGCGCCACTGGGGAAAAGGGCAGCATTGTGCGTCCACAGCTCCCCACACCAAACCCTTGTTCAGTTTGTCTTGCACTCAAGACACCTGCGCTTTCCCCTAGTGGCACTTAATTCCATGCTGATTTGAGCACTTTGTGAGTGTGTGCCATTACACTATGTTTCCCTGTAGGTGTGTTTCTGCTGGTCACTCTCCACCTATCCACACCTCAGTGGCCACTCACACCTGTTTGTTTTGGTTTAGTTTTCGTAAGATATCAGCTGTTCCTGCCTTTGGCTTTTCTTCTTCTTCTTTACATAGCAGACATTTAGCTTTAAGGCACTTGTTTTAAAATACCCCAATACATTTCTGAGAATCAGCAACCTCCCGCCATATTTGCCATTGGTGTTTTGCTGTTGTCTGTTCGTTTGTTTAGTTTTCTTGGGACACCAGCTGTTGCTGTGTTCTGCTTTATTTATTTATTTATTTATTTATTTATTTATTTATTTATTTATTTATTTATTTATTTATTTATTTATTTATTTATTTATTTATTTCCCTGCCTTTTTACTTAAAAAGGACTGAAGGTGGCTAACATCATTAAAAGACACTATTAAAGCTAACAACAGTGAGTATACAAATACTAAAAAGGATGAAATGAATACCATAATAGAAAAACATAAGCAGTACCAAAGCACATTCAAAGCAGTACAGTACGACAATCCATTAAAAAATCCCACTCAGGCATCCAGTCACTTCACCTGCTTTTCTTTTCTCCTTTTTTTTTCTTTTTCACAACCTATATTTGGTGCTAAGGCACGTAGATGTTTGTTCTAAAAATACCAGAATATTGCAATGTAACGGGCAGCCATGACCTCACCTGTCCATCACAGCTGGGCAGTGAATCATCATTCAATGGTGTGACGGAGGGTGGAAATGAAGGGGAGGAGTTGGTATAAAAAAGGGGGGTGAAGAGTGTGTGAGGAGAGGGATTGAGTTCTAGAAGGAGATCTAGAGAGATCTGGTGTGAGAGTTGTCAGTGAGGGAAAGTCTATGTGTTACTGGTTAAATAAGAAAGTGATTTACACCTTGATTATCTTTCTGTGATTTACCCATTTTATAATGTAATCAATAAATCAGTTTTATTTTTGAAAGAAACCCTTGTCCTTTTTATTTAAAGGAAAGGTTGGTGGCAGCAAGAGTGTATAGTGGCGTGGTGACCATTCTGAGAGGCCTTGAGTAGGCAGAGACGTCAGAGTACAATCAATTGCAGAAAATCAGTAATACTGCAGGTTTGTTTTTCTCTTTTAAAATTTGTTTTCTTAGCACTCAACAAGGCTTTGCTATTTCCTTTTTCCTTTTACCAAGTTCCTCTACAGATTTTACTGCTCAGGGGCTCTTCCTCCAAACACATGCAGCGAAATAACGCAACAGATGAAACATAAACATTTGAGAAGCATGCGTGGGTAAAACAAGTGGGAAGGAAAGAGAACGAAACAAATGGGCCGAAGACAGAGAAGACAGGCAAAAAGGGAGAGCTATCAATGCTAGGAGAAAGACACAGTAGAGCAAGTCTGGGTTTCTGTGAATAGGCAGTACCATGATGATCCAGTACATCCCAATACATCCTGTAACAAATACCTTACCCATGTGTGGATTGAACATATGTCTACAGGTGGACATAACAAGGGTCCGGCCCCCTGGGTCTGGACTGTCCACTCACCATCCGCTACTGCCATCAGCTCTGTGGTCCCTTTCAGTCACTCCGGAGCTTGTGGCCAATTAGCCACTCCTGGCAGGAGGTGGGATGACAAGCTTCTCTGCCAGGTCGACGAGTGGCTGGCTGACTGGGCACTCCAGAGCGATAGGAAAGGACTGTGGAGCCCACGGCTGCAACGGAATGGTGAGTGGACCGTCCGGCCCCATTGGGCTGGACCCTCGTTATGTCCACCTGTTGGGGGGGGTATTTGTATTCATATACAAATACTCCCATCTCTAGTGTGGATGCCAACTGGGATGATCTATTCAGATCTAAAACAGAAAATACCAGAATAACTTTGAATTAATTGTTCCTGGAAAAGAGGTATGTTTGATTTGGTGGCTTTAGCTTTTGTAGATGGGTGGGATAATGGTCCAAACCACTTGTCAACATGCTGTGATGGATTTGGTCACATTTGGCTAGTTGGTTTAGGTTTAATTCTTCCGCACATTAAAGGGTCATGCTTTGGTGCGACTCCTCTTTAAACTTTGTGACCTGCCTTTTCTTTTGGAAAGCAAAGGCCATGAGTGGAATTATGAGGTTTAACCAATTAATTGGGATAGAAAATGAGTTTCCATTCTTTCAGAGTTTGCAGGAAGACCTATACTTTATCCTGCAGTGTTTGCCAGCAACTTCACCTTTTAGCTGCTTTCAGTTCTTTGGTTTTGAGGCCAAACCTGACAATATGCTTAGTTCATATTTAGAAATGAAGCTCCCTTAAATTATGGTGAAAGACATCCATTTGTCATACTACATACAGTACAAGCTTTTCTCACCTCACATCTTACATTATCTGGCCATGTTTTGTCATTGGCCTTTGGGAGATAAACATGGGCGTAATTTGCAAGTCTTATTGCTCAGATCCCACAGCTGTGAGGATATACTACCACTGGAGAGCAAATCATCGCAGGAAATACTGAATCCTTAACTTTAGTTTAGCTCTTAGATTCCAAAGGCATTGGTACATCTTGGAGGGGCCCCCAGAGTCTAAAGGCCTGCAGTAGCTCCATACAAACGACTCTAAGGGGTAGTTACCTTGACCTGCAGGAGATCTGAGAGGAGTGAGGCAGAGAACAGCAGTTTGCCATACTGGGCAACCAGAAGAACAAATCTATACTGGAATGAATATGTCTTGCCCTTCTGAAACTCAAACTGAGTTTGATATACCTCTGTCTATCTGTCCATCTATCTGTCTGTTTGTCAGTCTGTCGGTCTGTTTACCCGTGTCTCCATTCATCTGTCTGTCCATCTCTCTCTCTCTCTCTCTCTCTCACTTTCTCAAAATGTTAATGCGTTAACAGCTGCCCTCTTCAGACAGGTACAGAGGTGGTGGGTACTTGGCTCCATCCTACTGTATGCTGCAGTCATGGCTCCTTTCTGGAAAGGCACTGTAGTCAGAAGTAGAACAAATTTTGTACAGATGCCTCATTGCACCTGGTTACCTTTACAGACCTTGCTGCACTGCACCCTGGAAGTTTATGCCAGGATGATCCATTGAAGCCCTTCTAGTTGCATGGTAGATGCACTATCTGATAATGGCCGAAATCCAAACTGATTGCATTGATTACTCAATGGTTAATTTTCAGCATGAACACATTACTGAAACAGCGACGTCTACGTTGGCTCGGGCACGTCGTGAGAATGGCTGATGGTCGGATTCCAAAGGATCTCCTCTATGGAGAATTAGTGCAGGGAAAGCGCCCCAGAGGGAGACCACAACTGCGATACAAGGACATCTGCAAGCGAGATCTGAAGGCCTTAGGAATGGACCTCAACAGATGGGAAACCTTGACATCTGAGCGTTCAGCCTGGAGGCAGGCACTGCATCACGGCCTCTCCCAATTTGAAGAGACCCTTGTCCAGCAGGCCGAGGCAAAGAGGAAGTCACAAAAGCAGCAAAACCAGGGAGCCGGACAGGGGACAGACTGGATTTGTCTTCAGTGTGGAAGGGACTGGGACTGTCACTCTCGAATTGGCCTTCTCAGCCACACTAGGCGCTGTTCCAAGCCCTCCATACAGAGCACGCTACCATAGTCTTTCGAGACTGAAGGATGCCTAACCTAACCTAACCTAAGAACTAACTATTCTTTCAATGTGCGAATAAACCGTATATCAATGAATTCTGAGATCTGCCTTGTTCAAAGACACATGGGATCTGTCCATGGATCTATGTATAAGTAGGTGCTTGCTGAATCGTTTCTCCCAGGTCTCTGCACCAATCTCCTCCCTTCCTGCTTTTCCCCTTTCTTCCCCCTGCCCCTTATGCTGTTCATGCATGGTATTCATTACTAAGCATGAATGCTATGAAATTGGGTTCATGAAATTATGCTGAAATGCAGACGTCTCAACTCTTTGACTCCTAAGTTGCTTTAATGTATGTAACAGGAAGCTAACATTACAAATACATACTTTTTTCCTTGGTATTTAGCAACAGAATGTGCCAGCTTCCAGGGTAAGCACCATTTGCCCTCCTCTCTTTCTGTTCCTCTTCAACTAATCAATCAGCATTCCACTGTCCCTAAGCATTACCAGTTTCTGTTGCAATCTTGGTATTTTCCTCCTCCTTGGCTTCATAAGAACCCACACATGGAAAGCTGAGATTGCTATCACTATACATAATAATAATTATTATACTGCATCTGAACCAGGAGCAAAAGCTGCCTCAGCAATTTATATCCTCTCTGCCTCAATCCTTATTGTAAAAAGTAACATAATACAGTGTTGTAACTAGGGTGGAGGGAATAGTAAACCATTTCTAAATACCTAGGAAACTCTGAAAAGGGCTGCTGTAAGTCAGAATTGACTTGACAGCACGTCGTTGTTGTTGTTCATCCAGGGTGGACGATTAAGACTTTAATCCAGGCTGCTGAAATGTAGAAGTACAACAATGTGTTGCTGGAAAAGTGTCTGTTGTTACCCCACCCACCCTGAATATATTCATCACTTCCAGCCATTCTTCCCCGTGCAGAAGGAAACAGAACAGGCAAGCAAAATGCTGAGCCTACGTGCTTGTCAAGCATCTGGACCTGGATATCCCTCCTACTTCCTCCATCCTCTCCTTAGGTATGTTAGCCGGGCATCATCAACAAAGACTTTGGTGCCCACATTTATAGTTACAACACTAAAAATATATGAAGTCAGTTCTGTTTCCCCTCTGATTAGTGAGTCTGAGTTCCACAGTCACTAAGCTTTACTGTTCTCTTTTGGTCTGAGATTGCAGTCTTGGGATGGAGCAGCAACAGAAAGAAAACATGTGTCAGAAGAACTCTAAAGAATGACAATGGGAATGGTTATGGGGCTGGTGCTGAGGCTCCTTGAAAAGTCAGGAAGTAAATGTAATGCAAGAAGCTCTTCAGAGGGAAGAATCAGGAGATAAAAGACATCCTGTCTCCAACGCAGTCTTATGGAAACCTGTGGAAAGATGTGCTAGGACAGGGGTTTTAAACTCAATTTACCTGGGGGCCTCTAGAGACAGAGTCTGGGTGAGGCTGGGCCGCATCAGATTTTCCGCCAAGTGGAGCAAGAGCCTGAGGAAGCTGCCCAGGAGTTTCTTTAGACGACAGACAGGTAGGCTGGCTGGCAGGCTGCAGTTCTGGATGGAGGGTGCAAGAGGTGCTGTCTTGGGAGAGAGCCGGCGAGCGAGGCAAGGCTTTTTTTAAACTCTTGACAGCAGAGGATGTGTGGGCGCTTTGGGGGGGGCAGGCAAAGCGAGGGCCACAAGCTATCATCTGGGGGGCCGCAAATGGCCCCCAGGGTGCATGTTTGAGACCCCTGTGCTAGGATAAGATAGAGCGGACATTGAGATCTGGATTTATGATCTAATTATACAAACCCATTAAATCTAATGTTCTTGCCACTTAATATCTTTCGTTTATTCGATAGCTCAGTGGTTTAGCTCTCTGGCTGTGGAGCCAGAGGTTGGGAGTTTGATTCCCCACTGTGCCTCTTTAACAGAGACTAGACTTGATGATCCGTAAGGTCCCTTTCAGCTCTGCCGTTCTAAGGTCCTAAAATCATACCTTGGACAAAGTGAAGGAAGGACCTCACCGTGCAATATTTTATTGCTGATGCCATTTTATGACAGAGTGGCCAAAAATAAAATAAAAATCAAAACCCCAGAAAATATTACAGCCTCTCCTGTACTGATTTATTATGAAGGCAGATCGCATTTTCTCCCATTATATCATTGGTCAGACATGATGCAGGTTTGTTTTTGTCTGAGCCGAGTTTTGAATACGAGACTGAATGTCAACGCAGTTAAAAGTCCTAGGGTTGTACACCGTCCAGCTGACTCAGCATGGCTTATGCAGTGAGTGGGAGCTTATCAGTTGGCACGGAGCTTTCCTTGGCATTGCCAAGTCATTTACTGAAAAATGAATCTCTTCATTACCCTGCCCAGATGAAAGATGCCTTCTGTCTGTCCTTACGAAATAAAGATCAGCTGTTACAATTATTTACTCTGCCAAGGAAAGTCACATGGTGAGAGGAGGCTGCCAGTTCTTTTTTTAAAAAAAGAAGAAGAAAAGAAATTATTATTAATGCCACCATCAATGATGCCCCTGCCAACATTTTATTGTAAGAATGTAACCCCAAACTCTAGTTACGTAAGAGGACTCCAGATGCAGGGTTTGCTGACTCCTTGGCTGATGTTTGCTAAATATTACCCTATAAGGAATACAAATGGAAGGATAGGCGAGACCTTTATAGACCACTAATGATTTTGTAAAAAAAAAACACCATACAATATGCAAGCTTTTGTGGGTAAATCCCACTTCTTCAAAGCATGTGCCAAAAGCCCTAACATTCGTGGCAAGATGGTGTTTGTCAGGAGGTGACTCCTATGTAAAGTCCTTGGCAGAATGAAATTTGACAGGCGTGTCCACCTTGGATGAGGCGGGAAGCAGGAAAGGTGTTGTTTTAAAGTTTACAGCTGAGGAAGGCATGGGTTGGATTTCATATTCCAGTTCTTCAAACAAAGGGACCCAGGCCATGCATGAACACACATTTGTCTCTTCTTCAAAACAGACATGTCTCTGCTAGGCCAGGGAAGCAGGGGTGATGCAGAAAACCCATGTCCTCCATCTGGGAATCGAAATATAATTTAGTAAACCCACTAGGTCTAGCCAATTGGGGTCAGATTAAAGTAAAAAGAATATTATCTAGTGGTTGCAATCCTGCTCTGCTGGACTATCAGGAATGAAACAGACTGGTAAGAAGCATGAGTACTACAAATACTGCAACATTTTGTGGATCTGGTCCATAACCCTCGTCTGTCATGAGAAGGGACACAGCTGGCGGAAGAGGGTATGCAAACGATTGCAGGTTCACTCCTTAGCAATTTCAACAAGGTTTTTGCCTGAATCCTGGCAAATCCTTGCCCGCCTGACGTAGAGGTGCCAGTGGTATAAAAGTACTTCTTGTGGTATTTTGCATTGTTCTTAATGCTGAGTGATGGACATCGTGCAGAGAGTTTTCTCACCTCTACACCGGCTTTGTTTCGCTGACTGCCCCTTGCAGAGAATAAGTGGAGGGAATGCTTTTCTTTAGTAGATTATTTGCAGGGGATCACATGAAGGGCGTGGGGGATGCTGTTGGCGATCGGTGGCCAACAAGTTGTTCGTCTAGAATTTTCACAAACCTGGAA